>NC_133618.1:532115000-532459167 GCF_048593235.1 Sminthopsis crassicaudata | reverse complement strand
TCCTTTCCAGACTTCTTATACATTACTTCCCTCCATAGATTTCTAGATCCAGTGAGGATTGATCTTCTTCCTCTTCCTCACTGAGCTTTTTTCCATTGACTCTCCTTGATGCCTAGAATGCTCTGCTTCCTCATGTCTACTTCTTAGATACTTTTTGCAAAGAACTTTTCCCAGTCTTCCTCAAGTCTAGTGCACTCCCTGTTAGATTACTTTCAATGGATCTCTCATATGTAAATGTGTATACACACACACACACACACACACAGAGGCACACACACAATGGAAAGCCCATGTATTTGTGAAAGAGTAACCCCCAATGTTCCATTGTGACTTTTCTGACAATGCTTTTTTTGTGAACCAATACATCAGCCCACCAGGGAGAGATGATAACTCAGTGAAAAGACATGGTGTGGAGTCAGAAAAACCACAGTTCAAATCTAGCCCTGAATGCTTACTCTCTTCTTTAGGTTAGGGATGGTGTCTCTCACCCCTTTTCTTAACCTCTATTTGTCTGTTTCTTCAAACATAAAGTGGGAATAATAATAGTATCTACTTCCCAGGGTTATTGTAAGGATCAAATTTGTAAATACTTGGTATAGCACTTGGCCCATACTAGATTCTATAAACCAGTTTCTTAATCAATATAGACCCACTAAGCCTGAATCTAAAATAATGATTGAAGTTTCACATATACGTACAGGGGGCATCGGATGGAGTGCCCAGGATGGTACATACTCTTTCTAATTCGAAGACCATCCTCCCTCTTAAAATTAAGCAAAAAGACTGGTATAATTTTGCCTGATCTCTTCCCTTTTTGAATATCACTCCTTTTATTTTTAAGGAGCTGCTTTGCCTCTTCCTTTTTTACCTTATTTCAGCAACTTTTTGTTGTCTTGATCATTTTGTGTGGCCTTTAACTTATTCTGAAGTTTAGGCTTTATGTGTATGTTATTTTTATGTTTATTATGACATTATGTTTAGCACTTTGTGCAAATCTTTTGTTTTTCATTCTTCTTTATGTGTATTACTCTTTTTTCACTTGTTCTTTTAAAATCTGAACTCATTGGAGAGCTCATGGGCATATTTGTTTTTTTAGATGCTTTTCATTTTTCTTTTTCATCAGGACTATTTGCATTTATATAGTCAAAATTTCATTTTATAGACTCCACTGTCTCTTGCAAGATACATTCTCTTTTAGAGCGTCTGGCCACAGTAGAATATCTATGTTTTCTCTGGCCTATTTAAAGCCTTCTTCCTGTAAGAGCTTATCCAACTATGCCCAGTGTTTGCTTTTCTCCCAAGAGGTCTGTTATTTTCTCCTAGCCAACAATCTCTCTCAACAAATTCATCAGAATTAAGTTGAGAGTAGAAATTACCCTCATTGTACCCTCCATCATCTGAGAGATGAAATTTTCAGTAACATCAATCAAGAATTTATCAGGTACTCAAGTTTTAAGTTAATGAGACTTCCAGAAAACATCAGGATGGTTGGAATCCCCTATCACTACCATAACTCGACTCTATGGCAGCTTTGTAATCTATATTACAAAAGCATCATGCATGTCTTCCATCTGCCTTTGATAAGTTATCTGTTTTGGCTGCTGCTGCCTCAATGTCTGAGCCTGTTTCTTAATATATCCATCTGAGACTTGAGAGTTCTAAAACTGCACCCTTTGCTAAAATAAAATCAATTATCTAGGAACAGCTACAATTATTTCAATATTGCCAACTCCAATTTCTGGATCTCCTACCCACAGTGATTTCTTCCTTTTCTTTAATTCTTTACTATTGTCTGTACTCTGGCCATCATATGTAACTGGTAAAAAAATTTCTTGTGTTTTTGAACTTAACTGTTCTTTGCTTCATTCTGTTACTTAGCCTTATCATGTGTTTAAGATTCACTTCTTTGATTAAATCATAAATTTATTTAGGGCAGGAACTATCTCTCACATTTCTTTTCATCCCTGGGAGTCCTTAATATAGAGATATCTCCTCCCTACTTCTTTTTAAAAAGGTTCCCAGTAGCTGTGGGTTAAGGATTGACTTGGTATTCTATACATAAATAGAGCAAGATATTCTTTATCTAAAGCTTTGATTCCTAATGAGTTGCTTGAATTGGAGCTGTAACATTCTATTATGAATAGGGCCAGACTACCTCAATTCTGATCTTGTAGCATTGCTGAGTCACCACAAGATTTGGAGATGCTGCATCTACTCCATGTTCTTTTCCCAGGCCTGTGATCTAAACAAGGTTCAAGGGCTTGCTTCTCACAATCATTAGCTTATTACGTAATTTATATTGATACTTAGGGATAATTTTACTTATAGCTCTCATCCAGAAACTCTTTTAAAAAGGGAGAGGAGTAAAAAGTAATCAATATACAATATGCATCAAATATGGAATAGGTAATTTATTCCTATACACAAAAAAGATGCTAAATACAAAAAAGAAAAACCTTAAAGGAGTCATTAATAGAAAGAAAAAGGATTCAGTAATTAATTTATGACTACTGTTGGGAAACTGATACCTAAACTTCATTGGAACAGTTTGTGTGACTTATGTTTAAGGATTTTATATTTCATTCACCTTTGCTTATCACTGTCCAAACAAATGGTACATGTCTTCTGGTAAAACAGCTGGACTTGGTCCAATCCTCTTATGGGTAGCCATTCTTTCTGATGCAGGAGTTTTTCATACCTTTAGCCTATTTCTGCCATTATAACAATAAATTGTTCTCTTATTAGACCCTGAATCCCTCAAATTCATATTACTTCCAAGCCTGGGCTTGTCCACTAGTTTTCCAAAGATCAGGAAAAAACAAATACAAAATGAGGCATCCCAAACCCAGACTCATAATTGCCTGGGATACATGTAATCATGGACACATGAAGGCTGGGTTAAAAGAATGAGCCAGTTCAAAACAATCCTGTATGACAAGCAGGTAGAAAAGAAGTGAGGTAGCTAGATGTCCTTCTGGGTACATTCATGGAGTCATTAGGATGTCTGACTCCATAGTTAATATGTGAACTTTTTGCTATTTCACAATGCAAGCCCTTTGTCACACATGGCCAAAATTAGGCCCCCAAAAGTTTCTACGTGTTCCCAATTAAAATCTGACTTCCTCCTTAAAATGCACAAAACAAAACTACATTTCATGTAGTAAAGGACAGAGTGTTGACTCCTAAAAAGAGTACATATAATTTAGAACATGACATGTTTTTACCAGAAGTAGTAACTAAGACTTAGGAAAGGTTTTCTGGAATTTTTTGTTATTGTTTTTTTTTGTTTGTTTGTTTTGCAAAGCAATTGGGGTTGTGATTTGCCCAACATTACATGTCTAGGACATGTTGTCTCTAACTACAGATTTGAATTCAAGTCCTCCTAACTCTAGGGTCAGTGCCATCTAGCAATCCTTCTCCTGGAATCTTTACTCTTCAGCTTTTTCCCTCCTAGTCAACCAAGAGAAAATCTCTGCTGGCTTCCTCTTCTGTGCAACAAAGCAGTGGGGAGCACCTAAATTCCTTACCTCCTCATACAAGATAACCACCCAATTATCTTTCTGTCAAGCAGTGGAACAACTACCAGTCTTTTTATTTCCTCTTTCTTTTCTTCCCCTCTCTTTCCCTTTTAGGAACTGGACCTAGGATGGACACAAATTGCTATTCTCTTTTTAAGAATAATTGCAGGGGGAGGAGGGGAAAAATTGGGGAAAAAAAAGTTTTGGCAATTGTCAACATTGTAAAATTACCCATGCAAGTATCTGGTAAATAAAAACTATTATTATTTTTTTAAAAAAAGAATAATTGCATGTTCTGTGTTTTAGGCTTACTGTTAAAAATTCTATTTTCATTACTTATGAGTAATTTTTGATAGATTTATATGTTTACATTGAGCTAGGAATTTCCCCTGGTAATCTATGTGTGTTTCGTATGCCTCTGCTTTGTATATTATTATTGGTTTATATGTTTGTTACTGGGTTAATATTTTTTCTTAATAGTCCATGTGCTTGATAGTTCAAATTAAATTTCTCTCCATATAGAGTAAAAGCATGTTTTTATTTTGTGAATTTCAGCTTCTCAAAACTCAAATGCATAATATCTAAAAAATTATAAGTGTACTAGCCCCCAAAGGATTTGAAGTGCTAGCAAGGCTCAAGAAGAATGGCAGGAGCTATGGAGAGTATTTCCCCTCATTTTTTTTCCCTTCTATACCTGTTAATATCTAAGATGCCCATGGAGAGTTGTGGATCCTACTGTCAGCTGAAAGAAGACACTGACTCGTAGAAAACATTTGACAGAAAGCCAAAGGAGCAAGAAATATCATAGCCAACTATAAACAGACCACAATGATTCAGATGTACATATGTTCAGGAAACATGCAGAAAGAACAAGTTGAGCAGATGTGTGATAACAAGTTTAGTTTCAGAGTCATAGAGCATAAGAAAAGAAATACATTAGCCTTAATCAGTCATTCCTTACTCTAGTGACAGCATAGAACCTTCAAGGCTGTTTCTTGCTACATTAGGAAAAAATGGCTTATTTGCATACGTAGCTCAAGATGGAACAACACTAACTGCACTTTGAATTATATAACTGTTCATTCTTGTACTCCAGTCCCTGTGGTTGTGTTGATAACATAACTGCCAATACTTTCTACCTATTTCTCTTTTTTCCCTTAAGCTATAAACTCTTAAGAATGTAATCTAAAGTAATTTATTGTGTGTAAATATGAATGAAAGGTATTTATATTCATGTTTGTATTAACATCCAAAGTATTTTTGAGATAATTTTGTTGTTGCACTGGTATGTTTGTGCATAGACACATGCAGACATATGTGTATATATAGGTATTTGTGATTAACTCACAAGACAACTGTGATGATTCTTTCTTTTTTTATGTTTACAAGAAGTGAAATCAAACTTCTTTTTGTTTAGTCTGTAAGCAACTTTGTCTAGTTGTATATCCATTAATTTATTTGCCATCAAAGGAGTACTTTGACTAAAAGACAAAAAGATGAACAAGCACATAAAATGTTTACAATTCTTTGTGAAATTGTAGTTTGGCATCCATTTATATCTGAAAGCTATTGTTATAAAATATTACATGCATTTTTGCATTACACAACTTGTGATTCTGAAGCTTATAGCTGTAAATTTACCACTAAAACTTAATGTAGGTTATTTTTCCCCCTTCACTGAATGTGCACAATAATAACAAAAAAGAGAAAGGATAAAGCAAATCACAAGATCATAGACTGAGAGATAGAAGGAATTTCAGAGGTCATCTAATCCCACTTTTTTATTTTACAGATAAGGAAATTAAGGCATGTGAAAGTTAAATGCCTTGTCCAAGGTCACCCACAGAATAAGTATAAGAGCAGAATCTGAACTCTGGTCCTTTGACTACAACCAATGTATTGTTCATTATCATGTTTTTGAGGAGTTTATGAATGACCCTCTCTCCATGAAAAGAGACCTTATTTAAGTGACATGAAGAAATTGCAATTGTGACATAATGATCAACAGTGGGATTTGGGGTTAGAAGCATTTGCCTCGTAAAATATTTGATATTCAAGAAAACTTTTCTTTCTGCTCCTTTGTGGTCTACCACTTGTAGGAGTTTTCTTCCAATTTCTAAGTGAGAACTTAGCTTCTGGATGAAGACTCCAGCCAAGGGACACATGAACCTCCAGAAAGCAGCCTGAATCACACAGATAGTAAATGCCAGCAGGAGTATTCAAACTCTAATAATGAAAAACTATGGACCCTGGCTATAGGTATTACAGGAGAAAAATAAGGCAAAACATAGAACATGTTAACTGAAAAAGAAAATAGGGGAATGTCGAACCTCCAAGAAAACAATGCTTCCTCTACAAATAAAGAAAATTAACTCTTGGTGGAGGCGAAGCTAACATCACTGATGGAGTGCAGGGTGTGGAATCAAAAAGACCTGGGTTCAAATATTGGCTTTGATACTCATTACTCGTATAGTTAATCTTGTTCAAGTCACTTAAACTATTAGGATCTCAATTTCCTCATCTGTAAAATGAGGAAGGAGTTAGATAAGATAATTAATGGTGTAATAGAGAGAACAATGATTTTGGAATCAGAAAAAAATCCTATCTTTAGTACTTACTATCTGTGTAAGCATCAGGAAACCATCTAATTTCTTTGAAGTTCAACTCCTCATCTATAAAATTATTAATATAGACTTGGTGATTATCAAGATCCCTTGCAAATCTAACCATAGGATTCTATGAAGTTTCTTGTCAGAAAGACATTATTACAGAACTGATAAAAAATAAAAGCAATTTTCATAAAACATATAAATTAAAGCAATCTTTAATTTCTATTTTATAGCCATCAGAAGGAAGAAGTAGAGAAGAATGGTCTAAAAAGAGAAATGATAAATAATAGAGGAGCTGTGTAGAAAATTGCATGTTGATACACTATTATACTTGTAAATGGGTACAAATTGAGAAGTACTTTGTAACTACATACAAAAAGTTACTTACAGTGCATACTTTTTGATCCACTGCTAAATAGGTCATTACCAAAACTATATCCCAAAGGGGTCAAAAAATGGGAAAAGACCTTATGTGTGCAAAAATATTTGTAACACTGGGATATATATCAGTAATGTAGAACTGGTTCAATAAAAAGAAAACTATTGGCAAAATTGACTATATCAATAACAAAACTCACAGAAATAATATAATAACCTCAATAGATTCAGAAAAAGGTTTTGACAAAATATAGCACTTATTCCTATTAAAAACACTTTTAGAAAGCATAGGAATAAATGGATTTTTCCTTAAAATGGTAAGCAGCATCCATTTAAAACCATCAGCAAGAATTATATAATGAAAATAACTGTATGAACATGTATACATATATTGTATTTAACATATGCTTTAATATATTTAATATGTATTGGTCTACCTGCCATCTGGGGGAGGGGTGGGAGGAATGAGGGGTAAAAACTGGAACAAAAGGTTTTGCAACTGTCAATGCTGAAAATTACCCCTGCATAAATCTTGTAAATAAAAAACTATAATAAAAAATTATATGCAATGGGGAGAAGATACATTCCCAGTGAGATCAGGGATGAAGTAAGGTTGTCCATTATCACCACTATTATTCAATACTATACTAAACAAATTAACTAACGGTTGGCTTTAGCAATAAGAAAATAAAAAGAAATTGAAGAAATTATAATAGGCAATGAAGAGATAAAACTCTCACTCTTTGCAGATAACATGTTGTTATACTTTGGGAATCCTAAAGAATCAAACAAAAAACTACTTGAAACAACTAACTTTAGCAAATTTGCAAGATATAAAATAATCATATAAATCATCAGCATTGATATATGTTACCAACAAATCCAAACAGCAAGAGATGGAAAGAGAAATTCAATTTAAAATAATTACAAACAAAATAAAATATTTGGATGTCTACTTGCCAATAGAAACCCAGAAACTATATGAACACAATTATAAATTAGTTTTCACACAAATTGGAAAAATATCAATTACTCATGGGTAGGCTGAGCTAATATAATTAAAATGACAATTCTAACTAAATTAGTCCACTTATTCAGTACCATACCAATCAAACTGCCAAAAAAGATTATTTTATGGAGTTAGAAAAAATAACAATAAAATTCATCTAGAAAAATAAAAAGTCAGGAATATCAAGGGAATTAATGGGGAAAATGCAAAGAATGTAGCATCAGCAGATCTAAAAATTTTACTATGAAGCAGCAGTCATCAAAATTATCAAGTACTGGCTGAGAAACAGAGTGGTGGATCAGTGAAATAAGATAGGTACACAAAACACAATAATTAATAACTAAACTAATCAAGTGTTTGGTAAACCCAAAGATTCCAGATTCTGGAATAAGAACTTACTCTCTGACAAAAATTGCTGGAAACCCTGGAAAATAGTATGTCACAAACTTAGCATAGATCTACATCTCACACCCCATACCACAATAAGGTCAAAATGGGTATATGATTTAGATGTAAAGGGTGATGCTGTAAACAAATTAGAAAATCAAGGGATAGTTTATCTTTGGAGAAGGGAGGAATTTTTGACCAAAGAGGACCTAGAGGCCATTATGAAATGAAAATTTGACAAATTTGGTTATGTTAAATTAAAAAGGGGTTGTACAAATAAAATTTTGCAGTCAGCATTAGAAAGAAAACAGAAAACTGGGGGGAAAATTTACAGCCAGTGTTTCTGATAAAGACTTCATTTCTAAAATATATATAGAGAGAGAACAGAGTCAAATTTATAAGAATACAAGTCATTCTCTCAATTGATAAATTGTCAAAAGACATCAAAAATTTTCAGATGATGAAATTAAAGCCATAAAAAAAATGTTCTAAAAAAAAAGCCATGAAAAAAAATGTTCTAAATCACTATTGAATGGAGAAATGCAAATTATAACAAGTACCACTTCACACCTCTCAGATTGGCTAAGATGACAGGAAATGAAAATGATAATGTTGCAGGGGATGTGAAAAAAACTGGGACACTAATGCATGGTTGGTGGAGTTGTGAAATGATGCAACTGTTCTGGAAAGCAATATGGAACTATGCCAAAAGGGCTATAAAACTGTGCATATTCTTTGATCCAGCAGTGTTCTTACTGGGTCTGTATCTCAAAGAAATCAGAAAAGATAGAAAAGGACCCACATGTGCAAAAATGTTTATATCAGCTTTTTTTTTTTAAGGTGGCAACAAATTGAAAATGAATAGATATTAGTTGGGCAATGACTGAATAAGTTATGGCATTTGAATGTAATGGAATATTATTATTTTATAAAAAATGGTAAACAGGTTGATGTTAGAAAAGCCTGGAAAGATTTACATTAACTGATGTTGAGTGAAGCAAGGAGAACCAGGAAAACATTGTACACAGCAGCAATAATTGTGTGATGATCAAATATGACAGACTTGGCTTTTCTCAGTAATTCAGTGATTCAAGGCAATTCCAATGAACTTTGGCTAGAAAATGTCATCCACCTCTAGTGGGAAACTTATGGAAACTGAATGTGATCAATGCATACTATTTTCTCCTTTCTTTGTTCTCTTTTTTTTCCCTCTCATGAATTTTTTTTCCCTTTTGTTCTGTTATTTCTCTCCCAAAATGATTTATATGGAAATATGTATATTTAATTAATTAATTGATTAATTTACATGTATAACCTAAAAATACAAGTTAAAACATATATACATACATACATACACACACACACACACACACACACACACACATATATATATATATATATATATATATATATATATATATATATATATATATATATATATTTGTAGAGTTCTTTTTTGTGTTGACCAAAAAAAAAAAAGACAAATCAACCAAAACCCAAAAAACTGGAAACTAAAGGGACACCCATCAATTGAGGAATGTTTGAACCAATTGTGATATATAAATATAATGAATTATGAATATTAATATGATATAATTTTACCATAATAAAGGATGAAATAGATGATTTAAGAGAGAAATGGCAGGATTATATGAAGAACCAAAAATAGTTTGTTATGATATCAGTATATTAAAAACAAATGATTTTGAAAACTTTTATAAACTCATAAAAATGAAATTATCAGAACAAGCAAAGCATTTTACAAGATCATAATGACTTTGAAAACCATAAGAACTATGATCACCAGGTTTCCATAGGACTAAGGATGAAGCATGCTATCCATCTCCTAATAGAGAGGTGATGGATTCTAGGTACAGAATGGGAGACATTTTTTTTGAACAGGATAAATGAGGGTATTTGTCTTGCTTGACTATGAATATTTATAACAAAGAATTTGTCTTTTTCTGTTTCCATTGGGGTACTGAGTGGGAGGGTGAATAGATTTCTGTTAATTAAAAAAATAAAACTTTCACTTAAGAAGCTAATATATGCAAATGTGATTTGGTTAGCTCATTTATTCAGTATAGTTGCCATTTATCTAGCACATTAACGTTTCCAAATTACATTATGGATGGTGTCTCATTTGGTGAAAGGCAGTATGTTATAGAGGAAAGAAGCTTATTGGCATTGGAATCCAGAAGAACTGGATTCAAATGTCATCTCTAAAATATGCTATGTGTATAAGTTATGCATTGGGCAATTTGCCCAACCCTTGAGTAATTACTTAACTTCTCAATGAGTCCACAATGTTCAAAAACTCAAAATTTACTGACAAGTTGCTTACTTGAACAAGAATTACTACTTAAAGAGTTCCCCATATTGATGACATTATGTATGTATGTATACACATATGTTTGTGTGTGTGTGTGTAGTGTATGTATAGAGACATCACACATCTATATCTATAGACATAGATATAGATCTATGATGCTTGTGTATGTGTTCATACACACACATACCAACAATCATAAATTGGCATTATACTATTTTAGAGATAAACAATCTGAAACTAAAAAGATTGTGTCTTAAAAACCTTTTTTAAGGTCTTCAAGCAGACACTGAATGATCTCTCACTGGTAGATTTTATGCTGAGGATTCATTTTATGTGTGAAGTAGATTATACAGTCACTGAGATCTCTTCCAAGTCTCAATTTCTATAACTCTCTCAAGTTGCCCATAAGCATATATATGATTAGTAAGAGTCAGAGGGAAGATCCAAGCCCAAGCATTTCCGGGTTCAGATTCAACCTTGTTCTAATCCTGCCTCAGATATCTTCTAGCTGTAAGACTCTGGGCAAGTCATTTAACCTTTTGGCCTCAAAATGCTCATTTGTAAAATGGGGATAACAATAATAATACCTATATTTCGCAGGTTGGGATCAAATAAGTTAACATACGTTTATAAAGTGTTATAAACCTTAAGGGTTCTACAAATGCTAGTTATTCTTATTTAATCATTTATTACATGATCCTTTTGAGCAGTCTGGTGAAGCCTATGACTCCTGTACAGAACAATGGTTTAAAATGCCTAAAATAAAAATCATAGCATTAAAAATAAAATCAATTATGTTGAAAAACTGTTAGCAAAATATTTTAAAAGCAAATTTGTGGGCCCTTGATTAGAACTTCTTAATTAAATGCTTCTCATTTTATTCACCAAATGAAAAATTATTTGTGAAGCACTTAGCACAGTGCCTAGAACATAATGGGTGCTTAATAAATGCTTACTCTTTGGATGTCCATCAATTGGAGAATGTCTGAATATGGTTATGGTATATGAATATAATGAAATATTATTATTGTACAAGAAATGATGAGCAGGCTGATTTCAGAAAAGCCTGGGAAGACTTCAATGAACTGTGCTGAATTAAGTGAGCAGTACAAGAAAATACTATACACAGTAACAAGATTGTGATGATCAACTTTGATGGACTTGCCTCTGCTCAACAATGAGATGATCGAAGGCAATTCCAATAAACTTGGGATGGAAAATGCAATCCACATCCAGAGAGAAAATGTGGATTAAAGATTGAATGTGGATTGATACATAGTATTTTCACCTTTTTTTTGTTTCTTTACTTTTTCTTATGCTGTTTTTTTTTTTTTCTTTTTGGTCTGATTTTTCTTGCATGACATGACAAATACAGAAATTTGTTTAAAATGATTATACATGTATAACCTTTATGATATTTTGTATTGTCTCAGATGGTATGAAGGTAAAGGAGGGAGGGAGAAAAAATTGAAATACAAAATCTTTCAATAATGAATGTTGAAAACTATCTTTACAGGTATTTGGAAAAATAAAATATAATTGAGAAAAAAATTAATGTTCACTCCCTTTTTTACTCTTTTTCTTTCATCTAACAGTTATAAAGTACCTAGTACTTAATCAGTTGTGTACTGAGTACTGATGGGGATACAAAGATAAGTAAGGCAAGTTCCTATATTTGAGCCAAAAGTCTAGTAAAGGAGAGAGGCATGTATGCACATTACTATACAAGGCAATGCAATTTGCTATACATAAGAGAAGCACTTAAAGAGTAAAAATAACTATTATTGCTTATACAAGTCAGAGACAAATGTGAATTTGTGTCTCAATGGGCAGGTGGCAAGAAGGATGAATTTGTAGTATAATTCAAGAAAGGCTAACCTGAGATGTACCTGTGAAGTCAAAATTCACTATTGTTCTTGTTTAGCCTTTCTTATGAATCTTTTTCCACCTGTCTATTTCCTCCTCCCCATCTCCTCATATTTCCTATAGATAGACCTCTAGAGATCCTTTGTCAGGAAAGGGTATGGTGCCTTGGAGCCTTCTGCTCCAATTCCTCTTTGAGGAATTACACACTTGACATAAAAATCTATCCTTAAAGAGCCCTTCATTCCTTTGAGTTACTACATTTATTACTAGCAATAATAATACAAGGGAAAAAAAAACAACCAAAACCCCACAGAATTCAGAAAGACTATTAGAGGTTTATCTAATTTGAAACAATCACTTTAAAGATAAGTCAAATAAGACTCAGAAAGCATGTTCACATAGGTGATAATCAAAAGACATTTAATAAGCACCAACTATATGTTAATCACTGTTCCTAGGATAGAAGACTAAAATTAAATGGTCTTTGCTCTTAAAAAGCTTACATTCTATGAAGAGAGAAAACATATATGTATATATATAAATACATATGAATTACAAATATATATAATATACATACATATAAACACACATACACATAAATATGTAGTATGAATTATACAGAACTTGTTCAACTATGTCTCGATTGCATGTGTGACAGTACTTGGGCAATCAGAGATGTCAAACTTCCTATTTCTGGCCATGTAGTAATCCAGTGCTATTTTAGTAGAATTTGGCAAATCCTTAATGGTTCTAGGATCTTCCTCCTACTCCATGCCAGTGGCATGGAGGCTTGATGCTTACATTGTTTAAAAGGAGAGACAGCTTCCAACTTCCCTTATTTCTTCAACCTTCCAAGTAACATTACAAAACGTTGAAATGTCCACTGAGGGGACAGTATAGGATGGACTGGTCCATCTCCATCATGGTACTCTCACCTGACAGATAGAATAGGAGAATCCACTAAACAAGCTTACTCCTGGATCCTTCATTGCTTTTTCCATATTGTGCTATCTTTCTTAAGTACATGTATAAGAATTAGCCTCAAGAAGTCTTAGTGGTATCCTTGTAGATTTAAGTAGTCTGAAAGCCCAAAATGACTACCCAATAGTGGCAAGTGATGGGATTCTTTGCAGAGAATGACCATCAATAGGAGAATAAGAAACATATCGGGACAGTGCAGAACCAAAGTGAGACATAGCTATGTCTATTCAGTGGTTTTACATACTGCTATATGCTCTAATGAGCCTCCTAGTCAAGATTGTAATAGTAAGTGTAAATTAAATTCCTGAGTCTTGTCTTAAGTATAAAATTCCATTCCCAAACTAATAAATGTAATCACAAAAGGCCCCAAAAGCTGCCATGAATTGATTAAAAATATAAACAAGATGTGAATAAGTTTGAAAACATTTTGAAAGCAATAGCCACTGGACAAAGGCAAATAATGCCACAAAGAAAATATCTTGTAACTAGCTGAAAGAATTAGACACACCTCTGATACTAAATAAAAATATCAGTCAGTCCAAGCAATGAATAAGTTTAGTGGCTGAGGAGTTCCCATTCAAAGATTCTATTATGAGGGGCAGCTAGGTGGTGCAGTGGATAGAGCACCAGTCCTGAAGTCAGGAGGACCCGAGTTTTAATTTAGTCTCAGACACTTAACACTTCCTAGCTGTGTGACCCTGGGCAAGTCACTTAACCCCAATTGCCTCAGGGGAAAAAAGATTCTAATTTGAAGGAGAATGAATTATTCTTGGTCAATCCCATTGATATGTCATCAAAAAGACTAGGCTAATAGTAGGTAATGAATCCAATCAAGATCATAAACAGTGAGAATTGACACATCTAATTGTAATCTAGGGAAAAGGAGATTCAGGCAGTTAAACTGCATTAGTAAAGAGAAGTGCTATTCACTATCTATAAAGGTACCGATCCTCTAGGTTCAAAAGGAAACTATACCTAAAAGAAAATTAATACTCTGCAAAGAGGAGAGGGGAAGTAGAAAGGACTTCTAGAAACTAGAAATTGTGAATTATTCCTTTGCCACATGTGTTTTTTACAAATTAGCTTCACTAACTTTGTACTTTGAGTTTGTGTCCATTCTTCCTATTTATTTTATGTGTATTTGTGAAATAGAGTGCCCAGATTTTGATAGGGAATGCTTTTGTGATTATTATTCTTGCTATACCATCTTATTAAATACTTTGGATATTAAAAATAGCTTATTAGTTCTGTTGGATAGTTAGGGTAACAGAACTAAAAACCTAATTCATAGAGGGGCAAGTTACCTTTTAGGGACTCAGTCTGCCATTATAGCTCCAGAAAGACTCCTACAGAAGTTGATTTGTCAATGTATTCTGTGAGTTTTATGTTTTAGCATTTGTTTTGTGAAGAAAATCAAGAGCTAGTCCATATTTAATTCATATTGTACAAGTTCTTTTTTAGGTCTTTAAGGAAGGGCCTAGACATGGATCAAAATCTATATTTTAAATAATTTGAGTGTCAGATGAAGGGCTTAATGTGTTCATCAATATGAATAAAGGTAGCCTAGCCTTCACTTCCTAGAAGCTAGAGTCCTATAGGACTGGTTAGTTGGCTGTTGTCTTTCCTTCTTGAAGAGGACCAAAATGGCATCATTATTAGAGTCAAGTTACAATGTGTCCAGCTGTGGCTGCTCAGACCAACTCAGCAGCTCAGAATGCTCTGCCACAGACATTAACATTTGGAGTGGACTTTTACATCTCTTGTTTCATTTGAGATAATTCAATCCCGCTTTGCTCCTAGAGCATAGAACCTTCTCTGATGAGGGCACACCATGCTGGATGGTCCTACACCAGTGTCTACCATGTCATATAATTAATTCTAAAGTTCTTGAGAGAGACTTTGAGAGTATCCTCGTATCACTTTTTTGGGACCACTTTGTGAGTACTTGCTCTGTGCAAGTTCTCCACAAAACAATCTTTTTGGCATGTGTATATTTGACATTCAACCAGATCATTTGAACTGTGCTCTCTGCAGTAATTGTGCCTGACACTTTAATTCAAGAAAGGACCTCAATATCTGGTATCCTATCCTGCCAGATGACCTTCAGAGTCTTCCCAAGACAAGTGAAATGGAAGCCTGCATGGTGCTGGTAGACTGAGGTCAGCATAAGGGAACTACAGACTTCTAATAGTTACTCTAATCCCTCTCCTCTCCACACCTTCCTTCCTATCCCATAGGATAGTGCCTACAACAGAATGACCACCCTCAGTGAAAGAGACCAGCATGAGTTCCTTGATAGGAGATATGCATAATGAATACAAGAGAGGGGAAGAGGGGATGAGGGGGATGGTGTCAGACATAGGTAAAAATCAAACCCAAATTCTTTGATTTCTAATCCAAAATGTTTTCTTCTAATCTGCATATCCCATAAGCCTCTCTGGCCTGAGAGGTTAAAATAGAAAAACTAAGAATGGACTAAGACATTCCGATTTAAATAAGATCACTAGGCAATAAGTGGGAAACTTAGAATAGGAAAAAGACACTGAGTGGAGCAGGCAGGGTGGGATGGATGGGGAAGGAAGGGGAAGAGAGGGGAGAAGCAAAGGGCTAGTAAAGACAAATTTAGTCAATATTATGATTTTGCTAAAGACCAACCCTGCATTCTACAAATTGTTATGCTTATGTTTCTTACCTAGAAACTATCAGAATCCCCACATTAGCACTTATTTAAATAATAATCTCCTACACACTTTCAGTCACTCAGATATCTGGCATCTCAAGTATGACATGTATCCTGGTACAAAGAACACACTGGGAGATCTGTTCTTATCTGCTTGGGTGAGTCATCAGTTAGGAAGATATCTTCTAGACTGATTTCCAAATATTTCTCCTGCATTTGAGTTGCTTTAAGGTTGAGTGGTAGAGAGAGGAAAAAGAGAATGGTCAATGTATATTTCCCTGCATTAAATAAATGTCCCTACCAAGCCCAATTTCAGGGTGACTTGATCACTCCTTTAAGATCTAATCCTCTTTTTCTCCACCCCTTCATTTCCAAACCTCTACTGACAAAATGCCCTCCATTTCCTCTCCAATTCTGTATTCCTTTCCCACCACTCTACTTAAACTGCTTTCTCTAAGGTCACTAATGACCCACTTATTACTAAATTTGAATGTCATTTTTTCATTGTTTATCTTCCTCTCTGAAACATTTGACATTATTCATCATTCTCCCTCCTGACACTTATTCTTCCCTTGGCATTTGTGAATCTGAACTCTTGCAGTAACCCTCCTTGCTCTCCAAGTGCCCCCATCTTTGTTTTCTTTTCTGCTTCCTCATCTTTCTCCTACACACACACACACACACACACACACACATACACACACACACACAAAATGCTGATTTTTGAGTACTCTTCCATTCTTAGTTCCCTCATATTCCCTTGTGAATATTATTATGTGAATGATTCCTTGGTCTATTTCTCCAGCTGTAATTTCTCCCCAGATCTTTAGTCCTATTTACAGCTGCCTCTTGGATATCTCCATCTAAATAAATCCTTGCAACTTGAGTTGGGGACCATGAAACCCTCTCGCTTATCCCTTCCCAGACCACTGGGAATTTCCATTGATGAAGATGGCTATTATTTATTGTGAAAGCAGAAGCCTTGACATAGAGGTCCTTCAGCATGAGGAGAGAAAGGGCATTACCTATAAAGTCCAAAACTATATATGTGACATATTAAAGACTATAAACATGTATTGTGTATGGATATATATTCCTGAACTATTTTTATAAGTTTTCTCATAAGGGAGCTCCCTACACACATGAAATGATGGGTTTGGATATTTTTTAAAATATATCCTCTGTGTATAAGAAAATGTTCCAACAGATTTTGGAAATCATTCATCTGGATATTCCCAGCCCAATGCCTGACAAATAATAGATGCTTAATAAATTTCCAATTGACCAATTTCCAAAAATTGTCAGCTGTCACTCTTCTCACAAAACTATCTTCTTTTCTTATTGCACATTTGTCTATTACCTTTTATTCTTGGTTTTCAAAGTTCTTTGTTGATTATGTATTTCAGTCTGTTCATGCCCACTCTGGACCTCTCCATAACTTTCTGAGTAACATTCATTTTCAATTCTTTGGAAACTGATGTCATTGGTCAAGGAACAACACAAATAGAATATTGATATTAAGAAAATGGACAAAGATTGGAATCACTAAAGGAATTTTACAGTGTTTTAAAGTGAAACCAGCTAGACCTGCTTCTGTTTAATTATAGACTCCACTCATTATTTATGGAGAGAGACAAGTGTTATAGGTTGTTCATCTGGCTGCATGTCAATTTTGGTTAATATCTATATTCATCATATATCTACTTGCTTTTTCCTGTGTGAATGGTCAGATCAAAGTCTTGAGTGGTTATAGATCTTTTCAAGAAGGCTCATAAAACATCTATAGTTTTTTTTTTTTAAGTTAAATGATAAGTTCTCGCTACATCAATATAATGATCTTCAAATAGCTCCTTTTTCCTTCCTCCTGATCAGTATAATTTCTATTAATTTTTTCAGAATTTCTTTCTTGAATGTTTCCCATTCCTTATGGGCTGACTTCCCTCCTACCTGTTCTTTGAAATTTATTCAAGAGTAGATGTCAGAGGATAGCTACATGAGGTCATCTCTAAAGTCACTTCCAGTTCTAAATTTAACATCTTGAATGACTACTTAAATTCTGATTAAGTACTTTGAATCACTTATGCTCTAATAACAAGCTTCAGTTTGTTTTATTATGCCTTAAATAAAGTACATAAATTTCATTCTTCCCTCTTTGGGCTTTGTTTGTATCTTCACAATTGCAGACAGGAGAGGGTTTTTTTTTTCTCCCCACATTATGCTCAAATATTAGTTTACATGTTTGCTTATTTGTTTTGCTTTTCCCTGAGGCCCTTTAAGATAAAATTGTAAATGTCAAGAAAATCTCATCTCATCAGTGCATTTCATTTGAAGGGGATATTGTGAACATTCCAATATCATAGAAATACAGGATTTCAGAGTTGGTTGTAAGAAGCCTTGCTCACCATTTAGACCAAACCTATTTGTGAACAAGAATACCCTGAATCAAAAATGTAAATAAGTATCCACTCCTATGGAAGGCTTTATAAATCTGTGGTAATGGACAACCCATTAATTTCATAAGTATACCATTCCACTCTTGGAGGGCTCTGGGATTCTAGTTAATTGTTCTACCTAATAACTAATAATTCCCTTCTTTGAAACATTCTTTCCTTCCTCTTCTGCCCTTTGAGAAGCCTAATTTTATCCCTCATCATGATTATACCTCATCTATAGGAAGATCCATAAATGAAGTGTGTGAGAATCATGGTTCATAACTAGCTTGAAAGAATTCAAAGAGATCCTGTTTTAGTCACAATTCACACCATAGCTGATAGACTAGCCTCTAAGAGAATCTAGCAATTAGAGAAAGTGGAGAGTTTTTTAATACTGAAAATTTGGGGCTTCTGTCTGCAGACTAACAGCCTACAGGGTTGTAAACTATAAAGAAAGATTAGGAAGGAGCTTTTCCAGGTAATGAGAGACAGGATGTCTTTTAGCAAGGTATTGTCAATCAAACAGGATAAAGTTTTTGCAGAAGATAACATTATTGCTCCACATTCCTTAGGCAGATATGCAGTTTTGATTAGATCCTGGACTCTGACTCATCACTATCACATCCTTTTTAAAGACCTACCCTGGGTGCTCTCCTCTGGATAGTTGTTAGCTTATCAATGTCAATTCTAAAATGGGTTGCTCACAATAGAACATAGTACCCCACTTATGTCTGAGCAGGATATAACTAGAGTAAAGCCATTACCCCTTTCTTCTTAGAGGTCAGTCTCCTTTAAAGGATTCTAGATTTATATTAATTTTCTTGACTGTGCTCTCTCACTCTCATACTGAGGTTTTAGGACACTAAAATACTTAGAATCTCTTCCAGTCTTTCCTTCAAAACTTTTCTAATCTAGCCTAGACTACTTTTATATTTGTGAAGTCAATTTTTTCAACACCATTATACAAGGCTTTAAACCTTTATTAAGTGTAATCATATTCTGTATGACCCAGTAATTTAGGCTTATTGAAATCTTTTTGAATCCTGATTCTGACATCCATTATAATATATGTCCCTTTCAACTTTGTGTCACTTAAAAATTAAATAAATATGATTAAAAGTCTATCCCTTTAGCTAAATCACTGGTAATGAAGTTAAAGACAAAACTAAGCATAGATCCCTGAAGCACTCCACTGAAGACTTCATTCTAATTTGGCATTAATAAATTTTTAAACTTTCAAAAGTATTATATAATAACCATTATACAATAATTTTCATCTTCTCCCTCTCCCAATCTTAGTAGATTCCCATTTTTGGTTTTCCTTCTTAGTCTTTCTTCTGAAAGGCATTATTTCAAGATTGTATTATTAAAACCATACAAACAAAAGACCAAAAATGTGGGATTATTATAATCTCTTCATAATCCTTGAGGCCACAAAAAAAGACAAAACTGCCTTCTGATGCCCAAATGTTCTCTGGATAAAAACTTCTACCTGGAAACCTGGGCCATTAATTGTACTTTTTCTTTCTATTGTGGTCTAACAGTACTCAATTAAAGCATTGACCTTTGAAGAGACAATAGATCCTTGCAGAGTGCCTTGAACATATCAGGTGCTTAATAAATTTTCATTGAATTATTTTATAACACATAACAGAAAGACCACTGGATCCTTGTGCCAAATCTGCCACAAAATAGCTATGTGATCTTGGCAAAGGATAGATCAGAGTCAGTTTTACCAACTCATTAAATTTTCAATGTGAGCATTTATACCTTGGAAATTAACAAATGCTACAGATCACGGTTTGATTATTTTAATTATCATCCAGACTTAAGAAGGTGATGGGCAAATCATTAATAACAAAATTTAAAAGCATGTCCTGCATATATTTTTTTTTCTGAGAAAGTCACAAATGTAGAGGGCCACAGATAGTGGGGGACCTCTTGGTGAGGTATAAGACCTTTCAGCCCAGAGATAACCTGCTGAAAATGTCTGGTTCGGCTCCCCATCTCCCCTAAGGGCTTTCAGCATTCCTGAGAAGTCAGGTGATGGTGACAACCTGTGCTGTAGTTGAAGCAGAGTGATACCAGATGGCAAAGAATCATCTATACACAATAGCAGGTTGTTTATGTGGTCCCATGTGCACAGTATATAGTTACTGCATGTTCAGTGTGCTATAGTTATATAAGGGTATTAGGTATATAAGGCTGAGAGAATTTGGAATAAACGGAATCCCTGTTTGACCATACACAAGCGTCCTGCCACTTCACTCCTCTTCTAAGACCAAGGAATCAAGCTGGTACCAAGATCTTCAGAGAACTAGTCTGGACACAATAGTAAAACATTTATGTGGACATTACTGATCTTTTTAGGCCACGTTTTCCTCATCTTCAAAATAAATAAGTGAAAGTAAATGATCTCCTAAGACCTCTTTCATTTTACTAGTCAATATTTTCAGGACTCAATTGGAAGGGAGAATCACAGAAAAATGATTGTTTTGCTTTATTGACATAACTTTAAAGTCATATATGACTTCTAGCCCAAATTCTGCTATTCACTAATTGTACATAGTTGTCCAAGTTGTTCACTTCATTTTTGGATTTCAATTTCCCTGTCTATAAAGTTTTGTGAGAGTCATTGTTAGGAGACTCTAGATTAAGAGATAAAAAAAAAGGAAATGAGAGGTCATCTCACCCAATCTATTCATTTTATTGATAAAAAAATTTAGGTCCAGAAAAAAATGAAGTGATTTACTCTAATTAGTGGCAGGACTGGGATTTAAACTTTAGTCTTGTGAAGAAAATATGTGTCCCTGACCACCTGCTTGATCTTGGGCTAATTGAGTGTTTGTTAGGGGGAAGAGGTATTATTTAGGTAGATTTCTATCACAAGGTGACCTCCATGCTCTTTCCCAACCAAACTTTAATGTCTTTTCCAAACCGCTTGTCATGGTAAAGGCACATAGAAATTTAGTTCTGATAGTACAGGGATTTGGGGCATATTTGAATTCATTTCCCAATTATTTCTCAAAATGGAAGATATAATCTTTAGGTCTTTAAGAATATGAAATTTCTTTCTTTTAACCATGATTTTTATTGAAATTATTTTATTTTCAAAACATATGCAAGGATAATTTTTCAACATTGACCCTTACAAAACTTTGTATTTTACTTTTACCCCTTTCCACCCACCTCCTGCATTACATTGATATATGTTATTTAATGTTAGGGATATGTTATCCAAATCCAATATATGTTAAACATACATGTTAAATGGGGAAGCTAGGTGGTGCAGTGAATGGAGCACCAGTCCTGAAGACAGAAGGATTTGAATTCAAATCAGATCTCGACACTTAACACTTCCTAGCTATGTGACTCTGGGCAAGTCACTTAATCCTAATTGCCTCAGGAAAAAAAATACATGTTAAATCCAATACAAGCATACATATTTATATATGTATACTTGTAATATCTTGTTGCACAAGAAAAATCAGATCAAAAAGGAAAAAAAAATTGAGAAAGAAAATAAAATGCAAACAAACAACAACAAAAAGAGTGAGAATATTATGTTGTGATCCATATTCAGTTCTCACAATCCTCTCTCTGGGTGTAGATGGCTCTCTTCATCACAAAATCATTGGAATGAGCATAAGTCATTGAAGAGAGTTACTTTCATCAGAATTGATCATTGTATAATATTGTTGTTGGAGTATACAATGATCTCCTCATTCTGCTCATTTCACTTAGCATCAGTTTATCATCAAACCTCTCTAAAATCATCCTCCTGATCATTTCTTATAGAACAATAATATTCCATAACATTCATGTACTATAATATATACTATAATTTATCCAGCCATTCTCTACCTGATGGGCATCCACTCAGTTTCCAGTTTCTTGCCACTACAAAGAGGGCTGCCACAAACATTTTTGTACATGTGGGTCCCTTTCTCTCCTTTAAGATCTCTTTGGGATATAAGCCTAGTAGAAGCACTCTTGTATGAAAGGGTATGCAAAGGGTTTGATAATCCTTTGGGCACAGTTCTAAATTGCTCTCCAGAATGATTGGATCAATTCACAGGTCTACCAAGCATTCATTAATGTCCCAGTTTTCCCACATCCTCTTCAATACTTGTCATTATCTTTTTCTATCATCTTAGCCAATCTGAGAAATGTATAGTGTTATTTCAAAGTGTTCTTAATTTACATTTCTCTGATCAATAATGATTTAGAGCACTTTTTCATATGACTAGAATGGTTTCAATTTCTTCACCTGAAAATGTTGTTCCTATACTTTCAGCATTTATCAATTGGAGAATGGCTTGAATTCTTATGCTTTTGAGTCAATTCTGTATATAGTAATGTAATGTAATTGAATGTAATTGAAATGTAAAAATGTTTTCTCAATTTATTGCTTCCCTTTTAATATTGTCTGCATTAGTTTTATTTGTACAAAAACTTTTTAACTTAATATAATCAAGATCATCTATTTTTTGTTCAGTAATGAACTCTAGTTCTTCCTTGGTCACAAATTCCTTGCTCCTCCAAAGATATGAGAGGTAAACCATTCTATGTTCTTCTAATTTACTTATAATATAACTGTTTATGTCTAAATCATGAATCCATTTGGGCCTTATCTTGGTATGCAGTGTTAGGTGTGGGTCAATGGCTAGTTTCCACCATACTAGTTTCCAATTTTCCCAGAAGTTTTTGTCAAATAGTGTGTTCTTATCCCAATAGCTGGGGTCTTTGGGTTGGTCAAACACTATATTACTATAATCATTGACTATTTTGTCCTGTGAACCTAACCTATTCCACTGATTGACTATTTTCTTTCTTAGCCAATACTAAATGATTTTGATGCCACTGCTTTATAATATAGTTTCAGATCTGGTACAGGTAAGCCACCTTCATTGGCATTTTTTCCATTAATTCCCTTGAAATTCTTGATCTTTTATTCTTTCAGATGAACTGTGTTATTAGTTTTTCTAGATCTGTAAAATAATTTCTTGGGAGCTTGATTGTTATGACACTAAATAAATAGATTAATTTAGGTAGTATTGTCATTTTTTTATATTCATTCGGTCTGCCCATGAACACTTGAAATTTTTCCAGTTAATTTTGTATGCTGAAACTTTTCTAAACTTGGCAATTGTTTCTAGTGGTTTTTTAGTTGACTATCTAGGGTTCTCTAAGTATACCATCATATCATCTTCAAAGAGTGATCATTTGATTTCCTTGTTACCTACTCTAATTCCTTTAATCTTTTTCTTTTTTTATTGCCAAAGATAACATTTCTAATACAATATCGAATGCAATCGTGATAGTGGATAACCTTGTTTTACCCCTGATTTTATTGGGAATGGTTCTAGTTTATCCCTATTATATATAAAGCTTGCTGATGGTTTTTAAATAGATGCTATTTTAAGGAAAAGTCCATTTATTCCTATACTTTCTAGTGTTTTTAACAGAAATGGGTGTTGGATTTTATCAAATGCTTTTTCTGCACCTATTGAGATAATCATATGATTTTTGTTAGTTTGGTTATTGATATAGTCAATTATAATTATTATTATGCTAATAGTTCTCCTAATACTGAACCAGCCATACATTGCTAGTATAAATCTTACTTGACCATAGTGTATTATCCTGGAGATGACTTTCTGTAATCTTATTACTAATATTTTATTTAAGATTTTAGCATCAATATCCATTAGGGGAATTGGTCTATAATTTTCTTTCTCTGTTTTCACCCTTCCTGGTTTAAGTATTAGCACCATATCTGTGTTATAAAAGGAATTTGGTAGGATTCCTTCTTTCCCTATTTTTTTAAATAGCTTGCATAGTATTGGAACTAATTGTTTGTTAAATATTTAGTAGAATTTCACATATAAATCCATCTGGCCCTGGGGATTTTTTCTTAGGGAATAGATTAAAAATTTGTTCTACTTCCTTTTCTAAAATGGGATTCCTTTTCTAAAATGGGACTATTTAAGTAATTTATTTCCTCTTCTATTAATCTGGGCAATCTATATTTTTGTAGTTATTCCTCCATTTCACTTAGATCATCAAATTTATTGACATAAAGCTGGGCAAAATAACTTCTAATTATTGCTCTAATTTCCTCTTCATTGGTAGAAAGTTTTCCCTTTTCATTTTTGAGACTAACAACTTGATTTTCTTATTTCATTTTTCCAATCAAATTAACTAAAGGTTTATCTATGTTGTTATTTTTTTTCATAAAACCAACTCTTACTTTTGTTCATTAAATCAATAGCTTTCTTACTTTCAATTTTATTAATCTCCCTTTTTATTTTCAGATTTAAATTTGGTATTTAATTGGGGGCTTTTAATTTTCTCTTTTTTTTAGGTTTTTTTTTTTTAAAGTTCTAAGCCCAATTCATTGATCTTCTCTTTCTCTATTTTGTGCAAGTAAGCATCTAGAGATATAAAATTTCTCCTAATAACCACTTTGGCCACATCTTACAAATTTTGGTATGTTGTCTCATTATTGTTATTCTCTTGGATGAAATTATTGATTGTGTCTATGATTTGTTGTTTCATCCATTCATTCTTTAGGATTAGATCATTTAGTTTCCAATTAATTATTGGTCTGTTTTCCCCTGGCCTTTTATTGCATGTAATTTTTATTACATCACTATCTGAAAAAAAATGTATTTACTGTTTCTGCCTTTCTGCATTTGATTTTGAGGTTTTTATGCCCTAATATATGGTCAGTTTTTTTATAGATTCCATGAACTGCTGAAAAAAAATGTATACTCCTTTCTATTTCCATCCAATTTTTTCCAAAGATCTATCATAGATAACTTTTTAAAGATTCTATTTACTTTCTTAACTTCTTTCTTATTTATTTTGTGGTTCAATGTATCATGTTCTGAGAGAGCAAAGTTGAAATCCTCCCCTCACCAAGTACAGATTTACTGTCTTTTTTTTTTTCAGCTCTCTTAATTTCTCTTTTAGGAATTTGGATGCTGTACCACTTGGTGCATATATGTTTAGTGTTGATATTGCTTCATTATCTATGGTACTCTTTAGCAAGGTATGGTTTCCTTCTTTATCTCTTTAATTAGATATGTTTCTGCTTTTACTTGATCTGAGATCAGAATCAACCCTTGCTGTTTTTTTTTTTTTTTGTTTTGTTTTTTGTTTTTTTGTTTGTTTGTTTGTTTGTTTTACTTCACCTGAAGCATAATAGATTCTGCTCCAACCTTTTATCTTTACTCTGTATGTATCACTCTGCTTTAAATGTATTTCTTGTAAATAACATATTGTAGGATTCTGGCTTTTAATCTAGTCTATCTACTTCCATTTTATAGGAGAGTTCATCCCATTCACATTCACAGTTAAAATGGCTAATTTTATATTTTCTGCCATCTTATTTACCCCACTATGCTTTTCTCTTTCCTTTTCCCTTTTCCTTCCTCTCTAGTATTTTGCTTCTGACTACCAACAACCCTTTATAGCCCCTCTCCCTTTCTTATTCCTTTCCTCTAGTGGTTCTGTTTCCATTAACCTCTTCCTTTCCTTTCCCTCTTTCCCTCCCACTTCCTTGTAAAGTGAGACAGTTTCTCTGTAAAACCAAGTATGTCTGATATTCTCTCTTTGAGCCAAATCTGATGAGAGTAAGATTCACACAATGTTCATTCCCCCTCCCTTCTTTCTCTCAATTATAATAAACTTGAGTAGCCAACACTGCTGTAGATTCCTCCTGGTAGATTCCTGGGCATATGGAGCCTACAACACCCCACGTTTCTGTACTGCCTGTATATGCTTGCCTCCCTCCATGCTCAATTGAAACAGACCTTTTCTGAAATTCTTCCAAATTATCTACTTCTGGAAAGTTGTTAGTCTCCAAATATTTCTGGGTTCTTCACTCCAAAACCAGTTCAGAGGCTATATTTGCTATTGATTTGAGGGACACCTGGGAGAGCTCAGATAAAGACATGTTGTCTCTCTGCCATCTTGGCTCCCCTTCCAAAGATATGAGATTTCATCAGAGGAGCAATTATTTCCACTGATAAAGATCCTTCCTTAGAGAATTAGGGTGTAAGAAACTCACATAGACAGATTGACTAGAATGGCAAGAAAAGATAATGCAGAATGCTGGAAGGGATGTGGGAAAACTGAGACACTGATACATTGTTGGTGGAATTGGTGGAATATATCCAGACATTCTGGAGAGCAATTTGGAACTATGCTAAAAATGTTATCAAACTATGCATACCCTTTGATTCAGCAGTGTTACTTCTGGGCTTATATCCCAAAGAGATATTAAAGAAGGGAAAGAGACCTGTATGTCTAAGAATGTTTGTGGCAGCTCTCTTTGTAGTGGCCAGAAATTGGAAATTGAGTGGATCTCCATAAATTGGAGAATGGCTGACTAAATTATGGTATATGAATATTATGGAATATTATTTTTCTGTAAGAAATGACCAGCAGGATTTCAGAAAGGCCTGGAGAGACTTACATGAACTGATGCTGAGTGAAATGAGCAGGACCAAGAGATCATTATATACTTCAACAACAATACTATATAATGATCAATTCTGATGGACGTGGCCATCTTCAACAATGAGATGAACCAAATTAGTTCCAATAGAGCAGTAATGAACTTAATCAGTTACATCCAGAGAAAGAACTTTGGGAGATGACTATGATCCACTGCATGGAATTCCCAATCCCTCTATTTTTGTCCACCTGCCTTTTTGATTTCCTTCACAGGCTAATTGTGTACAATTTGTATACTATTTCAAAGTCCGATTCTTTTAATATAGCAAAATAACTGTTTGGTCATGTATACATATATTGTATTTAACTTATACTTTAACATATTTAACATGCATTGGTTAACCTGCTATCTGGGGGAGGGAGTGGGGGAAAGGAAGAGAAAAATTGGAACAAAAGGTTTTGCAATTGTCAATGCTGAAAAATTACCCATGCATATATTTTAAAATAAAAAGCTACAATAAAAAAAGAAACTTACATAGAAGCTCTAAAGTGAGGGGATTCAGGAAAAAACATAGCTAGTAATAAAGATTTTAGAATTTGCAAGTATGCAAATTTGTGTATATTATTTCATTTGATTATCACAACACCATAAGAGGAATCTAATTTGTCATCTCTTCTTTTCTAAAGCTGAGAGGTTTGGCCTTGGGAAATTCCAAAGAAGTCACATCCAAGTTTGTTTGTTTGTCCTTTTTCTGGAAGAAGACCAATGATATTGAGAGAGATGTCAACTTGCAAGTGAAATGCATTCAAATGAGGCAGACCTGCACAAAGTCATCAACTTCATTCTTTCTTCCAGAATATCTGAGTCTTGTGGCAAAACATAGATCAAGACATAGATCAAGACAACTGTTTTTTTGGGTTTTTTTTTTTTTTTAAGTAAGGTCTTTTTTCAGGCCAGTTCCAATGATCTTGTGATGAAGAGAGCCATCTGTACCCAGAGAGAGAACTGTTGTGGGCACTGAGTGTGGATCACAACATTTTCTTTCTTTTTGTTGTTATTTGCTTGCATTTTTTCTTTCTCATTTTTTTCCTTTTTGTTTTGATTTTTCTTATTCAGCATGATATATGTGGAAATATGTATAGAAGAATTGCAAATGTTTAACATACATTGGAATCCTTGCCATCTCAGAAAGAGGAAGGAGGAAAGGGAAAAAAATTAGAACAAAAGATTTTGTAAGGGTGAATGTTGAAAATTATCAACATATATATATATGTGTGTGTGTGTGTGTGTATATATATATATATATATATATATATATATATATATATATATATATATATATATATATATATATATATATAAAATAAAAATTTTAATAAAATTTTTTAAAATCCCCAATTGAAAAAAAAAAAAATTAAGTAGGTCTTTCCCAGGCCTTAGGTTGTCTGAGGCAACAGCCATTCAGTAATTAAAGGCTAAGTAAGAATGAAGGCAAAAGATGGCCGAATATACTTTCACAAAAGGATCAATCTGGAAGGGAAAGACCCCTTTTTCTATATGTAGAAAACTGCTCTCACACTTTATGGGCTGCACAAAATTGTCATTTCATCCCAACATCATTGGAAGCACATTTAGGTGAAATTGAAATCACTTAAAGACAATGGATGAGGCACAATTCTACCTGGCAAATGAGAACCAACTTCCACAAGAAATTTCCAGCTGCCATTTAATTTTTAAAGTAAAATACCTAATGAGCTCATAGCACATAACAGTTAAGGCAAATGAGCATTAAATTAGCTTCAAGCAGAGTATAGTGATTTGTAGCTATTTCTTTCTCTAAGCCAGCTATTGCATCTTCAAAATGGCCCTTGATTTGATGATGTCACAGCACGGGAAATTGAGAGGCTCTTTAGCTTGAATTGTAGTTTCAGATACTTACCTACTTGCCCTTTTTCTAAAATAGGATTTGAAAGTGACATTTATCAGTAGTAGAGGCAGCCTGAAACGTGTTCCAACATACAAATGTACTTTGGAGGCTTGAAGTCCTCCAGTACTCTTAGAAAAAAATCTTAAACCTAGTAGTTAGGTCACAAAACAAACAATTATTTGACATTTTTTAACCCAAACCTGTTTAAATCTATATATGGAGTGCTGATTCTCATAATGGATCTCAAAAGCAGGAGTTCTTAACATCAAGTCCACAAAGGAGCCCATGGATCTTAAATGGGGACCAAAAGTAAGCAGTATTTTTTAAAAAATGAAAATGGGATAGTATCCAGGAGGAAAGGGTGGCTGGTGGGATCAAATGTACCAGATGGGGTAAACAGTATGATAAATGGGTAATGTATGATAGAGCAGTTTTAATAATAATAATGTTTTAAATTAGAACATTCTCTAATGGTAAGAATATTGGGAATCAGAAAATTTAAGTTCTAATATTAACTCTGAATTCTAATCTCATCTCTGTGACCATAAGAATTAATTTAATCTCTTTGCTTTTCAACTATAAAATAAGGGGTTAGTTTGAATGATCTAATTATGAATTCTACAGCTTAACTGTGAAAATTGGTCCTTTAATTTTCTTGTCAGGGATAGACTTTATTTGTATATCTGCACTTTATCCAATGAATAAATATAAGTAATTTGCTGAACTTGTATACTTGTGAATAAATTTTGGGGATTCTAAGCTTGAATAAAAAATAATATCTGGTGGTACCCTCCACTAAAAATAGAAGTTTAGAAGATAATGTAATGTAATATCTTTTGTTGAAATACAGTGTAATAATATTTGGGATATAGCTAACAAAATAACCATTAATCCTTTGTAACTCCCCAAATTACTGATGACTGGTTACAACCATAGTGTTTGCCCTCCATGGCTATTTGCCAGAGCTACAAGATAATTTGGGGTGTAGGACTGAATTTGCCCAGTATTGCCAGTTCATTTTCTATATCAGGTTCACAGAAGAACATGGAAGGTTATGTAGCATAAGGTGGAAGCAGAGTTGGGGAAAGGGAGGAAGTATTGAGTAATAGGATCAGTGTGGCTGTGTCAGAGGTAAGACCCATCATTTAAAAATATCAAGTTTTAGTCTTATTTCTCTCACATTCCCTGTGAGTTCTCCCTATCCTTGCTCTATTCCCTTTTCATATGATGGCCTATCCCGAAGCATCTCTAAGATGTTGTAGTGCCTCATGGATATCCCCAGAGCACCTTATCTTCTCTAAAGTCTCCTATTTCTCTACTCTATTGAATTTGCCTCTAACAGTTGGCATGAGAGTTGGATGTAGCAACACTGGTTAGAGCACTGGGTCCAGAGTCAGTAGCTTCATGAGGTTATATCTGGCACTGGCAAATCATTAAATCCAGTTTGCCTCAATTTTCTTATCTATTAAATGATCTGGAGAAAGAAATGGCAAAGTACCCCAGTGTCTTTGCCAAAAAAAAAAAAAAAAAAACCCTCCAAATGGGATTACAAAGAGTCAGACTCAACAACAATTTGTCTGTATGCCCTCAGCACAATGATTATTATATTCACCCACTCTTTGCTACTTGCTAAGATGTGTGACTTTAATAAGGTCATAGCCTTTCTCTGAGTTTCAATTTCCTCATCTACCAAACAAATGGATTGGCCTAGATAATCCTTAAAGTCCTTGCTGGATTCACCATTCAATAGATTGCATAATCTCCTCAAGCTTCACATTAAAATATTTTATTTATTGAAACACAAACTTGTCTGCTTTTTATTCCCCAGAGAATACATATTTAATGTACAGGATAATGAAGTTAGGGAGAGAAGTACTGCCAAGATGTCATTGCTATTGAAATCTGATGTAACATCATGGAAGAAAAATAAATCCTCTAATTAAGAGGACTACTTGCAAATAAGATTAAATCTATCTTGCTGTTTTTAGAGAAAATGGAGATAGTTTGCTTTCATAAAGGATGCTTGCTGCTTTGGGACCAAAACACAAGCAGCAAGCAGGCTTCTAATCAACAAAACCCATTCTCATCTTCCTCAACTTCCTTACCTAACCAGGACCGAGTTGTAATCTTGAACAAATCAGAATTGTACCTCCCTGCTGGTGCCATTCAATGAACTGCTGACAGCTGATAGTTTTTTCAGTTTCACATGGAAATTAGGAGAGTATCATATGCCTACAAGAATGATAGTCAGTCAGGAGAGATGGCCAGAGCTATAGGCAGTGGAAGAAAGGGGATTAAAAATGGCTTCAGAGTTTGTCAGAGCTGAATTTGAACATTCTACTTATCTAGAAGCCATGAGACCCTTAGCTGGAAGGGAATCAAAGGATCTGCTCTGCCCAGTCAGTGCAAAGGGAACAACTGAGGAAATTATTTGAGCGAGTCTCACTACATTACTCAGATCCTTTGACCCGATCATTTCACTACCAGGGATACACTCTAAAGCAGCCATAAACAGAAACAAAAATCTAATAAATACCAAAATATTCACAATAGCACTCTGTGGTAGATAAGGGGAAAAAAGAAAGAAAAAACAAGGATCTAGGAACAAAGAGGTTGTCCATCAATTGGAGAATACCTAAAAAAAAAACATCATGTAATAAGAAATAATGACCATGAGAGATTCAAAAGAATATGTGAATTTCCTTTTCTCTAAAATGGGATAATAGAAGCATCTATTTTACAGGGCTATTATAAGGATGAAATTAGATAATATATTTAAAACACTTTGGTAAAACTTTTTGTGAAAACTTAAAATGTTATATAAATGCTAGTTATAGTTTGTTCATGGAGAAATCTTTAAAAAAGCTTTACCCAAAATTTACCCACATCATACCAGATGATGAAAGAAACCAGGGAAGTCTGATTGCCAAGCTTCTGCACATTACTCTCATCTATAAATTCTGTCCTCATCAATTTATTAGAAAACTTATTGAATTTTTTTTCCTAAAAGTCATTTCAGTAAATACCTGAAAGACAAACATGCAAATGGCACCAGAGTTTTAGAAGTTCAAATTCAATCTTATAAAGTTAGTAGCAATATGATTCTGGACTCTGCTGTTGATTCATTGTAAAATTTTAGGTAACACTGTTAACCACCCCATAAAGGTTTCTCCAAAAGCAAACTATGACTAGTATTTATATAACACTTTAAGGTTTTTCTTTACCAAAGTGTTCTAAATATATTATCTAATTTGATCCTTGTAACAATCTGGTGAGCTAGGTGCTACAATTATTCCATTTTAGAGAAGAGGAAATTTTCATATTCCTAAAGTCTGTTTGCCTCAATTTCCACATTTGTGAAGTGGGAATAATAATAATAGCACCTACCTCTCAAAGCTGTTGTGAAGATTAAATGTTTGGATAACCCTTAGCACAGAACTTAGCATATAATAAGTCCTATATAACTGTGAGCTATTATTATTACCGAGCAAAGCAAATAAATTTCTATTAAGCTAGTCCTACATTCAAGGATGTTGTCTTTATTTAAAACAAACAAACAAACAAACAAACCCAAAACTCAATTCAAGCACAGGGGGAAGAAGAAGACTATAGTAAGTGTATATTAATAATTCACCATTTACAAACAAGTGCTTTAATTTAGAAAAATAACCAGTGGAATTTGTCTTTTATTCACATAAATCCTAACTAAAAAATAGATTTTATTTTCTTTTTTAAAATCTCCATTATTTCTATAAAACAAATCAAGAGGAGCTGTCCTTACAAAGTCTTCAAGTTTGTTTTTTACTTACTGCATGACCTTAAAGAAGTCACTTCTTTCTTTGGCCCTCAGTTTCCTCATCTGTCAAAAAAAGGGATGCTATAGATGATGTCTGAGGACCCCCACCCCCACCACACACACACAAACACACTACTCTTTATGGTTCTATAGCCAAACCAATCTCTATTTATCCAACCAGTGTAGGCAAAACTCAATGTTTCCAAGCAGCAAGCTGTGTCCATGGAAGGGGGAAACCATCAGTCTTACTTTCACCCTGTCCTGTGGATCTAAAAAAGCACTAGCCTGAGAGCCAAAGAACCTGGGCTCCAGCACTTCCTACCTGTGTGATGCTGGGCCCGTCATACCTTTAGGTATCTTAGAACTCACATCGCCAAGTCTCATTTTGCAATTGTGCAAACTGAAATGGAAAGACTGAGACCGAGGCCACTAGGTGGTGCCATAGTGCACTAAAGGCAACTGTCTGCCTTAGTTCAAATCTGTCTCAGTTTCCTCATCTGTTAAATGATCTGGAGAAGGAAATGGCTCCAATACCTCTGTCAAGAAAATGCCAAATGGGAGCACAAAGAGTCAGACACAACTAACAGAAAAATGAGTGAATGATAAAAGTAACTAGCCCAGTATCACCAGAAGTCCCTAGGTAGGTATTTAAATTCAGGTGCTCTGACTCCAGAGTCAGGAATATTTTCATTGTACCATATGTGTCTTGGAATCAGTTTCCCCATTTACAAAATGAGGAGGGAAGTAAGGTCCTACTCTAGACCAGTCATATGTGTAATGTGTCTCTTAAAAAGTAAAACAGCAAAAACAATAACAACACAAACTTTGGTTACTTTTAATCAGTCTTCATAAGAGATATGGACTAGTAACAAATCCCTATCTGTAGCCCTGACTTATCCCCTTACCCAAGCCCTGACATTTTGCATAAACTCTGTCTCCTTATTTCCAACTCTGTGCTAGACATTCCATTTGGAGACATTACCTTAAATGTACCATGTCATATCAAATTCAACTTGTCCAATGCCAAAATCATCAGCATTCACCCTTCCTCCCCCCAAACAGTTCTTCCTCCTGACTTTCTTTTTTCTATTAATGCCACTACCATTCTTCCAGTCACCTAGAATTGAATCCTCTGTCATCTTTGACACTTCTATCTCCTTCTACCTCGCTAACCCCAAATTCAATCAATCACCTAGTCCCATCAAGTGTACTTCCAAAAGTTTTCTTTAAAAAAATATATATGTGTGTGTGTGTGTGTGTATAGCGTGTATGTATACATACATAAATTTATATGTATATAGGTGTGTATGCATACACACACACACTCACATATATATATAATATATCTTAACTTCCATGAATAAATACAAGTTTTCAAATGTATCAAGAATCTAAGAAAAGGAAAACAAACAAAATCGACTATATGTGCCCATAAATTTCTGTCATTTACAAATAACAATTTAATCTTAAATAAAACCAACAATCATCATGTATTTATTTGGCATCTACTATGTTTCAGGCTACTGGTTGGTTATTGAAGATAAATACAAACATAAATAATGAAAAAAAGCCCTTCTCTCAAGAAGCTTATGCTTTCTTTTTGTGACTCCTTCTTAATGTCTTTTCTACACTTGCCATGGATTCTCACAATATCTTCTACATACCTTTTCTAATACTAGGACCTCACCCAGTTTAAGCCTTTTACTTGAATTATTGAACCAACTTATTGAGTGGTTCTCTCTGCCTCTAGTGTCCTTACTCTGATTTCACCTACCCTCCACTGTAAACTGTCTTCCTGAAACACAACTTTGATCTTGTCACTCCTTTGACCAAAAACCATTAGAAGTTCCCCATAATATGATGAATAAAAACCAAATTTCCTAGCCTAGTCCTAGTATGACCCCCTCCATAGATTCTCTCTCCCTATTTTTACAGTGTTATTTTCCAGAATTTCTTTTCATAAACTTGCCTTTCCAGCCAACCATCATTCCTTTACTTTTCCCTTGCATCCTGTGTTCCACTTTATATGCGATGTTCTTCCTTTCATCACCTTTCAAAAGGTTCCCTATATTTCAACATTCAATTTAAATGCTACCTGTTCCTGGAAGCCTTTCCCAATTGCTTTTGACTCTTCTAGCTCCTTAGTATCTGACCCAATGTCACATTTTATTGACTTAGATCTAGAAGTAACTTAATCCTTATCAGATCAATGACTTTCTCCAAAACATTAATTATAATGGTTTCTCTCTTTTAATTATTTCTTACTTAATTTATATATAATTGCTTTTGTATTTTTATTTGAATGTTGTCTCCCCATTAGATTCTTGGTGTCAGACACTGCCTTTTTGCTTCTTTTTTGTATCCCTAGCAAGTAGATACTTAATAAAAGTTGCAACTTTCCTTAACATATACTTTTTTCCCCCTGCTCTCTCCAAACTAAATTTTTGGACAAGTTATTTGAATCCTTCCCTTCCCTCCTCCCACTCTCCCCCCACAGTTGTTATTTGTCTCAAAAAGCAGCAGTATGAAAAAAAAAGTTTTAATCAACCTTATTTAGAAGGCTCAGCATGAAGGAGGCAGAAGAATGTTGTCTAATACCAGAGGCTCTGAATTTGAGCATCAGATCTGACTCCAAATATCTGATCATGAGCAAGTTGCTTAGAATAGTAATACTTGCCATAATGGTGAAGGCCTACTCTCCCACATGATGATTCCTTGTTTGAGGTGAACATTTTAGGAAGGACTCCAACCACATTTTATCTCACATCTGGACTCACTCTCCAAATTCTTTCTCTTACGCCTTACTGGCTGCCTTACTTTCCTATTCTGCTCCTTTGCACTTTCCTTATTTATACTGTCTTTTCCTTTAGATTGGAAGCTCCTTAAGTTAAGGACCATTTTGTCTGCTTGTATTTGCCACTGCTAGTATTAATGTAGTTACTAGAATATAATAAGTGCTTAATAAATGTTTAATCTACCCACCATACAGGATTTTTCTGGGGAAAGTACTTTATAAAATTTGAAGAACTTTAAGTAATGAAAGAAATTACTACCTCTTCCTCTTAAGTCAGTCAATCTTAGCATCCATATTAGCCCCATTTATACAGAGATGGTCAAGAGCTAGAGAATTCTATCAATTATTTTGTCTATTAAAAAAAAAAAAAACTAGTTTACTTGCTTTGATTTCCACCCCATCTAACTAGATTGCCCACTTGTTTTGGCCCAGTCCAAGTTCATTCACAGAGTGCAACTTTGTAAATCAACTGGGATTCAGAGAAAGCCTCCCACTACTTGCTCCTCTGCCTTTACTCAACAGTACAAGAGATCAGAGGGAAGAAACCTAAAGGAGCAAGGAATAATTATTAAGAGCTGACTGGAAAAAAGAAAAACTTCTCCAGCTCTTGCTCCCAAAAGACATTACAGAAGCCAAAGCTTTGTTGATTCACAGACTTCCATGTGACACTGAAACATTTTAACTTAAAGTTGATTCCATAGGGCATCTTGGAAGAGACAACATCAGGACATTGGGAGCACACCTGCAACACTATTAAATAATTTGGCTTCTTGAATATGTCCCTTTTGCAAAAGGATACACTGGATGTACAATCAAGTCAAGTGTTCAGTGAAACACTAATCTAAATGGTAGTGTGTGTAGATTGTTAGAATTGGATCAGGAAGATCTAAATTCAAATTCTGTCTTTGAAACTACCTAGCTGCATAATCTTGAGTGTTATTTTAATCTCTCTCAGCTTGAATTTCCTCAACTATAAAAAGGGGATAATAATAGCATTTGCCCCACAGGTTCGTGGTAGACACCAAATGAAATATTATATGTACATTTTATAAAACTTATAAATTATATGAAAATTAGCTCTTATTTGCAGATAAAAGATATGCATAACCAGTAGAAAAATGTACACAATAACCACAATAATATCAAGTTAGACAGCATCACGAGACTTCAGAAGTCTAGATTAACTAAGTGATCAGTGAAGACCAAAAGAAAGAAGCAAGCTTCCTTCTTCTTCTTAGGAGAAAATTGGGGGACAATAGGGCAGAATGTGAAACATTTATAGCAAGTTGATTTTTTTTCCTGCTTAATTGTATTCCTTTGCTTAAAAAAAAAATTTCTGCTGGGGGAAGGAATCAAATGGAAAGTGATAGTGTTAAAAGGAGGAGGCTTCAAATTCTAATCTTAAACAACATATCAAAAAGAAAAAACTCATTATCTTTCTCTCCAAGCTCATCTGTCTTCTAAAATTCCTTATTCCTGTTAACAACTCCACTATTGTTCCATCACTCAAGAACACAACCTGAGTGTCAAATTTAAACTGTCTCACTCATCCCATATATCCAAGAAGCTGTCAGAGTCTGTCGTTTTTATCTCTACAACATTTCTCAGATATGTCCTCTATTCTTCACTCATATAGCCACCACCTGAGTTAGGTCCTCATCACCCGTCACTAGGATCTACTGCAAGAGCCTCATAATTGGACTCCTGGTCTCAAGTTTTCTCCCACTCCAATCCATCTTCCATATAACCACCAAAGTTATTTCCTTAAAACACAAGTGGGACCATCTCACTATCCTATCCAATAAATTACAATTACCTCTACAATCTAATATAAACTCCTCTCTTTAGCATTTTTAGCATTTAGCATTTCATAAAAGTTCACTATAACCTGGATGCTCCTTTCTATCTAATGATACCATATACTCCATGGTCAGCTAAACTGACTTACTTAGCATTCCTTATTTACCTCCACCTCCATCTCCCATCTCCACATCTTTACACTGGCTATCCATTATGCTGGATTGTTCTACTTTCTCCCTGTTAGAATGTCTAGCTTATTTCCAGGTTCAGAGCAAACTCTTTCATCTGCAAAGGTCTACCTTCCAGACGGTAATGCCCTCCCTCTCTGGTTGTATGTCCTTTTTCTGTATATTCTCTGTGCCAATTTATATGTCCAATGCCTTTAAAACACAAACTCTTTGAAGACCAGATCTTTTTCATTTTTTCCTCTCACTTTTACAATGTCAGGTCAATAGTAAGTACTTTAAACACATCTGTTGGTTGATTACTTGATTAATGTGAGAACATCCTGGAATCTTAGAAAAGCAGAGAAAGAAAACCTCCTTCTAAGGGTTTGACAAGCAATGAGGCTGAAAGCAGTGGAATAATATCACCTAAAATCCAGATTCATAAAAAAACAGAGATTAATTGGAATGAAGTAAAGAAAATGCTTCATCAGTTTTGGAAGATTAGGCAAAATCCCAAATTCAAGCTACTTCCTGTTTATCAGGGTTCAAACTTAATGACTGTAGTTGAGTTTACACATGACACAGCCTAGAAAAGCGTCTTCAGTGAGCATAAGTCACAGATCAATTTACTTCATACTTTTCCTTAAAAGGCATTGGTCATTTATACATTTATTCTTTCCCAATATTTCTAAAAATTAATGTAGTGAATCTCAAGAGACCTAGACTGTCACTCAAAATTTCTGTCTGTAAATTTCATATTCAGCTTTATCTACTTATACTGTTTGGATGCCCTGACTCATTTTCCCCTCATTTTCTTGATGAGTGGTAGAAAATGAGGTCCTCTGAAAGACACAGCTGAAGGCAATGGCCATAAACATGCTAATCTGAGAAGGCCTGGGGCTTCCATTAGAGGCATGAAATCCTAAATAACAAGGACCTCATTTCTGAAATCATCCCTTTTTCCAACCTGAGGATGAACTGGGACAAAGAAGGAGCCATTTAATCTCAATTCACTTGCCACAGTGGAAAATTCAGAGTGTTGTCATAAAGAAATTACAGCTATTTTCCTGGTTTTTTAGTGTTTTTCTACAATTGGATGAAAACATGATTTTCATAAATCATCAGATAATAACCCATGTGAACAGACATCCAGTATAATCAGTCAATCTTGGTTCCCTGGTTATCCAAAACAATAGCCTGCTTCCATGGTAACCTAATTTTTTAGCCTGATGAGATAAAACAGTCTAGTGCCCCTGTAAATATCCTGCACTTCAAAGACAAGTGTGAAAAAAACAGAATAGACACATTCTAAAAGACAGTATAGAATTTTAAGTGTTCCCCTCCTACCAAATAGCACAGTTGGTCCTTCAGACATCCTAGGTTCCAGATATTCAAAGAGTCTGAATCTACTTTAAACTAAAGCTCATGAGCCCCCACCAATATGTTTACATTTATTAGGTAGATAAGGGAGACAGTTCAAAACAAAGGCACTTAATGAAATATTATAACAATAAAACTAGCAATGAAGTACTTTCTCCATAAATTGGAGCATATTTTCCAGTCTCATAGATATCATCTCATTGAGAATAATGGGCACAGCAAATTTATAGGAATTCAAGTCATTCCACAATTGATAAATGGTCAAAGGATTTGAACAGAAAATTTCAGATAAAAAATTTAAGCCATTTATATCAAACTAAAAAATGGTCTAAATCACCATTGTTGAGAGAAATGCAAATTGAGAAAACTCATTTCACACCTATCAGATTGGCAAAGATAATAAAAATTATGATAAATGTTGGATGAATATAGGAAAATTAGGACAGTACTGCATTGTTGGTGGAATTGTGAAATTGTCCAACCATTCTGGAGAACGATTTGGAACTATGCCCAAGGGGCTATAAAACTCTGCATACTCTTTGATGATTAACTATGATAGAGCTAGCTCTTCTCAGCAATACAGTGACCTAAGACCATTCCAATAAACTGGGATGGAAAATATCATCTGCATCCAGAGAGAGAACTATGGTGACTGATTATAGATTGAGTCATAGTCTTTTCACCTTCTTTTTGTTTGTTTGCTTTTTATTTCTTGTGTTTTTCCCCCTTTTGGTCTTATTTTTCTTGCACAACCTGATAAATGTGGAAATATATTTACTAGTATTGTACATATAAAATCCTGTATTAGATTACTTCCTGTCTTGGGGAGCAGAGAGGAATAAGAGAGGGAGAAACAATTTGGAACATAAAAATGAATGTTGAAAATTATCTTTATATGTATTTGGGGAAATGAAATGCTATTAAGAAAAAGAGAGAGAAAAAATAGTGAATCCATATAAGGAGGTGCACATGTAGAGAATATATGTGGCCAGGACACACACACACACACACACACATAGGAAATGCATGTGGCCAAAGCACATTATAGAAGCAACTTCTACCTTCTATATGAAACCTTTGCTAATCACTCTTAATTCTAGTACCTTTCATCTTTGTATATCCAAGTTATACTGCATTTTTCTTGTTTGTATATAATTGTTTGCATGTTGTCTTCCCTATTAGATTATGAGGTCCTTGAGAACAAGAGGTATATTTTACCTTTGTATTCCCAACACTTGGTACAATGCCTGGTACATCCTAAGTGTTTAACATTGACTGGTTGATTGAGATATAGTCACAGTAAGTTTGTTTTATATTGATCTTCTGTGGCCATTACTTGACTTTGCTCTACTGGGTGGTTGATGGTAGTTAATGTCAATTTATGGCCTTAGCAGGAATAAAAGTATAGAACTTCTCTTTATTACTTCTGCTTTTAGCTTTCATCCTCTGATGAAGTGCTATCTTGTCTTTATAGAACTAGATTCTTTTAACTTAAAGGAGAACAAATTTTACCAATATTTCTTTTTTGCCAGTTTTAAATAGATTTTATTCTGTAGGACAAGAATTGCATTTCTGCTTGTTTATAGTTCTGATAATGTAATGTTGTTTGCTTTTCTACCTGTCCATACATTGAAGTATTTAAAGGACCTAGATTTACATGCACTCAGCTTTAGCTAAAATTTGGGTTCTTAAAATTTTTTTAGCCATAACTATTTTAAAAAATCCAATATGCCCAATCATTTAATTGGGGGAGACTGGGGGCTGGGGAAATTTCAAGGGTTTTTTATTCCCATGACATCTGTTTCTCCAAGCCTTGGCCAATCAACAGGTATTTCCTCTCCAGAAAGAGATTCCTTATCCCAAGCACTATAAATTTTATAATTCAGAACACTAAGTAGTGCCTGAATTTTAGATCTTTTTTATTTTCATTTCAAATTACCAGTCACCAAAGACAATCTCTCTGTTAGGGATCTCACTCTGACTTAGGGTTAGAAATTACATGTCGATGCCTGCAAAATTATGGGGATATTGCTCTCTAAACCAATTTCAGAGGGCTCTGCCACAGATCTGCCACAAAGATATGTAAGTCTAACCTGCCATAGTCTTTTAGGGGATTTTTTGTTTGCCATGTCAGTGAATCTAAACAAGCACAAAAGCTAAATCCAAAACATAAGGTCATTGTCTTCTCTAACTCCTTTTAATATCAGTATGTGCCCATTAGTCTTTCTGGAACTTGAACTCATCCTAAATAAGGTCCTTTTTCATATGGAAATCGCTTAAACATCTGTGTTCTCAGATGATACATTGCTAGAATTTCAACCTTGAAATCATACCTTTTGAGCATTATCTGAAGACAAGACTTAGGGTAGATATGATAGCTATCTTTAAATATTTGAAAAGTGATCATATGGACTTATTTTGCATGGCCCAGGATAATAGAATCAAGAATAATAGGAGATGGTAGCAGAGAGGCAAATCTATACTTTCCATAAAGAAAATCTATGTTGATTATATAAGGAAAGACTCTCACAATTAGTGATATCCAAAAGTGGAATAAGTAGCCTAGAGGTCACAGAGTGATGTGGAGAACTGAAAAAGGACCCTAAAGGCCATTTATCTAGCCCAATCCAATTTTATGGATGAGGAAACTTAAGTCAAAGGAAGTTCAATGACATGGACAAAATGTAAATAAGCTTCAATGGCAGTATTTGAACCCAGGTTTTCTGGATTCACTGCCTATTTTTTTTCTCAGTTTCCAGAACTGCAATTAGTCTGGAACAAATTGGCCTGTAGCCTTAGGTACCTATATCGAGAGATAAGAGGGATTCTTCTCTAGAAAAGTAAGTTTATTTTCTTACTTCCCCATTGATCCCCACTGAAGCTGTCTTCCATACCACTGTCCCCAGTCTGACTTTGGATGTTGTCTCCTTAAGAGAGTAAGTAGATTGAACTTTCCTTTCAGGATTCCTGTAGTTGCCCTCTCCTGGGACTGTTCTCTCCTTCCTACCATCCAACTCTCTTGAGGGTAAAGACTACAAGGCTCCCTCTCCCAGGAGTAACTGTGCCAGGGTTTAGGTTGTTTATATTCAATGCTTTCATTACCCCAAATGCTGTCATGGGAAGAAAAAAAATGTAGTCATAGCTAGGTCTAGGTAGTGGAGGGGGAAAGTCCTCCTCACTAGAGTTTTTGAAACAAAGAAGGAAGATCACTTGTCAGTTATTTTGTAGAAGGGCTGTTTCCTCAGCTATAAGGGAGATTAGCTGGCTTCTAAAAGCCCTTCCAACACAGAGATTTTGTTCTTCTATGAGATCAAGAGTGTTGGAAACAGAAGAAAGGACAAGAGGGCCAGGCAGTTTCCATCAGGGAAACAATATCCCTCAACCCAGAGATGAGACATAATGTCCATGTTCCAATCACTCCCCAGACATAGTTTCCTCTTTCTAAGAACACTTGGACTTTTCTCTAATGCACCTTTAGTGTTTTGAGTTGCATAACCTCCTATTTCCATCCCTCTTTTGGTATCCTACATTGAAATTCAACAGATCACAGGTAGTTTTTCTATAAATACCCATTTGAATGATGTGCTCCAATGGGAAGCACTTCATAGGCAGGGCGATCTGTGAAATGTATTCACAAATGAAATCTTCAAATGGCATTTGGAGGTGATGGCTCAGCAGACACTGTCTTATAAATTGAAATCTATAAATCACTAATACTAGCTGAAGAAAGGGGGGAAAATGCACTTCATTAAATGTAGACTCTGTTTCAAAGTATAGTCAATTCTCAACCATACAGAAAATGAACATTTAGATTTCGGGTTATATGAGAGTGTAGTTCCTCTTCTTCCCTCCTTCCCTAACTTTGCACTGTTCTCTGTACTTTAGCAACTGTGTTGTCAGTTAAATGGGCAATGGAAAAATAAAGGTGAAATTCAAATCACTCCATTCTGTTTCAACACAGCTATTATAAGTACTTTAGTAGAAGTAGAGATTATAACTATGTCCAAAATTAGGCTTCTTAATTATGTTGTGTAAAATGGGCCATCACAGATTTTGAATTTAATTATTATTATTAGTGATGATAATAATGATATTGACTTTATTTAATACTTTAAAAATATGTTGTAGAGATAATATTATACATCTTAATCTTAATTGATCTTTATACATTTCCAGGTAAAGAAAGAAGTGCAAATATCACTGTCTCCATATCACAAATGAAGGGATAAGGTCAGTGAGGTCTTTATGTATTTTGCCTAAGATTTCAAAGTGAGGAAAACAAAATTTGACCCAAATTTTTCATTACTTAGTACATGCTTTCCCTGTATATAACCATACTATTTCATATACCATATTATTAGTGTGTATAAAATTAAATTTTGCAGCTCAACAAATGTTGAGTTGAAAAAAAATGTTCATTACACGACTATGAACAGAGCATAGTACTATTATCTCAAAGATTCAAAGATACAAATGTATGTATATATATATATATATATATATATATATATATATATATATATATATATATATTCCTGCCCTCAGGCAGCTAAAATGCTACTGAGAAGAGATAACACAGTAAATACAAAAAATACAAAGAAATGGGAAATAATTTTAACAGGAAGAATGCACTAACCACTAATTTAGGAGATGGAACTTCAGCTGAGTTTTGATGGGAAATAGGGAATCTAAGAAGCAAAAGTGTAAAGGAAATATATTCAAAATATTCCTCTGCAAGAAACAGAAAAGAAAATGGAATGACATGTTCAGTGAACACCTAATAGAACAGAATTTGTAAAGGAAAGCAATAGGAAATAAAACTGGAAAGATGGGGGAGAGATTATAGAGGGATTTAAAGTGTCAAGTTGAAAATTTTTATTTTATATTCTTGAGACAATTGGAAACCACTGAAAATTTGTGAGTAACAGAGTAGTATGATCATATCTAAATTTTAAGACAGTCACTTTGGTAGATGTATGAAGGATGGATTGAAGAAGAGAGAAAGCAACCATAGAGACATACTCCTTACTTGTACCTACTAGCTTCCCTACAGACTCCACTCAGTGATAATATCTTATCTGTGAAATTGTCTTTTAGCTATAATATACATACACACTATACAGATCTTGTCACTGCCTTTCTTTGTACCTCTAGTACTTAACACAATGTTTGGCATATAGTAAATAATTAATAAATGCTTGTTGACTGATTGACAACTGAAAAGGCTATTACAAAACCTCTGAAAATGTAAGTCTTCTGTTACATTTTTCATCTTTCCATTTCTCTATTCTTCCCTTTGCCAGACATCCTTTTTTAAAAAGTATTTTGATAATCACATTTCAACAAAATAGATTTTATTTATAATCTTATTATCTTATTTTATGCATTTAAAACCATTGTTCTGAAAAGAGGGCCATATGCTTTACTTTCCTACCAAATGGGACTATGATATAAAAAGGTTAAGAACCTAATCCAAATTGATTCATTATTCTCATTCATAGGCATTCTAGTTAGTCCTGCAGAAAATAGATGCAGTTACCATCCTCACCAAAAATAATCCTTGCCAATTGTGATAGCTGGAAGATCAAAGTCATCACAGGGGTATGCTGGAGCCAGTTTTTACCTGCTTGGGAGAGAATTATTAAAATCTCAACATGATCATTTAGTACTTTAGTAATCAGCAAATGCTGCAAAGAAGGGCTTGATTTATTGCTTTGTTGATTATCCAGATGTAAGGAAATAATGGAGAAAATATTAATAATGCAGATTAGACTTAAAAGTTGCTAGGGTATACATTTTTCTAGAAAGCTGGTTGTTAAACATTTACCAGCACATTCCTGCTCCAGCTCTTCCTGAAGTGGGATTGAAATAATTAATTGCTCTCTTGACTAATAGCTTAGACTGCCTTCAAAGCTACTTGACATATTAGGATTAAAGGCACAGGGATTTTTATCCTTTTTCTATCTCATGGACCCCTTTGGCAGCTGGTGAAGCCTATGCTCCCCTTCTCATTTTTAAATGCATGAAGTATATAGAATTTAAAAGAAACCAATTATAGTCATTTTTTTAAAATTAACAGCCCCCATGTTAAAAAGTCCCATTTTAAAGCTAAAAAATTAATGGCATCTTAGATTCAGAGCTGAAAGGGATCTTAAATGTCATATAATACATTCTTTACAAATGAGTAAAATAAAATACGGAAAAGAATGTTAGAAATTGTCCAGTACAATGTCTACATTTTTCAGATGAGGAAACTGAAGCCTGGAGAAACTAAGTGACCTAGCCAACATCATGCAAATAATTTAGTGGAAGTAGAACTCAGCTCTCTGAAGCTGAATATGAGAAAAATATATTGGAAATTAGCTTCCAAAAAATGATAGTCTTTTATTCCATGTTGTTATTAGTTGTGATGAACAAGGAGAAAATTCCCATGATGTCCAGCCAATAGGTGCATGGTTAAGGATTCAGAATCTCACTGGAAGTATTCAATGTGCCTTTATTCAGGAGCAGTGTTAAGCATGGAGTGAAGATGGGTGAAGAACAGCCAAATGCTATTTATCCCTTTAATGTTCCTTCTGATGATAATAATAATATAAAAATATTTGACCTTTATACAGTGATTTTAATATTTGTAAAGGACTTTTCATAAGTTATTCATTTGGACCATGCAAAAACCCAGTAAGGTAAATACCATTAATTTTATCTCTATTTCATAGATTAAGAAATTGAGGCTTAGGGTTCTAGTTGATTTGTCCATGTCCAATTCAACTAGTAAATGTCAGAGGTCATATTTAAAAACAGATCTCTCTGACTCCAAGTTCAGCATTCCATGTATTGTAGATTAGCTTAGAATACACTAGAAAATCTGCCAACTGGAATAGCCCAATTTTACACAGAACTTCAAATTATTTCAACTTAAAGAAATGAATAGGGCCAGTAGGGACCCCCCCTTCTCTCCATATATGTCCAATATGTGTCCATACTGATCTCTATGCATGCTGTCCAAGTTCTTAGAGGATCAATTTACTTTGTTCCATATCAAGAGACTAGAATGTAAGTTTATTAATTTGAAAAGGAAAGAAAGCTTACCCAACAATTCAATCTTAGTTTTGTTTAGTCTTACTTTGGTTTTATTTTTTCTCAGGCTCTTAGGATAAGAACAAAAATAATCAGAATTTGGGAACTGAGCTCTAAAAATCTTTTCCCCCATAATTGCAGAATAAAGAACTCTTCTATTTAGGTTTGATTCAACCCAAAATAACAAAAATTTATTAAGTATTCAGAAGTTACATCTGTCTATTAGAGATGCCTCTACCTAGGATATGCCTTTTTTCCATAATAAAAATATGTGGAAAATCCATCTAGAGATCTAGTTACCAAGCAAGCATGAAATCAGAGTAAAGAGCACTGGGTGGTCATGAGGGATATTTCATTCACAGAGGCTGTACTAGCATCTGATGATTTACTTATGTTCTGTAGTGTAGTACAGCTTTCTGGTGACTGAAATGTTTGCACCTACCACATTCAGTGCTCTCTCTTGGATAGTATTACTAACAAACTAATAATAAATCCTTCCATTCAGTATTCTCACCGACCACCAGAACCTTTTGTTCAGCTTTGTCAGCAAGTCATCATTTTTTATTTCAATGGATTTCAACATTTTTTTAATACTTAAAAGAGTATCTTAAATTTAATGGATGAATGAGTTCAATCAAAAACTTTTTTGTGACTTATCTTTTATTTTGACTTTTGAGGTCAGTGATCAGACCACACAAGTTAATTAATACTTGGAGCAACATTTTCTGTGCCATTACAATTAGCCTTAGAAATGTCATTCAAGAACAAGGCCCTCCTGCTCAAAGGTTCATACAATGCTTATTCAGGACTTCAAGAGGAAACTTGTCCTCCTCTACTAAAGGCACATTAATATGAAGGAAAGATCACTGGGCTAGAAATCATGAGGCCTGGGTTCTGATTCTAGATGGGCCATAATCAAGTTCCTGTTATTTTAAATAAGTCAACTCCTTTGGATACCAATTTCTGCATGCGTAAAAGGAGGACACCAAATCAGATCCAGTTCAATACATTCCAGAAAAAAAGCATTTAAATATCATGTGTAAGGTACCTGTTGTGCTAAGAGAGTAAAGACAAAAGGAAAAACAAATTCTGCTTTCAAGGAGTTAATATTATTATATTAATTATATAAAGGAATTATAATAATATTCTCTACTGAGAGAATACAGAATGTTAATAGTTAAGTATTTTACATAATAACTTAAGGAGGGAGAAAGCAAAATCACCTGAGAAAAGCAGGAAAGATTTCTCAGAATAGGTGGAAAAATCTCTTAAATTCTTTCAAACTCAGTTTTCTCATCTGAAAAGGATTCTATACACATCTAGCGGAATGTCTTACTTTTTTTCAAAAAGTTTATCTTAGTATTCAAAGTTTTAATACAGTATACAGAACAAGATACATAGCAGAAATGTAAAAATATAGCTGGACACTATTATTTTTCTTTTCATTTATGGCTAATCTACCTCCTAGGGTAAACAGGACCTAAGTGAGAAAAAAAATAGCATATATCTGAGACCACGTCTCAGGTCATTTAGCCAGAAATTTGAATACCTGCTGTGTGCCAGGCTCTGTGTTAAGTTATGGAGACAGTCACTACTCTCAAAAAACTCAGATCTAATTGGGTGGGGTGATAGACATGCAAACACCTATGTACAAACAAGCTATATACAGGATAAATTGGGGGGATAAATCGACAGAAAGGATTCATTAAGATTAAGAGAAAAATGTCTTGTAGAAAAGGAGATTTTAGCTGGCATTTGAAGGAGGCCATGCAAGATCTTTCCTGATGTCCAGAGCTATTGCTGCCCTTTACTTCGTGAATTTATTTTGTATTAATTTGCATTGACTTTGCATTTATTTCTCAGTGTTTATAGTTTATTACTACACCCCCATATTAGAATATGAGCTATTTAAGAGATAGAATGTTTTATTTTTCTTTGCATTTCAACCCTTAGCACAGTGCCATTGTATATATGACAGCTAATAAATATTTGTTATATTTAATACATGTTGGAATCGGAAGAGGGAATGAGTATTTATTAAGCTCCTAGTACATGCCAGCCACCATGCTAAGTGCTTTATAGATATCATTTCATCTGATCTCATAACAACTCTGGGAGATAGATGCTAGTATGATCCCCACTTTACAGCTGAAGAAAGTGAGATAGCCAGAGATGAAGTAACTCACCTGAATCGACAGCTAGAAAGCTTGATTTGAGCTCCTGACTCCAGGACTCCAGCTGCCTCATCCTTCCACCCTTAGGTCACACTCACAAAACTACACAAATAATTTCGGGCAAATGATGTTCTGGGACTATTAAGGCCTCTTACTATATTTAGAGAAGATCTCTTTCCCTTCTCAGCCTTTGTAAGACAGGCACTAAGCTTAAGCTGGGAAACCACCTTTGTTGAATTCTGGGACCTGAGAAGACCGTTAGTTCCATGTGTTAAAATTTCTGGTGTCTTAATCCAAGACACAATAAATTAATATAAGAGCTTTGGATATCTGTACCATACCAGCTCCCCCATGCATTATCTCAAGTGTTGCATCAGGTATTTATAACACAATAAGCTTTTATTCCAGCTAGATGGCACAGTGATGGCTAGGTAGTGCTGACAGCTAGGTGCAGGGACAGGGAGGTAGTTCAAAGGACAGAGTCAGGAGAACCTCAGGTAAAATTTGACTTAAGGCACTTCCTAGCTGTGTGACCCTGGATAAGACATTTAACCCCATATTGTTTCAATCCCTCATCTATAAAATGAGCTGGAGAAGTAAATAGCAAGCCACCCTAATATCTTTGCCACAAAAATCCCAAATGGTGCCATAGAGTTGGCCATGATTGAAATGACTCAACAACAATAATAAAAAGCATTTATTAAGCTGCCTTCACTACCTGGCACTGTGATAGACTCTGAAGAGATGCAAAAAGCAAAACACTGACTGCCTTCTAGGAAGACAATAGCAAAAACAAAATGATAATGGAGGGATAGCACTTGAAAGCATCAGGATGGGCCTCTTGTAGGGGTAACATGAGCTGATCTTGAAAACTAGCTAGGGATTCTAGGAGGCAGACATAAGGATGGAATGGGTACACCTTGTGCAAAAAGCAGAGAGACCAGAAATGGAATGCCATATCTGGAAGTAGACTAATTTGTCTGGAATATAGTAGGCCCTTGTTTATTGATGCATTGGCAACCCATGACAGATGGCCCCATTTTGTAGACCCAACTAAGAATGGTTTTTACATTTTAAAAAATAATTTTGCTACATTTAAAAAGGTAAAAGTCATTCTTAGTTCACTATAGATACAGGTGGAGTGCTGAAATTATAGTTTGATGACCCTTAATGTAAAATGTGCCCAACTAGATGGATCAGTGGATACAGTGCCAGGCCTGATATAAGAAAGACTCTTCTTTCTAAGTTCAAATCTGTCCTTTGACATTTTATGGCTGTGGTTAAGTCATTTAACTCTGCTTTAGTTTTTTCATCTGTCAAATCAGCTAGAGAAAGAAATGACAGATCACTCTCTGTATCTTTGCCAAGAAAACCCCAAACAGGGTCACAAAGAGTTGGGTCCAAATGAACAACAACAGATATATGAGACTGAGTGTTTTGCATTCAGCCTGTACCAGAAGTTCCATGGATGAGTACTTTATTTTGTCAAATACCCCATTATTTTGTCACAAATTATTTAACATATTTGGACCAGACCACGGTTGCAGTAGATAAATAGGTTGCAGGGCCCAAAATCAGGAAGAGCATGAGTTCCATCCAGGTTCAGATACTCACTATCTATGTGATCCTGGGCAACTCACTTAACCACTATTTGTTTTAGTTTTCTCAAATGTAAAGTGGAGATAATAATTGCACTTACTCCACAAGGTTATTATGAGGATGAAAATGTCATAATATTTATAAAGCATTTTGCACATTGCCTGAAATGGAGTGTTATATAAATGCTAATTATTTGTGTTATTTTTGTTGTTATTAGAATAACATAAACATGTCCATTATATTAAGAATGGTGACATAAGTAGGATTTTAAAGACTGCAACATTTCTCATTTTAGCCTGGAGACAAGAACTACCATTCAAGCCTTGCCTTAACTAAAGTCAGTTACTTTTTCTCCCTGAACTTGCGTTCTTTTATGTGCAAAATAGTACTTAAAATCTGTGATTTTATGAGAGAGCTTGTGAAAATGCCCTAGGAAGAACTGAGAGACAGATTGCTTTCATCTGGGAAGATCAGGAAAGGAGACACTTCAGCTAGGCCTTGAAAAAGATAAATGTTAACAAAGATGACTTCTTGGCTATTGGACATTCTGGCTCTTCTACAATCAACGTGCTGGTGAATATTAAACTTCTTTGTCCATCTACTTGAAATAGGTATGAAAGCATTTTTAGGGGATCAGTTGCCAAGAGGAACCAACAGAAAACCCAGTGTGTTTTAATAATATTTATTATTAAGTTTTGAAGTGATTATGAGCAGGAACTCAATTTATTATGCTAAAGGCAAGACTCTTAATTATATTATCAGATGGAATTAAAGGTAAAGAACAACCATTTATTAAGTACTATGTCCCAGACATTGTATTAAGCATTTTACAAACATGATTTAATTTGATCCCCACAATAATTATGAGGTAGGTATTACTATTATCCCACTTGGGTTATATGGGGTGTTCAGAAGAACTCCAAAATGAAGGCTTGCTGAGCCCTGGTAAGTCATCTTAGCAGATGGGTTAAACCAGGTTTAACAGGCCTCAAACCTATCCATGAGTTAGAGAGATGCCTTCTCCAAGTATGTAAAGAATAGAATGTGCAGATGAGAACAATTTGTTCCAGTGGCCATGAAGGCAGCTGAAGTAGACAATGCAAAGTGCTTAGAGCAGGCTCAGCCATCAAAAAACACCAAGGTCATTCACTGCATCCCAGGTCATCATCAATGGTCTTGACTTTTGCCTTGTCCCTGGAATCTGATGACTCTGGAAGAGAAAGAGAGAGAGAGAGAGAGAGAGAGAGAGAGAGAGAGAGAGAGAGAGAGAGAGAGAGAGAGAGAGAGGCTGAACATTGTGAAACTCTGACTCCCTTAAATCTAATTCACTTACAAGTCAAAACATTACTCCGTGATACTATTGATCCTCCAAAAAAAGTAGGGACAAACAACTATTATCCCCATTTTATAGCTGAAGAAATTGAAATAGATAAGTTCTCCTATTCACTTAAGTTCATCTATCCAGTGTGAGAAATAACTCCACTGGACTTGGGAGGGGTGACCTTAAAAGTCCATTTGATTATACAATTATAGTAGTGAGTATCCTACAGAATAGGCACACATGAACTCAATAGACATGTCTTTTCTATACCCTGTCACCCAAAATGCAAGCCCCTCCCCTAATTCCCCATTGAATGGGAATTATAGAGGTTACAACATATCTGGAGAGCCTAATTCCCTCATGTCAGTGTGATTGCCACCTCTAATTAGATATTCCCCTTGGCATTCACCTTATTTGGATATAATTTAAAGTAGTCCCTGGCAGGTGGGTGACTCCTTGGATAGAGTAACAAACCTGGGTCAGGAAGACTTACTTTCCTGATTCAAAATCAGCTTTTGACACTTAACTATGTGATCCTGGGCAAGTCACTTTTTTGTCTCAATCACCTCATCTGCAAAGGGAGTTGGAAAAGGAAATGGCAAGTTTCTCTAGTATGTTTGCCAAGGAAATTCAGAATAAAAAAATACTGAACAACTAACTTCTAGAATCCAAGCCCAGAGCTCTATCTATGCTGAATAATAAAACACTTTAAAAATACTTGTTACTTTTTTAATTATGAGGAAAATTGCATTATTTTTGCCCTTAGGACAAATGACAACTCCCCCTCAGGAGCATTTCAACAAACAAAAAACTCTTATTTGAAAATCTCTTAGAAGCACAGGGCCACACTTCCCATTCAGCACCAGAAATCTATCTTTCTGAAACAAGAAAACAAAAAGAAAGTCGCTTGGAAAGGTTTTAAATATGCTAATCACAGCCATCAGAGCCCATCAAGCTTGTATTGTTAGACCTAGAATAAGTAAGAATAAGTCCAAATTTGAGCTTTAGAGATCTGTTCCCTATTATTTCCCTAGAATGAAGTGTTTTATGATTGAGGTTCAATTTAACCCAATTCAATAAACACGATAAATAACTCCAAGACACTGTGATAGGCTGGGGATACAAAAGCAAACAACTTAAAAAAAAAAAAAAAAATCTCTTTTTAAGTTTATAATCTCATATACTTTTATTCTACTGAAGAGAATACAATATGGACAAATATCAAAAGACTATAGAAGAGGGTTAACAGGGGAAATCAAGAAAGGTCTATTGGAGCTATAATTGGGAAAGAAGAGAAAGATTCTAAGAGATTTAGAAGAGAAGGGAGTGCTTTGTAGACGTGAGATACAAACCTTTCTAAATGTATCTAGCTGGGAGACTGAATGAATCTAGTTTTATTGGAACCAAGAATGGACAAAGACATTATATTACCATTGTGTCATAATGATGTGGTGCTAGTGGTAGTGAAGAGATGTCAGAATTGGGGTGGGGAATCCCCTCTGGTGGGTGGAAACCCGAAAAGTCTGAGTGGCTGAAAAGGGAAGTTTATTGTTCACTAAGAAGGAGCTCTCTTAGCAGGCAAAATTCCTAATGAGGAATTTGGCAAAGGTGTGTTAACACACCCCTGGTTATATTGGCAAATGTTGGCCTGAGGCAGGGAGCTGTCTGGCTGTCTGGGCTAATCAATAAAGGACCACCAGAGAGAACTCTCCAATTGAATAAAATCACTTAACTGGGAGTCTGAAGGCTTTTCCTCAGTTTGGGAATTCCCTGAAAGGGATCTGGGTCACCCCCCAAAAGATCTCAGTTTCAATGGAGGGTGATTTGATCAAGATCTCTGATTGAATGAAGCCACTTAAATTGGGAAGGATTTGTCTTGGAGGGTATGCTTTTCCCATGGGAGAGCCTGAGACCCCAAATTTCTTTTACAGATTAAAGGGGGGACAGTTTCAAGGTTCACCCGCATCAATAAGAGAATTCTGGCCCAACTTCAGTATCATCATTTACTTTAGTTAAGTGTGATGGGGTCCTTGGTCCTTGGTAATAAGATGGGATAGATAGAAGAGCTGAACTATTGTCCAAGAAACTCCCTCAGGCAAGCAGGGAGGAGCACTGATAATATTATCTCTTTAAGTGGACCTTTTATTCCTTGTTGAATTCTTTGCATGGACAATTCCAGTTACTGTATCCAATCAGAAGGTCAAGTTATGATGTCAACCCCTGAGGTTATTTTCTCCTCCATAAAAGAACTGCTTTTTAAGAATTTAGCCCACCTAAGATTAAAGGCAAAAGGAGAAAAGGAATGTCAGAGAGATGAATAATGTCATAGACACAATAGGAGTTAAGGGTTTCTTATGGCATCAAGTTCTCTAGGAACTCTTCCTGTCATAGCAGGACTGTGTGCTTTATGACATCTTTCTTCTTGTTATGGCTAGTTATTTTAGCACACTTACTAAACATCACACTGGCTAACTCTTTCTACGGTTACCTTACTTGTTAAGCATGGAAAATCCTACTGGGAACTTAGCTCCTGTCTTTTTTCCTTGTTAATTGCTAAAACTCCCTTTTGGAAATCAACCTGCTATCAGCAGCATAATAAAGTCTTTGCCTTTTAAGTTGGAGATGGGCTAAGCCTACAGATTCTTCTGAGACATCTCAAGATACTGATCAGAGATCCCCCAACATATTTTGTAAGCCAATCCCTTCTCCCTAACAGTTGGTGTAGGGGGAGTTCTGAAATCCTAGTATATATTCTGGGGGTCCAGGACCTCTATACCCCAACAGGAAAAGCAGTGATAGAGCATCAGACATGGAGCCAGGAAGACTTGAGTTCAAATATGATCTCTGAGCATTGTGACCCTGGGCAACCTCTTATCTGCCTCAATTTCATCATCTATAAAATGGAAAGAACAATAGTGCCTCCCTCCCAGGGTTATTGTGAGGCTCAAATGAAACAATAACTATAAGATGCTTAGGATGATGCTTAATATATAGTGTTATATAAAAGTTATTATTGTTATTTTTCTTAAGATGTTCTTGTTTAGGTCACATCTAGCTAGAATCTGTAAAATCAAATTGATTCTAACGATTGCCTAGGTGTTAAATGATTAGTTCATGCTATCTACAAATTTACTAGTTTCCTGTTTTACCTGATAGAGATCTTCCTGTTAATCATCATCTTACTTTATTTTCTTTCTGAAATTCCATTAAGGCCATCCTACTTACATAACTACATCTATATAAGGCTGCTGAAACAAGTTTTATTGATTTTTGCATACAAGAAGTATATGCTCTGAGCATAACAAACTAACTTTTAGCATATGACATTGTTATGATTGAAAGCAAAATGTCTGTCTATGAATCTTGGACAATTTTTGTCACATTATAGTGAATTATAAAGATTCCAAGATAGAATATAAGGAATGATAGTATACTCTAAGATAGAATATAGTACAAGTTAGGAGTTAGCAGGGAGAACATAAAGCAAGCCAGCTTTATCGTGGGCAAACCTTCACGATAAGGGGAGCTAAGTGTCACAGTGGACAATGGCAGACTTGGAGTCAGAAATATCCATCTTTCTGAGTTCAAGTTTTGCCTCAGACACTCACTAGCTGTGTAAACCTTGGAAAGTCACTTAACTCTATTTGCTTCAGTTTTCTCATCTGTAAAATGAGCTGGAGATGGAAATGGCTGACACTTTAATACTTAAGTCATACAATAAAGACAAGATTTATTGAAGAAGACCCTGATTTTGGAAAAGATTAATGTTAAAAAGAGAAGGGAATGACAGAGAGTGAGATGGATAGTGTCATAGACACAATAACATTAGAATGGACACAGGAGCTCGTGGAAGGTAGAAGGACCTGGCATGTCCCTAGTATCATGAAGAGTTGGACATGACTAATTAAATAAACAACTTATAATGAGAAGGGGCCATAAGGAAAATGGAAGTAGGTGGGGTCCACTGGGTTTTCAGTGCATAATGGAAAAGCTAATCCTTTTCTATTGACATACTTACTATATATATGTTAAAATTACCCTCTTGGCATTGGAAATTAGATATCAAGGAAATTTATTAAAGAAGAATCTTAAAGAATCATCTTAATGTTTCTGGCCAGAAGTGGGCACCACTGTTTTTGGGAAGAGGGAGCACTGAGTACAGAAGTGAGGGAACGTTTATATTTGCTCTTCTGAGGCAGCTCCTGCCTTCAGAGAAGGGATTGGTCCATTTTATCTGGGTTGCAGTCTTTTTTTTTTTTTTATTATAACTTTTTATTGACAGTACATATGCATGGGTAATTTTTTACAACATTATCCCTTGTACTCACTTCTGTTCCGACTTTTCCCTTCCCTCCCTCCACCTAGATGACAAGCAGTCTTATACATGTTAAATATGTTATAGTATATCCTAGATACAATATATGTGTGCAGAACTGAACAGTTCTTTTGTTGCACAGGAAGAATTTGATTCAGAAGGTAAAAAATAACTTGGGAAGAAAAAAATTGCAAACAGTTTACACTTATTTCTGAGTGTTCCTTCTCTGGATATAGCTGATTCTGTCCATCATTGCTCAATTGGAACTGAATTAGATCTTCTCTTTGTCAAAGATATCCACTTCCATCAGAATACATCCTCATACAGTATTGTTGTTGCTGTGTATAATGATCTCCTGGTTCTGCTCATTTCACTCAACATCAGTTCACGTAAGTCTCTCCAGGCCTCTCTGTATTAATCCTGCTAATCATTTCTTATAGAGCAATAATATTCCATAACATTCATATGCCATAATTTATTCAGCCACTCTCCAATTGATGGACGTCCATCCATTTTCCAGTTTCTAGCCACTACAAAAAGGGCTGCCATAAACATTCTTGCACATACAGGTCCTTTTCTCTTCTTTACTATCTCTTTGTGATATAATCCCAGTAGTAACACTGCTGGATCAAAGGGAATGCACAGTTAGATCGGGTTGCAGTCTTTCTGATACACCCACTACATGTTTCCCCTTAATACATATAAAACATGTTCCCCCCCCCCCCATCATACATCCCATGTTCATAAACGACAGAAAACTCCTCCTCTAGGGTGTGTTGTTTAATATTCAATTAGCCTATCAAGCAGGCAGTAGTGATTTGGTCAAATCAGGTCATGGACCCCAACTAGTTTGGGCTGGATGGGCTATTATCTTAAGTTTGTGGTTTTCTCAAAACCACAAGACTCTTTCTGATTGACTAAATCCACCTGTGCCTTTCTAGCCCCCCAATTTTTTATTTGCTCAAGGCTTGTTGATCACTCAATTGTTTTATGGATCCTAATCTTCCTTAACCTCTTACATTCTGAAAATCTCTTGGTCAGTGGTACCCACTATCTCAATCCCACTACCTCAAAGCTTGCAACACTGTGGAAATCCAACTTTTCAGCATTTCTCACACATATATTTCCTCAACTAAAATAAATAAGATGAATATAACAATGTTTGCCTTAATAAACAGCTCTCACTTTAAGATTCTTCAATGCATTTTTCCTACAACAACTCTCAGATATTGGCAGTGCAGGTATTAATCCCTATTTTATAGATGAAATTTAGAGAGGTTAAGCAACAAATCCAGGATCACCCAGCTACTAGCAGAATTTCAACTCAAATATAGATTTTTCTCTCTTGAGGATTCAGTGCTCTTTCCACCAAGTTAACTATCTAACGGCACAAGTTAACTGCACTAATTACTCAGAAAGTTAACATGAGGATTGAGAGTGAAACCATTTTGTAAAGTATAAACAACTCCGTTGGCAACTCTGAGACTATTAATACTCAAATTAAGGTGTTCTTCTTTGGAAAAATAGCTTCAGTTTTTCACATTTAAGCCTCACCAAGATTCCCAAAAAGGGAAAATTGCTTGTATTCCTTTTATTTCTCAGTTATAATTAGAAAGCTTCTCAAAGCCACAGAAGCATAAGCCTTCCACTAAAAAGTTGGAAGATATGAAAAAAAGAGGTTTTAAAAGATGGAACAGACTATTGTAGCAATGCTGTGACATGAACAGGAAACAGAGGGAGGAAATCTGAAATATGAAGTTTAATTTCAAAGGGGGAAGACCCCCAACAAGACAATATAAAATGATAACACATTGTATGTTGGAGAAAACTCAAAGCAGCAAGTAATACCAGCAAGGGCTGGACTTCAGGAGATGGGAACCAGCCAGCTAGTTACACCTAGAGTTAGCAGCTGCATCTCACACTGCTACAGAAACAAAGCAAGCCAGTGGCACATCTCCTCAGACAGGGGAGGAAGCTCTGACCCATCCAATCAGACTGCAAGGCGCTCCAGCTGCAAGGCTCTTGCTCGGTTGGTTCAGTGTACTCTTTCTGAATCTGAAAATAGCCAAGAGGCCAGGGGAGGCAAAGAATTAGGTGTGAAGGCCAAGAGGCAACCTCAGGAGGCTTAGTGGTGATGGACAGCTTAGGCTAGGTGTATGACCCAAGGCAAATCGTTTTCACCTCCCTCGCCCAGGTTTTCTTGCCTGTAAAATGAGTGGGGTTGAATTAGCTGAACTCGAAAAGCCCTTTCACCTCTCTCAAAGTCTGTGATTCTAATCTGATTTCCAGAAGGCTGGCTACTGTGATTTTCTGATTTCTATATTAGAAATGGAAGTGTATGATTTAGTTCAAATCTCAAAGGAATAGAGACCTTGAAATAGGGCTATGCTATCTAAATTGGAGGGATAGAAGTGGGCAGTAGATTCCAAGAATTATAAAAAAGGAGGAAGAGGTTAGAGTATGGTCCTGAAAAAGACTTTTCCCATTGAACATATAATAAATGTAACATGAGCCCACGGAAGAAGCTGGCAAGCTACCCAGCAAACAAACTCAGGGGGTTTTGTTTGTTTGTTTGTCTGTTTTTATAATTAAAACTCAGATGGTACCCAAACAGAAACAGCTTTGCAAGCATCTCTTATGTTCTGCACCTTCGAACCTATTTTAATCTAGACTTTGCGAATTCTCTTTTATGGAGATTCAGATTAGTTTGGGGTACTGACAGCACCAGTAAGTCTGCTTTGAAAAGCAAAAGAGTGAAACTTTTGTTAGGCCTATGTAATGCTAGAGAAACTGAGGCAAGATAGAGTTTAGAGTTTTTTATATTTTATTTGAAAGGCAGAGATTGATGAAAGCCAAAACCGGATCCATGTTGGCCCCAAGGCTGAATTGGACTCTAATCTCAAAGAATCCAGTCTCTAATGGGAAGTTCCAATGAAATATACATAAGTGGCTCCAAGATCAAGACTCTAAGAGAAAGGCAGAGGCTGGAGTCCAAACACAGAGCAGGAATTTACAAGAAGAGATCGTCAATCTGGTTCTGACAGGGTGGGGGTAGGACCATAAATTCTTACAAATTGTTATAAAGGAGATAGTCAAACTAGAGCCAGGAAGTCTGAGAGACAGAGACAGAGGATGTTAATTAGGTATCTGAGATAGGACATCTGGAGTTTATCTTTTGGAATGCCAAAGTGGCAAGCTATAGCCCTAATTATCTCAGTCCTAATGAACAGAAAAGAGGGGTTGCAACCAGAGGGATTGAGGCAGAACAATTCAAGGAACTGAGGCAGAACAATTTAGGGAAAATGAGGCACAACACCTAGAGCTCAGTCTAAGACAAAACAATATTGGATTGTATGTGTATTTATTTCTCTCAAACTGGAAGCATGCATTGGAGTTACAGATTGAACTGTAGCTGTTTTAGGGATTAGACTATAAGAATTATAAAGATTAATGCCACAAAGACTTCATTGTGATGATCCAATCAGATATTGCCATGGTTTTATAGATTCAGTTTTCATTTACCAGAGAAGGGGCATTTCTACCGAAGTCACTAGACATCTTGGGGCATACTGGAAGTGGGTCAGGTTGGAAAGTCTCTAGGGGCCCCTGGAGCAGGATATTTGTACAAGAGTTCTTTGCATTAAGGTCTGATTTGAGCCAGTTTTGCAATTGCTATAGAGAAGATTCCAGGTTCATTTGATGGATATACAAAGAATCTCTGTTATATCAACCTCAAGAAATCCTTAATCTGCCTCCTGATTGGCAGATCCTGATTCTCAGGTCAGTTCAATTTCTTCTGAATAAAAAGGGAGTTGGAACACATCAAGATTGTTGGGAAAGTCATTAACTATCTTAGTTTTACACTTTAAAGCTGGTTTGGATTTCTCTGGCTAGCCTGATGACTCAGACCACAAGAGGAAAACAGTAAATACAAGATAATTCACTGACTAATATTTAGTGATAAATAGCTACTCTGTGAACATAGTGGAAAATGTTAAATAAAGAGACTGCTGGGCCTGTTTTTAGACAACAATGGTTAAGTAAAGCTTCAGTGCACAAGGAAGAACACTGATAAACTGGAGAGTGTCCAAATAACTCAGGTCAACAACCTGCCCATATCAAACTACTATAAATCCAAGGAGTGAATTATCTTGATATAGGTATCTATTCTCTCTTTTACTTAGGCTGAACACAACTTAGTCCAGAGTAGAAATGTGAATTAATTCAGTCTATTAAAAAAGAATAAGAAAAAAAATAACTTTTATGCTAATGAAGGAAATAATACTAGTAAATATTTACATAATACTTTAAGATTTGTTTGTGTGTGTAAAGTTTTTATTCATTTTAAACATATACAAAATTAGAAAAGAAAAAGAATATTTCCCTGTACATGGCAGAAAAAGAAAGGATTTAATAGAAATATTTTAATAGAAATAGAAAGAAAAAATAGAAAAAATTTTTCAAGAAAAACTACATTAAAAATATTATAAATTGTTTTCGAAGCTACCCAGCTTTTTCCTTGCTTCCTTGTTGGTTTCTGTTTGTTCTTTGCTGTGTACTTTTTTTTTTTCTTCCCTCTTCCCCTCCTGCCCTCACTCCAGAACTATACCATTGATAAAGCATTTTATATAAAATGGTTTATCTTGTTTGATCCTCTGAACAATCCAATGAGATCCATGCTATTATTATCTCCATTTGAGGCTGAGGGCTTAACTGGCTGACTCATCCAGGGTCATATCACTAGTAAGTATATGTAACTGGATTCCAATTCAGGACTTTCGGACTTGGGGGCAGCAGGAGGGTAAGGGAGGCTACGGGGGTATGGACCTCTATCCACTACAGTACCTAGTTTCCCCCTAATATACCATCTAAATTCCAAAGTTACTATTATAGTTATTGTTGCTGTTATTAAAAAACTTTATTTCACTGGGTCAAAAGACAATGTCAATGTAATAAAAGTATCCATGTCTTTTCTCCTATTACTCATTGCTTATCCTGTCAGTTTTAGCTCTTGGATACTCCTTCCTTCAAGCTTCTATGTTGTTAACAAAGTTGTCTTTTTCTATGCTTTTGTAGCCATCCAGGGTCTCAAACAGGCCAAGGAAAAAACAGAGTACAATGTTGGTTGGGTACTTGAGAAAGACACTCATCTATTTATTGAGCTGGAAAATGATAGCAAAAATACAATAATCATACAGCTGATTCTTCTAAGCCAAAAGTCAGCTAAATTCTTGGAATATTGCCTCTCTCCATGGTTTAGCCAGCTTATAAATATAGCTTGCCAGTTGAATCAGGGAGGAGGGCGGAAAAAAAGGCCTTTGTGAATAAATGGTGCTCTAAGATTCTTAAAACCTTTCTGTTTCTATCTCAGCTTGACTTTTTCTTGGGGATGTAGGTAGTTCATAGAGTGTAAATAACTTGTATATGTTTTATTTGTACTTTGGATTATTTATCACTATCGCTTTTCAATTCCCTTCCCATCAACTGAGCCCTTTTTTTATAACAAAGAAAAATCAGTAAGCAAAAAAGAGACAGGAACTACCATTGACAACATCTTCAGTCTTTCTTTAGTTACCATCTCCTTATTGAAATGGTTTATTTCAGTATCAATTCTCCAAAACCAGTATTAGAACTTTTGTAAAATGTGAATATTGATATTTTTAATGTTTTGTTTTCCCATATCTCTCTGATTTCCATACATTCATTATTTCTTATAGCACATTAATATCCCATGGTATTTATATGCCACAATTTGTTGAGACATACTTTAATCAATAAAATAAGCATTTTGTTTCCCTACATATTTATTTAAGCTTGACTTTTCCAAGGAATAGAGTACAATTTTCACTTGTGGTACTTAGAATCATAGAATTATAGATTAGAGTTGGAAGAAAACTTAGACATTGTGTTTAGATGCATGGAATGAGGGATAGAGTAAGTGTTAAACTTGAAGTCAGAAAAATATTTAAACACAAACAGTGAAAACCTGGGCAAATTACTTAACTTCTGAGCTTCAGTTTCTTCATTTGTTGTTGTTGAGTTGTTTCAGTCATATCCAACTCTTTGTGATCCCATTTGGGGTTTTCTTGGCAAAGATACTAGAGGGATTTGCCATTTCCTTCTCCAGATCATTTTGAAGATAAGAAAACTGAAGCACAACAGAGTTAAACAACTTGCCAGGGTCACACAGCTACATCTGGGGCCACATTAAGTCTTTCTGATTCCAAACCCAGTGCTCTATTCACTATGCTACCTAGCTGCCTTTCTTCATCTTTAAAAGAGGATTAATAATAGCACTTCACAGGCAAGTTATAAGAATCAGATAACAACATTAAAGCACTCTACAAAACTTTTTAAAGTGCTAAAAATTAGCTATAATTGTAATTATTTTTACTATTTAGTTCAACATAGCAGAAGACAAAAATACCTTTTATAACTGAGTTCAGTATTGCTGGTAATTGTCCAGAAGTAATATATTAGTATAGAATATATGAATATATATATATATATATATATATATATATATATATATATATATATATATATATATGTTAATCTTTTGATCTTCTATTTTAATTCTTTTAGATTAGAAAACAAATCCAGAACAGTTTCAGGATAATCTGGGGATTCTGGTCATAGGTTTACTGCAGCAGATTCTTTAAGTCACTCCTATTTTGTATTGCATTATTAAATATTCAAGTACTTGGGAATCTGGATCTTTTTTTCCCTTCTCAATTCTTTCTTATTCCTTAATTGAACAGCTAGTTACAAATCAGAGAAAGCAAAAGACAGAAAGTGTTCAAGTGTATATGGCATAATATGGGGTAGAAGTATCAGTACCTATCCTTTCAGCCCCAGTGTATTCCAAAGTGACAGTAGGAAAATATCCTACAGTTAACTTCAAGGAACTAGTGAATCTTGAAATTAATTGTTTTTTAAGTGGTCAAAATGAACCAAAAGTTCTCAAGAGAACTTCAGTTCAAGAGAAGAATTATGAGCCATTAGAAAACACATAAAATATTGGCCCAAATCATTAACAGTAAGATAAATTGAAACAAGTCTGGGTTTTCAACTCAGAAAGATGTAAAGTTTTCAAAAGCCAAGAAGAGTGAATGTTGGAGAGACTTTGGAAAGATAGCCACATTAATGTACTATTCCTAGAGTATTCTGGAAAGCAATAACAGTAAAAAAGAATGAAAATCAAATTAAATATTATGCAATTATAATAACCAAATATAACTCTGAAAATGAGTAAATATATCTCTTTCCCCTCTTCATAGAGAAGAACATTGAATGTAAAACAAGTACGTATTCTCAGATTAGATTGCTGCATGAGCTAATTTTGCTTCTACTTGTCTCTATTCCTATTCCTATTCCTATAGTTTTTCTTTTTTTTTTTTTGGTTGTTCTTTCCTTTTATGCTTTTGTTGTAATTTATATGTTGTTGTTTTTTTAGATCTACTTATTTCATTTTGTGTATGTTTATAATTCTTTCTATGCTTTTCTGTATCCTTCAGATTTCTTTCTTGTTAAGGTTCAGTAATGTTATAATGCATCTGTAAATCACATTTTATTTATCCATTCCCCAATCACTGGGCATCTACTTTGTTTTTAATTCTTTGCTACCAGGTAAAGAGCTATTATAAATATTTTGAAGTATATATCTTTATGTATTTGTTGTTTCTCCCATTAGAATGTAAGCTCCTTGGGAGTAAGGAGTGTTTGTTTCACTCTTGTACTTGTGTCATCTGAGCCTAGTACATTACCTGACCCATAGTAGGTACTTAGTAAATGCTTCTCTATTGAGTGGCTATTTTATTTAACTGTACTTTTGCAGGTATAGTCAACAAATTAGTTTTCTATGCTTATTGAATATGTCAGGGTTGCCCATTAAAATGTGACCCATAGAGATAACTGAAATAGTTGGCAAAATTCTAGAATATGTTATTAAAAGGACATTTTCATTAAAAAATGGAAGCAATGATCATTAAGAGCCAGCAAGGGCTCATTATGAATAAATCATGGAAGACTCATTTCCATTTTTTGGAAAAGGATATTAGATGAATATGTAATATGGGACTGGAGTACATCCAGACCCTTGAAATGAAGTCTTTTACATGATGGACTCTCGGGAACTGCTTCTGAGAGAATCATAGTAGTGTGTAAGTGAAGTATGTTGGATAGACAGACTACATGCAGGCATTCTGTAACTCATTCCAGTTGACTAAACTTATATTGAAGAGAAGGTTCTATAATGAGCTGTGTAGACATTAAACAGGTATTGTCCATTTTACTTAGTCTCTTGGTCTCCTATCTCTTTAGGTAACTCAATGACCAGTGCAGGGAGTAGGGCCTACAGTCTTAGGAGTTTGAAAGGTCCAGAGGGCTCCTTGCCGTTCTTTTATTCTAGAGTTCAGACTTTCATCACCAATAAGGCCACATTTCAGTGCTGCATTGATGCTCTATGAAGCAAGAAGCAATTTAGGGAAGTAATTTTCAGAAACCTAATCCAGTGGTACCTGAGATAAAGGCTTATCTAGCAGTCGTGCTACATCTAAACATGAACTTGATAAGATCAATGCTTATAGGACTTCACTAGGTTTTGAACCTAATCTCCTTCTTCCTTCCCTCAGAGACTGAGGTAATATAAAAGGAATTGTGTCCATGAATTATTTGAAAAAATATTTGTTTATTTGTTCTTCCTCTATCTTTGAAGTAAACAACTTTAAAAAACTGATATGATAATCTGATATGAAGAGGTTTTGGAATGGAATGTCCCCTAACAATGGTGGGGACCTTAGCTCAGGCCCACGGTACAAACAAAAGGACTCTCCACAAACCCCTTAGATTACCTAAGAACCCTGAACAAGCCTATGAAGTAAAGCCACAACCAAATATATTACAAAGAGTGTCTGAGAATAGCCTTGACATGTTTTATCTAGATTCCAACAAGGTATTTGACAATTGTTTTGGAAAAGATGGGGAGATTGGATAGTAATATATTACAAGTAGGTTCAGAACTGGCTGAACACTGAAACCAAAGAGCAGTAAGTATATAATATCTACCTTAGTGGAAGTATCCAGTAAAGTACTATAGGTTCTGTCTTTAGCCCTATTCTACTAAGTGTTTTTTCAATGACTTGAATGGAGGAATACTTATCAAAGTTTCAGATTCCAAAGAACTAGAAAAGATAGTCCAGGAGTCCTATGATCTCATAACAACTTTTCAAGTAGGAATTTGGCACTAAAACTAACAAAAGACATTGACCATAGATAAATACAGATTTATATATTTAGATTCAAGAAATAAGTTATATAAATATGGAATGTTTTCATTGTGGCTAATTCTATTTGGCAAAAATGAATTGAAAATATGATGTGACAGCCAGTAAAGATAATCTGACATTATACTGCATTAATAAAATTGTAATGTATAATATGAAAGAGATGATAATTCTACTATGCTCTGCTTTGGTCAAACCATATCTGTAGTACTTTGTCCACTTTGGGGCACTACATTTTAGAAGGAAAGAAGAAAGAGAATTATTTTTCAAAGGAAACTGACAAGTATATATGTATGTATATGTATATGTATAAATGAATTTGTAAATGTGTATGTACTGTTTGTGTGTATGTATATGAAAGGAAGAGAAGGGAATAAGCATTTATATAGCACCTACTATGTGCCAGGCACTATGCTAAGCTCTTTTATAAATATTTCATTTGAGATTCCCTTAGTTGTACATTTATGTATGTATGTATATGTGTAAATATGTATATATAAGATATACATACATACAGTGTGTGCTTGTTTATAAGACACTAGATTTCAAAATTCTGACAGAATTCAAAACTGTACAATGATTATTTGAAGAAATGTTAAGATCCCATTCAATTCTAAATCTATGATCCATGGTCATGGACCATGGAGAAGATTTAGAAAGGATATGAAAATTGTGTTTAAATATCTGATGGGTTTTCAAGGTAGAGAGTGATTAGACCTCTTTTCCTTGACCAAATAAGGTATACTATTACATATTACAAATTACATACAAGTTACATGTTCAAGACAAAATGAGAAAAAAATAGAATGGATTTTCTTGAATGGGGAAGGAAGGATTAGTGAGTTTCCCTTTATTTGACATCTTCAAACAGTTAATGGACCATAACTAAAATTCATAGATTGAATGGGGAGTAGATTTGATGACTTCAAATGTTCTATCCAACTTCATATTTATGAGTCTATGATGCTGATTCCCAAGCTTGTCTTGTGTAAATGGTGAAATCGGTAATGTCTGCCTTTGGCAAATCTGCTTTCTCTTTATTTGCACCCTTTTTCCTTTTTCTTTCCTTCCTACTCTATCCCTATTGTGCCCTAATACTACTCTATCTTTCCTAACTTCAAAGGAAAGAAATGTGATAAAGTCTTAGTTCCCTTGTAACTTATTCTTGGGCCAGGATGATTTAGTATTTGCATTTAAATTGCTGAGAGTTTAATCACAGGCATTGGTAGAAGTAAACATATTGGTAAGAAGTCTTCCAAGAGTCCCTGAAATCATACTGTGTAAATGATAACTTACTGTACTTGTACAGAGCCCATCTCAATTACAAGAACCACTGTTCACCTTGCAAATAAGAGATTCACCTGCCTTCATCTACTGAAATATCACTAAAAAAAACTATGTAGTGCGCTTTCCATCATCTTGGGTATACTCATGCTCTAGTCTAGCAGCAGTCCTCACCCATGAAAACCAAGCTATAAAAATAACTATATAAAAACAACCTTTCATCACTTACTTGCTTCGTAGAGTTGTTTCCAATTTGGCAACATTTACTAGAAGCATCTCAAGAACTTTAAAAGGAATTATTCTCAGTGTTTTTGAATTTCTGTTATATTTGTGTGTATATAAATGCATGTATATATATATATATGTATTGTATACATGTGCATATGTAGTATATATATTATACAGTGTATGAATATATACATATGTGTGTATGTGTGCTATATGAGTTGATTTCTATAATCAATGCATTTGTGTATGTGTATGTATGTATGTATATACAGAGACACTTTCTGCATCATTTCATACTGAGAAGTAACAATTGGGTTTCAGAAGAAGATAACTGTTGTTATCTATTGTGACTATGGCAAACTAAATTTGCCCTTAAAGTGCAATAATTTTGGGACATTCAACTTATTTCTATTTCTTGTGCTATTTTTAAAAATTGTAATCACAATAAAACTCAGATAAGTTTTCCAAGTGATGGAAAAATCCCACATGAAATATAGTGTTTAAAAAAAAAAACAACTTAAATATACATCCACTTAATCTAACGGAGAGTTTATTCTCTGTGCATGGAGTCTCTAGATCCTTCTCTTGATTCATAACCTGTAGTGCTAGGGATCGACATAGGGCTTGGTGAGGCTTTAGAAAGTAATAAAAGCCTGTCTCTTGTGAGGAGAGAAGAGAGCAAGAGAGGACAGGAGAGGAGAGGACAGAAGAGAAGAGAAAGAGAGAGACAGAGACAGACAGAGAGGAAGACAGAGAGACAGAGAGAGAAAATTTTAAATGTAAAATTAACTAACTAAAGTAAAAGTTAATGAAGGGGTAGGTAGGCAAGATTATACAGAAATGTGCTATAATGTCCTATACCCACCTATAATCCCCTTCAGTTAGACATGAAACTAATAGGAGACTATAACTGGACATGTTTTTTTCCTTAAAACATCTGAATACTGGGATAAAATCTGATAATTGAATCAAACATTATATAAGGGATTCCCAGAAAATAGAAGAAATTCAATCTGCTGATATTTGAGATAATTCTCTAGGACTTCTGGGAACATAAGAGTAGTAAGAAATCCCAGGAGAATCACAGTCCTTTAGATACCTCTCAAAAGCTGGAACAAATGCTGATTTTAAAAAGCAAAAACACCTAAAATCCTCAAAAGTAAATCCTTTTTAGACACAGAAATTTTTTTGCTAGTTTTTTTATTATAGATTTTTATTTACAAGATATATGCATGGGTAATTTTTCAGCATTGACAATTGCAAAACCTTTTGTTTCAGTTTTTCCCCTCCTTCCCCCCCACTCCCTCCCCCAGATGGCAGGTTGACCAATACATGTTACATATGTTAAAGTACAAGTTAAATACAATATATGTATATATGTCCATACAGTAATTTTGCTGTACAAAAAGAATCGGACTTTGAAATAGTGTACAATTAGCCTGTGAAGGAAACCAAAAATGTAGGTGGACAAAAATAGAGAGATTGGGAATTCTATGTAGTGGTTCATAGTCATCTCCCAGAGTTCTTTCGCTGGGTGTAGCTGGTTCTGTTCATTACTGCTATATTGGAATTGATTTGGTTCATCTCATTGTTGAAAATGGCCACGTCCATCAGAATTGATCACCATATAGTACTGTTATTGAAGTATATAATGATCTCCTGGTCCTGCTCATTCTACTCAGCAGCAGTTCATGTCTCTCCAAGTTTTTCTGAAATCATCCTGTTGATCATTTCTTACAGAACAATAATATTCTATAACATTCATATACCACAATTTATTCAGCCATTCTCCAATTTATGGGCATCCACTCAGTTTCCGGGTTCTGGCCACTACAAAGAGGACTGCCACAAATATTCTTGCATATGTGGGTCCCTTTCCCTTCTTTAAGATCTCTTTAGGATATAAGCCCAGTAGTAACACTGCTGGATCAAAGGGTATGCACAGTTTGGTAACTTTTTTAGCACAGTTCCAAATTGATCTCCAGAATGGCTGGATCTATTCACAATTCCACCAACAATATATCAGTGTCACAATTTTCTCACATCCCCTCCAATATTCTGCATTATCTTTCCCTGTCATTCTAGCCAATCTGACAGATGTGTAGTGGTATCTCAGAGTTGTCTTAATTTGCATTTCTCTGATTAATGATGACTTGGAGCATCTTTTCATACGGCTAGAAATAGTTTCAATTTCTTCTAGACAAAGAATATTGAAAAAACTAATTGTTTCTACAAAATGAAACATGAAATATGAGATAGAACATACATACATACATACATACATATATATATATATATATATATATATATATATATATATATATATATATATTTAAATGCACCAATGGAAATGCCATGACTATAGGTAGACCAGCTCAAGGTACAGTAAAATGAACCCACTGAAGGCCCAGGAGGAAGTAATGAATATAGTTTAAACCAAAAACTACTTATTGGTAATTACTAAGTTTCAAGTATTATCAATACAAAGGCAAAAAAAAAGGAGGCAGTCTTTCCCCTTGAGTGTCTTATATGGGGGAGGCAGCATAAACACTACATATAATTATGCAAATGCCCCACATAAGTATGTACACATATTGCTTATGTGGTGTGTCTAGTAGAAACAATTTATGTAAGTGCATATGCCGTAAATAAAAGGAAAATTTGGAGATAGGAGAGGCACTAGAAGCCAAAGGGTAAAACAAGAAAGGTTATTAAGTAGGAGGTGGTACAAAACCAAGCTTTCAAGAACAAAAGCAGTACTAAGAAGTAAAGCTAACCTTGGGACACAACCGGAAATGGCATGGGTGAAGTAATGGGGAGCCACCATTTTTGAGCAGAGGAAATAGCATGGTCAGATTTGTCTTTTAGCATTTTGGCAGCTGTGTAGAGGGAAGGGAGACATAAGGCAGAGTTACTGTAAAGAAGTAGTGAGAACATGAACTAGGATGATGATAGTGTAAGTAGAGATAAGGGAATGTACAAGAGAGATGGAGAATATTTCTATATTCATCTCTACATTCATATCTATAAATTGCTATACCTGTCTCTATTTTTATCTTTCTATATTTCTATTTGTTACTATATCTATTTCTATGTAATCTCTGCTTCTAAGTCTATCTATCTATCTATCTATCTACATATATCTGTATATCTCTATGTTGATCTATCTATATCTATTTATATATCTATCTATCTATCTATGTCTGTCTGTCTATCTATCTATCTCTATCTTTATCTCTACTGATATTCATCCAGACTTTTTCATGAAGGACTCTAAGGCATGATATCTGAGAGACTCACATTGGTATGTAAGGGAAGTATTTTAGATAGAGATAAAATCAACAAGACTTGAAGACTGATTAAATATGGCAAAATGAGAGAGAGCCAAGGGTGAAAGATGATTCCAAATAGGATGACTTGCAAATATGAAAAGGGGTGAGTTTTCTACAAAAGATAATGAGTTGTAAAGATAAATTTGAGGATCATGTAGAAATTATCCTATAGTTGGAAACCAATAGCATTTGATGATGTCCTAGAATTCAGGAGAGACTAGGGCTGGCTGTAGAAATCTTAAGAATTGTTTAATACCCTTGTCTATAGCCATTAAAGAAGCTTAGTGGCAGAGGATAGACTGCCCCAGATAAGAAGTCAGAAAGACTTGAGTTCAAATACAGCCTCAGATACTCACTAGCTATGCAATCCTGGACAAGTCACTTATCCTCTGCTTTCCTTAGTTTCCTCATCAGTAAAAGGGAGATAATAATAGCACCTACCTCCCAAGGTTGTTGTGAGGATAAAATGCAATGGTATTTATAAAGTGCTTTGCAAACCTTAAAGTGCTACAAAAATGCTTGTTATTCTTATTATTTCTCATTTGAATTCAGAGTTTTATGATACCACTAAAACTCCAGGTTTTCTGAAGTCAGCTAAAGCACTGTTAATTTTAATTCTTCTCTGTTTAATTATATATGTATCTGCATTAGTGCTTCCCCTGTATTAAGTTCCTTGTAGGCAAAATATTATTGGGTCTTCTTTTAATCCATTAAATAACAATTCTTGTTTTCATTGAAAAGAGAAGAAAGGAAAATCAAATGATCCAAATCAAAAATGGAAAAGGGAAGTTCAAAATGAAGAAGTAATAAAACTATCAATGACTGTTACACATAACTACATACTCACAAAACTGTGAAGATAAGTATATCATTATTGCAAAAATATGAAATGGTAAAATTGATTTTTAAAAGACCACATACTCACATTAAGTTTATTACCGATATGGAGAGCTTTTGTGATTGAGAAGTCTCTTGGCTGTTAAGAAGGGGGCAGATTGAATTAGAATTCAATCTGGTTGGAATTAGAATCAAAGTTTCTGTACTGGTCAGCATTGACATCAGCCCATGAATAGTGGCTGTATTTCCAGCTACCATGAGATAGGGAGACCTGATTTCAAAAATAGACAATCAACCAAGCTAACATAAGTTAAGTTTTAGAAAAATTTTAGAGGAAATAATATAGTGAAAATATAGTGAAGAAGCCCTCTAGGATTTAGAAAGTGGCAGAAGTAAAATAGAATTAAAGTTGCTTAAGGAAGAATCAGCACAATAAACCTGATATTTTCCTTTTTAGTAGCCCCTAGACTTCCTTGATTCCATGCATTCTCAAAGTCATTCATAAACTGTGATAATCAACACCAGAAGTTCAGTTTTAGAACTCTTCAAATACAAATGTATCCCATTTAACATTACTTTACAATAACATTTTACAATGTTATAAAAACCTTATGATCTGTTTTTATTAACACATCCTCACTACATTTATAATACTAAGCCCACTGCCTGAATAAGGTCCACTTAAACCTTTTCTCCAGCTCCTCTGTTGGACCAGTCTAGTCTCTATTTGGGTGTTCATATGGGTGAGCACCTGGCCAGTGTCAACATGTATTGTGTCCCTGCACCACTAAGGAAAGTCATTTCATTTCTGTTTCTTAGGAACTGTTCCTGGAAATACTCTTTTGCCTAATGAATATTTATGAAATAAATTAACAATCATAGGTGATATATACCCATATTGATTTCTGTCCATTTTCCTTGATTACCTTAAACGCCCCCCCCATCTATATTTTAAAACAAAAGCTGCATGCTACAGAGAAATTCAACCTACCTATACAAAGTACTATCACAAGTTAATTCTTTTAGCTATATTATGCTCTGAATGTTTTTGAGTACAACTCAAAGTCTTAGAAAAGCAAAGCATGAGGGCCTTATGAGGAGCATAATTTCCAAAAACAATTTTTTCAGGATATACATGTATTTCCACATAAGAGAAATATGAACTGAATAATTTTATTTACAGATTTAAAAGATCATTTAACTACACCTGAATAGTTCAAAATTAAAAGCAACAAGCATCTCAAAACATCTACACTACTGTTTTGCATTAAAAATGATTTTTGTAATTGTCAAACTGTGCATACTCTTTGATTCAGCAGTGTTACTACAAGGCTTATATCCCAAAGAGATATTAAAGAAGGGAAAGGGACCTGTATGGGCAAGAATGTTTGTGGCAGCCCTCTTTGTAGTGGCCAGAAACTGGAAACTGAGTGGATGCCCATCAATTGGAAAATGGCTGAATAAATTGTGCTATATGAATACTATGGAATATAAGAAATAATCAGCAGAATGAATACAAAGAGGCTTGGAGAGACTTACATGAACTGCTGCTGAGTGAAATGAGCAGAACCAGGAGATCATTATACACTTCAATAACAATACTACATAATGATCAATTCTGTTGGAAATGGCTATCTTCGACAATGAGAGGATCTAAATCGGTTCCAATTGATCAGTAATGAACTATACCCAGCAAAAGAACACTGGAAAATGAGTGTGGACCCAACATAGCATTTACACTCTTTCTGTTATTAATTGCTTCCATTTTTATTTTTCTTCCAAGGTTATTTTTAACTTCTTTCTAAATTCGATTTTTTCTTGTGTAGCAAGACAACTGTATAAATATGTATGCATATATTGTATTTAACATATACTTTAACATTTTTAAATGTATGGGACTACCTGACATCTAGGGGAAGGGGTAGAGGCAAGGAAGGGAAAGTTCGAACAGAAGGTTTTGCAAGGGTCAATGTTGAAAAATTACCCATGCATATGTTTTGTCAATAAAAAATTATAATAAAAAAGTCACAGCCCCCCAAAAAAAACAAAAAGAAGAAAAAAAAGATTTTTGCTTCTCAAATGGTTTATGAGTCTATTCATACTTACTCTTCCTTGTTCCTACTGACCTACTGGGTTGCTTAAATACAGGCAATTGAATACAGGCTTATATCCCAAAGAGATCATAAAGAGGAAAGGGATCCACATGTGCAGAAATGTTTGTGGCAGCCCTCTTTGTAGTGGCAAGAAAATGGAAACTGAATGGATGCTCATCATGGAGAATGGCTGAATAAATTGTGGTATATGAATGTTATTATTTTTCTGTAAGAAACGACAAGCAGGATGATTTCAGAAAGGCCTGGAGAGACTTACATGAACTGATGCTGAATGAAATAAGCAGGACCAGGAGATTATTATACAAGGCAATAACGAGATTACATGACGATCAATTCTGATGGACATGGCTCTTTCCAACAATGAGACGATTCAAACTAGTTCCAATTGTTCAGTTGATGAAGAGAGCCATCTACACAGAGAGAGAACCATGGGAACTGAGAATGGATCACAACATGGCATTTTCACTCTTTCTGTTGTTATTTGCTTGCATTTTGTTTTCTTTCTCAGTTTTTTCCCTTCTTGATCCTATTTTTCTTGTGCAGTAAGATAACTATATAAATATGTATACATATATTGGATTTAACATATATTTTAACATATTTAACATGTATTAGACTACCTACTATCTAAGGGAGAGGGTGGGGAAAAAGAGGGGAAAATTTGGAACACAAGGTTTTGGAAGGGTCAATGTTGAAAAATTACCCATGTGTATGTTTTGTAAGTAAAAAGCTTTTTAAAAAAAACCTTTTTCTCAGGATAATTGTAATAACTACTAACTGGTCTTTCTGCCTTTAATCACTCCCTTTACTACATCTATCTAAGTAGTGCTTTAATGCATATGTCAGCCTCTTCCTCTCAGAAACCTTTGTTAGCTCCTCAGTAGATAAATAAATAAATGAGTGACTTGCCCAAAATCACACAGCTAGTAAGTGTCTGTCAAATTTGAACTCAGTCCTTCCTGACTTCAGACCTGACACTCTGTTATCTGAGCCATTTAGCTGCCCTATATTTACTAGGCAGGAGATAACCAAGAACCTGGAACAGTACTCTACAGAATATAGAAAAGTACACATTATGTAAGTCGTCACACTGCTTACACAAGTATATTTTGCATTTTCTACCTTAATTAGGCAAAGGCCTGCAGTCCCCAGACCTTGTAACTTTTTTTTTTTTTAAACAGTTTTTACTTTTCCATTTCTGGTAAATAACAACAAAAAAAAATCACTAGATATATATTTTTCAACTGTTCACCTTTTACAAAATCCAATATCCCATTATGGGATTAATTAGGCAATTTGTGACTAATTTTATTCCTATGTTTTAGAGGGTGTCTTCTATGTTGTTGAGGTTTTTCAAGGCATTTAAAAAGACAGTGATGATTAAAACCTGCAGGGATTTCAACAAGAGATCAAAGCTTCCTCAAAGGAAATACCTGGGGGCTATATTATTCTGTCTGGCCACATCAGGGAGGAATCTAATTTTATGTGCAGGAAAGGACTGAGAACCCCTTTGTGGTGAATTAAAAACAGAGCTTTGGGGAATAATGCAGACAAAAACCATAAGTTTAAAAGTAATATGCAAAGGTTTCAGTGGTAAAGCACTTCAGCTACAATCCCCATCTCTAAAATGACCTGAAAAAGTAAGAAGGTCTTTTAGTTGGATTGGGAAGGAATTTCATTTGCCAGAGACTATCACCAGTTAATCTTTCCTACTTCTTGGATTTCCCAGATTAATTTTTATTCTTTTTGTATCTAAATAACCTCATCTTTATTGGGACCATATGAAATTGAATTGTCATACTTGCAGAGGAGAAATGACTATATATTTCTGGTTTAAAATCTCATTATTTTCTATTGAAATGCATTTTTAAAAACATACTAAGTGAAAGACAATTTGGGCTCTTTAAATGGGAAGCAAGACTGTCAAAAATCTCTGAAAGAGTCAAGGTTATAAAACTGCTAGGAACTGGAACCGTATAATAAATAAATCCATTTTGTTCAGGTGCATTGCAAAATAGAAGTGAAGTGGGGTGGTTGTGGATTGTAAGAATATGCACAGAAAAACTGGAAGCTTTTCTTCCTGCAGTTTGCTCCCCAAAGCCATGCTAGAGTAAAAATAAATAAACAGAATAACAGAAATATTTTCTCTTTCATGCAAAGAAGAAATAAAAGAAAGTGACCAACTAAGTGGAGAGCAACACTCAGACTAAATGAGCATGCTAAAATGACAGTTTGATGCCTTCTCTCTGATACATTGTAACTCTAGCCAAAAAATGTGTTAGGTAAGAAAAAATTCATAGGATTCATTTTTATGTATATTTTATTTCCCCTAATTACATGTTAAAACAAATTTTATTTATTTTTTTTATTTATAATTTTTTCACAGTATATATGCATGAGTAATTTTTTTATAATATTATCCCTTGTTTTCATTTTTCCAAATTATCCCCTCTCTCCCTCTACTCCCTCCCCTTGATGACAGGCAATCCCATACATTTTACATATGTTACAATATAACCTAGATACAATATATGTGTGTAAATACCATTTTCTTGTTGCACATTAATTATTAGATTCCGAAGGTATAAGTAACCTGGGTAGATAGACAGTAGTGTTAACAATTTACATTCACTTCCCAGTGTTCCTTCTCTGGGTGTAGTTATTTCTGTCCGTCATTGATCAACTGGAAGTGAGTTGGATCTTCTTTATGTTGAAGATATCCACTTCCATCAGAATACATCTTCATACAACATTGAGGTGTACAGCGATCTTCTGGTTCTATTCATTTCACTTAGCATCAGTTGATGTAAGTCTCTCCAAGCCTCTCTGTATTCATCCTGCTGGTCATTTCTTACAGAGCAATAATATTCCATAACCTTCATATACCATAATTTACCCAACCATTCTCCAATTGATGGACATCCATTCATCTTCCAGTTTCTAGCTGTTACAAAAAGAGCTGCCACAAACATTTTGGCACATACAGGTCCCTTTCCCTTCTTTAGTATTTCTTTGGGATATAATCCCAGTAGTAGCACTGCTGGGTCAAAGGGTATGCACAGTTTGATAACTTTTTGGGCATAATTCCAGATTGCTCTCCAGAATGGCTGGATTCTTCCACAACTCCACCAACAAGGTATTAGTGTCCCAGTTTTCCCTCATCCCCTCCAACATTCATCATTATTTGTTCCTGTCATCTTAGCCAATCTGACAGGTGTGTAGTGGTATCTCAGAGTTGTCTTAATTTGCATTTCTCTGATCAGTAGTGATTTGGAACACTCTTTCATATGAGTGGAAATAGTTTTAATTTAATCATCTGAGAATTGTCTGTTCATATCCTTTGACCATTTATCAATTGGAGAATGGTTTGATTTCTTATAAATTAGGGTCAGTTCTCTATATATTTTGGAAATGACACCTTTGTCAGAACCTTTAACTTTAAAAATATTTTCCCAATTTGTTACTTCCCTTCTAATCTTGTTTGCATTAGTATTGTTTGTACAGAAACTTTTTTAGTTTGATGTAATCAAAATCTTCTATTTTGTGATCAATAATGATCTCTAGTTCTCCTCTGATCATAAATTCCTTCCTCCTCCACAGGTCTGAGAGGTAGACTATTTTCTGTTTCTCTAATCTATTTATTATCTTATTCTTTATGCCTAAGTCATGGACCCATTTTGATCTTATCTTGGTATATGGTCTTAAGTGTGGGTCCATATCTAATTTCTGCCATACTAATTTCCAGTTTTCCCAACAGTTTTTTCCAAATAATGAATTTTTATCCCTAATGTTGGTATCTTTGGGTTTGTCAAAGACTAGATTGCTATAGATGTACCTTTTTTTGTCCTTTGTATCTAATCTAAAACAATTTTTTTAAGTTTTGAATTTCAAATTCTATTTCTCCCTCCTTTCCTCCCTTGTCCCCTTCTCTGAGATAGTAAGTAATCCAATATAGGTTACACATGTGCAATTATGTAAAACATTTCAGTCTGAATACATACTGAAATATGTTATTTTTCACTTTCTTCCATTGACTCTTTCTTCTGAATACAGATAGTATCAGTTCTTTCTCTGGAGTCTAATAGCATGCTTCATCATGACTCTTTTAGGATTATCTTAGATCATTGTATTGTTTAGCCTTTATTTAAAAAAAAAATCTAAGTTTTGACTTTTTTTCCTTTTCCCTACCTTTCCCTCACCCATAGAGAAGGCAAAGAATGTGATATCAATTATACATGTGAAATCATGCAAAATATATTTCCATATTAGCCATGCAAAAGCTTGTTCAGAAGAGATGGAAGAAAGTGACCTCTAAGGAGAGTAGCAAATTCAGTTTATTTAAGAAGACAAGACAAAGTTAATCAACTCCATTTCATTCTAACAGTTTAAATAAGTAAAGCTCCCACAGTGAGTAAAAATATAAAACTAAAAAAGAAATTAGGGAAGGAGAGTCTCAGTGATTAGGGGATTAAAAAAAAGACTTTGTTTAGAAGTTGATAGTTTAATCTTGAAGGAAATGAGGAACTTTATGAGGAAAAAATGAAAAGGTTGTGCATCCTAGACATGAGGAGAAGAACCAGGGTAAAGGCACACAAATAGAACAAAAATGTTATACATGAGGAACAAATACAAAAGGCTAATTTGGCTATACCATAGTGTACAAGAAAGGGAATAATAATGAATAAAGAACCTGGAAAAATAGCTTAGAACAAATTGTGAAGGGCTTTAAAAGACAAAAAGAGTTTAAAACTTTAAAAAGCTTTAACTCTGGCTTGCTCAACCTTGGAGAGAAATAGGGTTAGATTAAGTAGTGATTAGTAATTAAAGGTATAGAAGAGCCTCCCAACTATACCTCATTATTTGTATTTCTTTAAACCTGTTTCTAAATTGTATATTGAGCTTGACCATTAGCAATTTTAATTATTCCAATAGGGAGATTCTTTTTCTAGGAAAGCCTTATTGATTGAGTCAGCAATTAGCCACTGGAATAGAGTGATTCTGGTAGGCAAGAGCCCCAGGTTCTGCATCAGGCATGGCAATGGAAGGACAGGGGGAGTCACACAGTGGCCTGGCACATACTAAGTACTTAATAAAACCTTAATCTAATCTCTAAACTAGTGATAAATCATACACACACAGGTGTTTAGATCTACCACATTAAAAAGACAGTCACCCTTCAGGTACTATATGACAAATAACAATAGTAGCATCCAAGAATGATATGTTTTTATGACAGTGAAAAAGGCAGGATTTAAGAAAACCTATGCTCAGAGTTGGCAGGTATATGCATAATAATATAGGAAAACCCAGCACAAAATGCAAGTTTGAGATGTCTTCTATGTTTAAGTGGTCACAATGAGGGGAGGGGCTCCAGGGCAAAAGAATAAGAATAATCAGTCCATCCACTGGGGGCAGGGCCTTCTAATTCCTTCCCCTTGCCACTAATTGAGAATGGGACTATACAAGATAGCACCAAATTGTTGACTGATGCTGACCAGTGGGAAACTGGATCACCTATTCCAGAGAAAGCTGGAGCAAGTAGGATAAAGTCATAGATCCAAGGAAAGCTCTTACAATCGGAATATTCTTAAAGCATATCCAAATTCAACCTTGTGAGTAAGCTGGCCTAACTGCCTGGGTTTGTCTTCCATAAATTCTAAAGGGAATTGGTTACATGCACCTGTGTTTGGGTGAAAGTGTCCCCTGGACAGGGATTTATTTTGCCTTATGCATAGGTTATGGAAACAAACCTCTCCTCAAGTCATGAGGGTCTCTGTCCTTGTGATAGAATTTATCTACCACCTCTTCAAAACACTGGGTTCCTGATGAAATTTTTTAAAGCTTTTTCTCTTATTCTCAAAAAGGACCGTATTAAATCAGAAAGATAGTCTATGATTTATGCTCTATTCATTCTCTTTCTTTCTCCCAGTCATTCATTCCTTATTTATGGGACACCTGGACATTTGGATTAAGGAGATTTGATGGAAAATTACCAAAACTTCAAGGATAATTCCTAGAAGGGAATAAACAATCTTTGAAGGGCCATCTTTGCCATTTAAATCAATAAAGTGAATCTGAATATTTACATTGGGTCAGATCACTGACTCATCCAGCCCTACATTCTATCTCTGACAAAAGCACCAAAGGGCATATTTGCAGAAAGAATGTGGTTTTCCTTCTTCATGTCAATTTAAAAGGTTAAGGATATATCATCAAAATGATCTAGCTTTTCTTAATAGCTCCTTATAGAGCCATCCCTCAAGAAATTGTACAAACTCTTCTTGACCTTGCAATGTTGCTATTACTTCAGAGAATTAGATTTAGATGACTAGCCTTTCAAAGACTAATTATTAATGGGATATTTATTAGGTATGTAAGGGAGGGAGTTGTATTATTTCCCACCCTAATTAATATTGTCACAAGAAGTCTAGAATATAATTACAAAGTATTAAGGAATTTTCCTACAAGTCCATAGCAAGGTAGGAATAAGTTTTTTAAGTTGATTAATTGACACCAGGAAATATCTTGATTAAGTCAAGCCCCTTTTATAAAAGGGTCTATTTATAAAGAAACACATCATTTAGCAGTTGAGGAGTTTGGATTTGAATGTGATTTCCAGAACTAGAGGTAGCTAGGGAAGATCTCTGTGATCTCTGTGATTGGACTTGAAGGCAACAAGAGGAGAAAAAAAATTTCTTTTTTCTTTTCCAATGACATTAGTTTTGCCACTGAAACTACTGGGCCAGTAGCAAAAATATCCCCTCCCAGATTTATTTATATAGATTTTTTTTTTTTTTTTGCCTAGGTGAAAGAGGATGTTCAGCTCAATTGCTACCTAGCCTTAGTCAGAATGGGTGTGGCATCAATCAAACTGAGACCTGTTGAAGACTTTAGTTTAAAAAAGACCAAAGCCTCCCATTTTATCTAGAGCCATCTCCAATTGTCCTGATCTATATCTGGGCACTGGACCCAGAGGGCTCTGCAGGGGAAAGTGAGACAGATGACCTTGTACTCTCTCATTTAAAGCCAAGAGATTAACTATGTTATTTAATGGAAACATTAAATATCCCTAACCCTAAATGTGCATACAATTTTTTTCTGGTTTAAAAAATAGATTTCACAAAAATAGCTTTTCAAAGTAACAGAAAGATTGTAGGCTCTGAAGTAAGTCATCTCCTACCTTTGACACTTAAATGAGACCATAAGCAAATCACACACTCACTGGACCTAAGTTTCCTCAATCATAAAAATGGCAAGAGAGGTTGGACTAGATGGCCATCCTTACAGTCTCTTCTAGTTCAAAATCTTTAATCCTAATCTCATGTTCAAAATAAAGATTCTCTGCATATTTCGGTACACCTAGTATCTTAACATTTTAGTAATAACAAATTCATACAGCACCTTAATACCTGTGTAACATTCATATATTATCTCATTTGAGCTTAATAAATCTCCTAGAGGATAGTACTATAGTTATTATTATCCCCTTCTTACAATAAGGAAACTAAGGCTCAAAGAGTTTAGGTATATTATTCTTGACTATATAACTAGAAACTATCAAAGAGGGAATTTGAACTGAGGTCTTCTTGACTTTAAGCTCATTAGTTTACTCATTATGCTATGCTGATTTCTTGGAAGGAAATCTAGTAGTGGTATCTATGAATCAAAGAATATGAATAATTGAATATTTTTTGTATTTAGCTTTAAATTATTTTCTAAAATTGCTGAACTAATTTACAGCTTCACCAATAATATATCACTGTGACTATATTCCCATAGTTTTTCCAATGTTGACTATTTCCATATTTTAATATCTTCACCAGTTCAATAGATATGAAGTGAGACTTGTTGTTGCTTTAATTTGCATTTATCTAATGGCAATAGTTAATGTTGGAGGGGTTGTGGAAAGATAGATATTTTGTTGATAGAACTATGAATTGGTATAATCATTTTGGAAAGCAATTTAGAATGATGAAAATAAAATGACTGAACTGTCTTTCTTTGCCTTATATCCCAAGGAAGCCATTGATTCAATAAGAAGAAATCTCCCTTATACTTATACATATACTTACAATATTTATAGAAACACTTTTTGTGAAAGTAAAGAACTGAAAATAAATCAGACGCCCATCAGATAGAGAATGGCTAAATAACTTGTTCTAAATGTAATGAAATATTACAGTGTTATACAAAATAATAACTATAATCAATACAGAGAAACATGAAAAATAATCCATATGAGTTGATGCAAAGTGAAATAAGCAAAGCTGAAAAAACCAAAATACACAAAGATTACAATCATGTAAATAGTTAGCACAATCACACCACACACAAAAGGAAAAGTAAATGTAGCAAAATTATAACAAGCATGTTCAAAAGAAAAGACATGAGAAGAACTCCCAACTCATCTTTTAGCAGAGATAGGAGATCTCCAGAAATTGTACATCTCACTTATGTGTAGATTTAATTCAATTTTATCAAAAGATTGTGCTGATTTTGTTCTGTTTTTTTTTTTTCTTTTTCTTTTTTTTTGCCTTTAAAAATACTATTTGTTATCTGGGATGAGGGAGAAGAAAGAAAGAGAGAAAGAGAGAGAGAGAGAGAGAGAGAGAGAGAGAGAGAGAGAGAGAGAGAGAGAGAGAGAGAGAGAGGCAGAGAAAGAGAGAGAGAGAGAGAGAAAGAGAGAGAGAGAGAGAGAAAGAGAGAGAGAGAGAGAGAGAGAACGCTACTAGGAAAAATTGTAATGATATAAAAAATAGAAGCTATAAATAAAAACTTATTTTTTAAAAATTATACTGCACAAGAAATTAGATATGGATCCACACTTAATACCATATACCAAGATAAGATCAAAATGGGTCCATGACTTAGGCATAAAGAATAAGATAATAAATAGATTAGAGGAACAGAGAATAGTCTACCTCTCAGACCTGTGGAGGAGGAAGGAATTTATGACCAGAGGAGAATTAGAGATCATTATTGATTACAAAATAGAAGATTTTGATTACATCAAACTAAAAAGTTTCTGTACAAATAATACAAATGCAAACAAGATTAGAAGAGAAGTAACAAATTGGGAAAATATTTTTAAAAGTAAAGGTTCTGACAAAGGTCTCATTTCCAAAATATATAGAGAACTGACCCTGATTTATAGGAAACCAAACCATTCTCCAATTGATAAATGGTCAAAGGATATGAACAGACAATTCTCAGATGATGAAATTGAAACTATTTCCACTCATATGAAAGAGTGTTCCAAATCACTACTGATCAGAGAAATGCAAATTAAGACAACTCTGAGATACCACTACACACCTGTCAGATTGGCTAAGATGACAGTAACAAATAATGATGAATGTTGGAGGGGATGTGGGAAAACTGGGACACTGATACATTGTTGGTGGAGTTGTGAAAGAATCCAGCCATTCTGGAGAGCAATTTGGAACTATGCCCAAAAAGTTGTCAAACTGTGCATACCCTTTGATCCAGCATTGCTGTTATTGGGATTATATCCCAAAGAAATACTAAAGAGTGGAAAGGGACCTGTATGTGCCAAAATGTTTGTGGCAGCTCTTTTTGTAATAGCTAGAAACTGGAAGATGAATGGATGTCCATCAGTTGGAGAATGGTTGGGTAAATTGTGGTATATGAAAGTTATGGAATATTATTGCTCGGTAAGAAATGACCAGCAGGAGGAATACAGAGAGGCTTGGAGAGACTTAAATCAACTGTTGCTGAGTGAAATGAACAGAACCAGAAGATCACTATACACTTCAACAACAATACTGTATGAGGATGTATTCTGATGGAAGTGGAAATCTTCAACATAAAGAAGATCCAACTTACTTCCAGTTGATCAATGATGGACAGAAATAACTATACCCAGAGAAGGAAACACTGGGAAGTGAATGTATTGTTAGCATTACTGTCTATCTACCCAGGTTACTTATACCTTCGGAAGCTAATAATTAATGTGCAACAAGAAAATGGTATTTACACACATATATTGTATCTAGGTTATATTGTAACACATGTAAAATGTATGGGATTACCTGCCATCGGGGGGAGGGAGTGGAGGGAGGGAGGGGATAATTTGGAAAAATGAATAAAAAAAATAAAATTTAATTTAAAAAAAAGTGTTTGATACTGTGTGGAAGAGGTTTTAGTCTGGCTCTGCATGTCCATTGTCTCGCCATTGGTAGGAAAGGTCAATCAATAATAAATATTTATTAAGTAAAAAAAAAATTATACTGCACAGATTAGTGATTTAGCACATTTTTCATGTGATAATATTTCTTTTGAAAACTTTATATCATATTATTTTTGTACTGGGAAATGACTTGTGATCATATTAGAGATTAATATCATTTCTCTGCAGTTAGGTGTTACAATTAATTCTGCCAAAGATCTTTTATAATTTTTTTCTTAAGCTATATCTTTTTTCTACTTATTTTGCATGTATTGATTCTGTTTGTGCAAAATATTTTACAAAGTCAAAATGATATAAATTGTCCTCTACAACCTCCTCTTCCCCCCCCCTCCCCCCCTGGGGTTAAGTGACTTGCCCAGGGTCACATTGGAAGTGTTAAGTGTCTGAGATCAAATTTGAACTCTGGTCTTCCTGAATTCAAGGCTGGTGCTCTATCCACTGCACCACCTAGCTGCCCCTTATAACCTCCTCTTAAGAAAGACATAAGAATGTCTTTTTATATATTATTCTTCTCTCTATAGTTGTAAAAGATATAATTCTCTTTTCTCAATTTTTATAGTGTGACTTTTTATATTTAGATTGTTTATCCATTTGGAATTTATTATGGTATATTATATAAAATGCTGATCTAAACTGATTTTTCTCCAGACTACTTTCTAGTTTTCCTAGAAATTATCATAAATCAAAGAATCTTTCCCCTAACAGTTTGCTTTTTGATTTTATCATATGTTAAGGCGTGCTATATATTTTTGTTTCTTGGTCTAAATGACCAAGAATGATTTAGTTTATTTCACTGATCTGCTTTTCTATTTTCCAAGTAATTTTAAACAATAAGAAGCAACATGGCTTACTGGGTGGAGGGACAGACAGGTAGTCAATAAGACCTGGCCTCAAGAAGAGTCTTTGACATATTCTAGTTTGTGAACAATGGGCAAGTCTCTTAACCTCTTCTTATCCCAGGCAATTCTGCAAATTTTGAAGCTGCAGATCTGCATTAGTCAAGAGAATTCTCACACCAAACATTAAAGTTTTGTGCCATTTTTGCTTCAGTATAAAGGTTTAAAATTTTTAAAGAGCACATTACAAAGCATCTTTTCAAGATTATTTGTATATTTTTCTGGGGGTACTGATTAAAAAAAAGTAAAATTGTCTCTTTCCACAAGGAGTTCATATGTTAATAGGGGAAGATGAAAAATATATGAGAGTAGTGGCCAGCTTTGGTAGGGAAGTCACAGATATAAATGGAGTTAACAAACAATTAACTGTCATATCCTTCCTAGGAATGAGAAATTCAATTTGATTGCTCCTAAAAGTAAAGATAGATAGTTGGGTGGGGGAGGGACTGACATATGACCATGGAGTATGGCAGAAAGTTGGCCAGACAATAGTAATGTGGGAATGAAGTTGAGTCATAAATTGTGAAGTTTTATGAATTATAAGCTGAGACCCTCAAAGCAGTTCTGTGTTGTTGACATAGAAGTGTAGTATTGTAGATTTCTCTATAAGAACCCAGGCATTTTATTCCATTCAATCATTAGGATTCTAGATATGTCTTTAAGTTTTAAATGTATTTCTTGAATATAGCAAAATATCAGATTCTGTTTTCTAAGCCATTATACCATTGTCTTTCATTTTGTTTAGGCAATTAACATTCAAGTATATAACAATAATTGAGTTGATAGAGTACTTAAGACTTGCAAAGTATTTTACAAATATTTTATCTATCCTTACAACAGTCCTATGAAGTAGGTGATATTATTATCCCCATTTTAGAGATGGAGAAGCTGAAACTGAGAATGGTTCATTGACTTGTTAGAAGTGACACAAATATTAAGCATCTAAAGCAGGATTTAAACTTAGAGTCTTCCTGGCTTTAAATCCAACACTCTAAACACTATGCTCATGATTATGTTTCCCTCCATGACATTAAATCATATATATATATATATATATATATATATATATATATATATATATATGTGTGTGTGTGTGTGTGTGTGTGTGTGTGTGTGTGTGTGTGTGTATAATATTTATATGTGTATGTATATATGTAGATATATGCATATATATAAATATATATTCACATATATGTATCTACATATATATATGTGTGTGTATATATATATATATGTGTGTGTGTGTGTGTCTGTATATATTTAAAGCCAGCATTAGATTTCTGAAACAATTTTTCACTAGTATCCTCTTATAGTTATTATTACCTTCTGCTGCCCAAACCAAGACTAAATTCCTGGAAGCAATCCAACCTGATAATAATAGGGTTAGAAATATCCTCACCACCCCATATTTTTGTCTGAATTCCCTTCATTTATGAAACTCTTTTTCAAGAAATATCCATTGAGGTTTGTTCCCTGCTCATGATTTCTTCCTCCAGGATATTTTGGGATCTATTGAAACTCTTTTCACAAGTTGTGCCCAAAAATGTTTTCTTTTTCTTTCACAGGAGAAAAAGATGGAGAAAAAATATAGACTGTTCTGAGCACCTTAAAGAAAGCTGATTCTTAGATCAATGTATTTAGAGGACCTATTGGAATGCATATCACTGAATAAGAAGGGGAAGACGTTTGGTTATCCATCAACTCATGTTGGCAACTATTTTCAGATAGCTAGTAAACTACAAATAAAACAACTTTGTGGAATATGAGGGGATTATATAAGGAGACACTCAGGAGTCATCTGAAAAAAAAAGAAAGATGGAATTTCTGAGTTTCACATCATTAGTAGGAGACAAGTGCTTTAGTAGCTTTAGTAGTAGTTTTAGTTTCACATCATTAGTAGGAGGTAAGTCATTACTTTTGAGGAGATCTTTATCGGAGGCATTAGTAGTGTCAATATATTGGAAGACACTGTTTTCTACAGTAAAATTCCTTGGTTCTGTCTGGTTGACAGAAAGAGAAGATTTAGTACAAGATGATAGAGACAGGTGATGAAGGTAGCTGCTTACAGAAGGTAAAATATAGAAGACAGAAGCTGAACCAGGACCACAGATGTAGAATTAGAAGACAACCTCATCATTGTACAATTGGGGAAACTGAGGATCACAATAGTTAAGTGCCTTGTCCAAATTTTACAAGACATTGCGAAATCAGGATTTGACATTCCAAATCTACCATTTCTCAGTGGATAGGGAATAGGGAAGAAGGAGATGTAGTTTAAAAGACACAGATGCAGTAGAGAGTATAATGAAATTATTTCTAATGTGTTTATCAAAGTCCTAGGTTATTTTTTACTTCTGATGAGAATATCAATGACTTACAATAATGTAGCCAGAGGATGTTCAGAGCTAGCAAATACCAAGAACTACACAGCAGTAAGGAGGTTTAAAAGATAAGTGGGATGGAAGGTGAAAAAAAAATATATATATACACACATGTATATGCACATATACAGGTTGTGTATTTATATAGTGGTTTACCATTTCTTTCTTCAACTTATTTTACATATAAGGAAACTATTATAATCAGGAGTAAGTGACTTCCTCAGAGTCATACTTCTAGGAAGTATCTAAGGCCAGATTTAAAATCAGAAAGATGAGTCTTCCTGACTCCATTTCTCACACTTTATCTATTGAGTCACCAAACTGACTGTATAAGCAAATGCATACATATATACATACATCCACATATATATACACATACACACAGAACAACATCAAAGTTAGCATTATACCCACCTATGTGGGAATGAGGGTTTCATCAGTAAAGTGCTTTACCACTTCCAGGATGCATCAATCATCTCTGATATATAAGGTCATTCTCCTAAACTTCAGCATCTTGAAGGTTATAAAGGGTAATCAGTATAATGATAACTAGATGCAAATTAAGGCTTAAGTAACATCTATTTTACCTTACCTCAGTATGGGGCTAACTACCTTTCAAGAGAATGATGAATTTTTCTTCATATGTTTCATCTGTTCCCTGCAAGGGAAAAAAAGGGTGGAGGTAGAGAAGCTTAATGACAGATGTTTCCCAAATTTTTTTTACTGGTATAATACTGGTTTCATTTAAAAGCCTCTTGCTTTTTTTAGATTAATAGGTGACATAACATAAACAGACAGTTGATTCACTGTTAATAAAAAACCAAATAGAAAATTAATAGTAATATTTATGATTCCCAATATTTATACAAAGTATTATCACTTTACCAAATAGAAAATTAATAGTAATATTTATGATTCCCAATATTTATACAAAGTATTATCACTTTACAATTTACAAAGTGGTTTCAAATTTGCCTTCTCCTCTGGTCTTTGCTATAATGTTTTCAGGTAGATAAGGTAATTTTTCCCCTTCACTTTACTAATAAGGAAATGAGACCCAAGAGAGATTATGGGAGATGGAGCATAGTACACTGGATGTTATATTGGATTTTGAATCAGGAAGACTTAAGTTCAAAGACTGCTTCAGACACTTCCTCACTGTAAAACCCCACTTGCTCTGACAAGCCACTTAAAGTCCCTCAGTCTTAGTTTCTTCAACTGTAAAAAAAAAAAAAAAAAGGAGGGGCTAATAACAACACATCCCTCTCAATGTTATTGTGAAGATAAAATGAAATATTTGTAAAAGCACTTAGCATAATACCTGGCATATAAAATCATATAAATGCTCATTCCCTTCCCCCACCTCCCTTTCCAGTTCTTAACCTAAGATAATTAAATGTGTCAAATCAGATGGTTAGTAAATTTTACCATTTGTCAAATCTTCTAGTTTTTGTGGAACTCTTTTTAGCCCTGGAAACAGTTGCCCCCATGCTAATGTCATGTAGCTATTCAGTAGCAGACCTGGAATTGCTCAGACCTTCAAACTTCAACACCAGGTGATACTTCCACAGCAACTTCCTTATTTTTGTCGGATCTGACTCTATTTTTTAAGGAGGCAATTTTTAAATAATTTGTACAATTAGCAATTTGTACAATTAGCAAGCTTCTAAAGCCAAATTAGAACTCAAGTCCTCTTGACTCCAGGGCCGGTGCTCTAACCACTCACTGTACTATGTACCTGCCTTGACACTAAATCCATTTTGTGATTCAATTCTGGAGATAGTTCATTTCTACCCTTTTACAGTGCAATATTCATCTTATAAGAAAACTTTTACTCAACTATGGGAATTGTGAGAAAATGTTGTTATACCATTTGAAGTTATCCTTGCATGGCTAGGAAGCTGGATCATCCCTACCTATTTCCTAGAGACCCTTAATGAAGGGTCTAGATCACAAACCTAGTCAGATTGAAAGAGTGATGTAAGGCATTTTCTCACAATTATACATCTCAAGCAGCTCATAAGTCTTAGCTGAAAACTGGCCACATATTGATCAATCAGATACTGTTTCTATGTTCCTTTGATTGTTCAGAGACACCTGAGGGGAGTGGGATGCCTCTTATTCTGATTTCAGGGAATTGTATCTGTTCACTCTCCTCTCAATTTGGAAAGCCCTTAATCTTTCCTCCAATTAGAAATCAGATTGCTTAATGATGTATCCTAGTTAATTGTTTTCCTTTAATTAATTGGTTTTATTTGATTGTTTTTAATGATGTAAATCTATCTCCCCCTGTTCAGAGTACAGTGCCACAACTAAGGAAGCCTGGTACCAATTTGTTTTGCAATTGGCATGTATTGCTTAATAAATCAATATTCTCAGAAGCTTAAAGTTTTGTTTCCTTCATCAGTTCATCTTTCACCTGTCACACATTCAAGCTCTGCCCTCTCCAATCTGTCTTCCATATAGCTGACAAAATAATCCTCCTAAAGGCATAGATCTTGTGGTGATGTTTTAGTGATGAAAAGCAATGCAGGGTAATGGTTAAATAGAGCTCCGAACCATAGCAGTGGTTCCTGGTCACCTATTAATATTAATAATAATAATAGCTAACATTTATATGGTGTTTACTATGTGCTAGACATTGTGCTAATGGGTTTACAATAATTATATCGTTTCATTCTTGTAACAACCCAGGAAGATAAGTTATTATCTTATTTTAATTTACAGATAAGGTTAAATGACATGGCTAGTAAAGGTGAAGAGTGAATTTGAACTCAGGTATTTCTGACTCCTGGCATTCTATCCATTATGCCATCTCAATGTCCCTGTTAGAATTTAGGAAGCTTTGAAGTAGAGGGAGGCTGGTCCAAATGACAAAAAGCAAAAGATCCAAGTCATACTTGAGTAAGAATACCTTCCACAACATCCCTGATAACAATCACAGAATCCTTCCCTTCTTAAAGATGTTACATTGTGTCCTGCATAATTCTTTTCTTGGTCCCCCCAACTTCTGGTGCCCTCCCTTTCAAATTACCTTGTATTTAACTACTTCATATGTGTATATATAAACTACTTTATATACATATGTATTTTACATTTTATATTTTATTATATGTATATATTTATTGTTATATATTATATTTTATATATTGCTACATTTTATTATACATTTTATTTATATTTATTTATTATATATATTTATAACTTTATATTTATTCTGCACATATCTTTATATGTATTTGGAGTCTTTCCAACAGAATTTGAACTTATTGGGAGTAGGGATTATTTCATTATTTGTACTTCTGTACCTATCATCTAGTACAATGGTAGTAGGAAGTTAATAATCACTTGTTAGCTGGTTGATTGACCTCTCCTAAGGAGTAATGGCCACTTGGGACTGCTCTAATCATTGGGAAATTTCTTCCTTATACTGTGTCTGAATCTACTTCTCTACAAGTTTCACCAATAGCTCCTAATTCTGCCATCTGGATATAAACAGAACACACACATAATTCTTTCAATTAACAGTGCTTCAAATAGAAAACTAACTTCTATGTTGCTTTCTTTCCCCTTTAAACATAGATTTAAAATAAGTGACAAGAAAAAAGGATGTGTAAGATGAATTGTACATATATATGTTGGAAACTATTTGGAAATTGACTTGTACAGCAAACTTGAGGAAGATTTACATGCAGATGCCTTTAGTGCCCAGGGAAAACCAGAATATCTCAGGAATGGTAGATTTTTCTATAGGAAAGGAGATGCCTCCTTATAATATTTCCATTATATTTTACAAATGTAGTAAGATTGATGTAGGTTTCAAGAACTTAGTTGAAATTATCAACTCAATGTTGATTTAATAAATATTGACAGAGAGCCTACAATGGACAAGGCACTATACTAAGGTGCAAAGAGAGATGCAAAAATAAATAAGGCAATGTTCTGTCTTCCCAGAATTTATAGCCTTGTAGAGAAGATATTACAGGTACTCATGATATAAGTTAGAAAACAACTTCAAAGAAGCAGGATGCTTTGAGAATTGAGAGAAAGAGAAACAAAGATACATAGAGAAACAGAGATAGAGACTGAGAAACAGATTGAGAAAGAGAATTGAAAAAAAAAGAGAGATTGCTTTTGAAATGGAGCTTTATAGGAGTGGAAGAGTATTCAAATCAAGGGTCATTGAACAATGCACCAAATAATATTTAAAAATCCATATATATACATAATATGGTTCATTACAGAAATGTTATTTGGTAGATTGCTATGCTTGCTTTTTAATTAAAGTCTCCTCAAAGCATTTGGTATAATCTTTAGTCCTGTGTGTTTTACACACACACATACACACACATACACACACACACACACGTTTTCAAGGAGAAGTTTCTGTGATTTATGGGGTCCAATTGTCTAAGATTTTGTAAGGTCAAAAGAACTCATATATAAATTGGATGACATTCAAGCAACTTAGTGTCCTTAACCATGTGTCAGTTTGTGTATATGATTGGAATTATGAGTCTTTATGTGTTTGCAAATGCTTTTAAAGTAAATTTCCTCTCTCTGGATAGAAAAATGGGGCATTTTCTCAATGTAAAATTTTGTCAATATGTATGTCTTTAATTTCTTTTTATTTCTTGGAAGTTCTTTCATCTATTGCTTGCTTGCTTTTTCTTGCTAAGTTTGTTTAGATATTTCATTTCTAGTTTTGTTCATTCAGATACTTGTCCTTATATTTAAGTTTTTAGTTTTGTTGGCATGGAATTGGGAATGATAGTTGATAATTTCTTTTTATTTTCTCTCCATTCATCATCCCTCTATTTTTTTTTATTTTGACAATTTTGTTTCTCTTTTATTTTGTAAAGGAGATCAAATTAACTAATGGTTTATCAATTTTATTGTCCTTTAAAAACAGTTATTTAGCTACTATCTCAATATTTGGTTTGGTTTTCAATCTCTTTTTTGATTTTCAATTTTTAAAATTTAATTCAGATTTGATTATTTGGGGATTATTAGTTTCTTGGTATTTCATTTTCTTTTATTTTATACCCGATTCATTCCTTTCTCTTTTGCTAATATATCTTTAATTTTAAGATTTTTTTTGTTATTCTAAACTTGCACATATTAAAAAACATGAAGACAGAAAGAAACTGAATGTGAAATCAAACATCTCCACTATTTAAATCAATTAAGCTTTTAAAAATAAAAATATGGCATTTAGCTCATTAATTCTAACTCTATCTTACTTATGATTCCCTCTTAAATATGTTGCATTCTATTATGTACACTTTTTATAAATACATAATTGATGCTTTTATCATTTTAACCTCATTGTAATTATCCTCCTTTCCCTTCTAATTCTCTCATTGCTAAAATTAAGCAAAAAAAATTATTTTTAATAAATGAACACAATAAAGCAAAATAAATCCACATATTGGCCACATATGAAAATGTATATAGCCTTTATTCTCTACTTCTCTATCACTCTTCTGGAGTCATGGTTGATCATTGCATTACAACAGAGAGTTTAAGTCTTTCATAGTTATTTTTCTTTACAAATGTTAACATAAATGTTCATATATATATATATATATATATATATATATATATATATATATATATATATATATATATATATATATATATATATATTTTTTTTTTTCCCTTTAAGTACTGCTTTAGTTGCTTGTCAAAAAATCTGGATGTTATCTCATTGCTATCATTTTTCTTATTTCTTATTTTTGTGAATTATGCTTTGATTCTTGTAGTACTCAGTGTAGCATTATTTAGTCTCCATTTTTCTCTCTATTTTTTACCAATACTTCTTTTAACGGTTTTAATTTTTGTTGCAATTTGAGCAGAAAAGATATATTTAATATTTCTACATTATTCATGAATAATTTAAAGTGATTCCTGTCCTTTCTAATGTTTTTTTAAATTTCTTTTTTTATTAATTTTTATAATTATAACATTTTCTTTGACAGTACATATGCATAGGTAATTTTTTTTTACAACATTATCCCTTGTACTCCCTTCTGTTCCGAGTTTTTCCCCTCCTTACCTCCACCCCCTCCCCTAGATGGCAGCCATTCCCATACATATTAAATATCTTATAGTATAAGGTACAATATATATATGTGCAGAACCGAATTTTGTTGTTCTTGTTGCAAAGGAAGGATTGTATTCGCAAGGTAAAAAATAATCTGGGAAGAGAAACAAAACAAAACCAAAAAAAAAAAAAAAAAAAAAACAATGTTCACAGTTTACACTCATTTCCCAGTGTTCCTTTTCTGGATGTAGCTGATTCTGTCCATCATTGATCAATTGGAATTGGATTAGCTCTTCTCTATGTTGAAGATATCCACTTCCATCAGAATACATCCTCATACAGTATCATTGTTGAAGTGTATAATGATCCCCTAGTTCTGCTCGTTTCACTCAGCATCAGTTGATGTAAGTCTCTCCAATCCTCTCTGTATTCCTCCTGTTGGTCATTTCTTACAGAACAATAATATTCCATAACATTCATATACCACAATTTACCCAACCATTCTCCAACTGATGGACATCCATTCATCTTCCAGTTTCTAGCTATTACAAAAAGAGCTGCCACAAACATTTTGGCACACACAGGTCCCTTTCCCTTCTTTAGTATTTCCTTGGGATATAAGTCCAATAACAGCAATGCTGGGTCAAAGGGTATGCACATTTTGATAACTTTTTGGGCATAATTCGAGATTGCTCTCCAGAATGGTTGGATTCTTTCACAACTCCACCAACAATGCATCAGTGTCCCAGTTTTCCCACAGCCCCTCCAACATTCATCATTATTTGTTCCTATCATCTTAGCCAATCTGACAGGTGTGTAATGATATCTCAGAGTTGTCTTAATTTGCATTTCTCTGATCAATAGTGATTTGGAACACTCTTTCATATGAGTGGAAATAGTTTTAATTTCATCCTCTGAAAATTGTCTGTTCATATCCTTTGACCATTTATCAATTGGAGAATGGCTTGATTTCTTACAAATTAAAGTCAATTCTCTGTATATTTTGGAGATGAGGCCTTTATCAGAACCTTTAACTGTAAACATATTTATCCAATTTGTTACTTTCCTTCTAATCTTGTTTGCATTAGTTTTGTTTGTGCAGAAACTTTTTAATTTGGTGTAATCAAAATTTTCTACTGTCCTTTCTAATGTAAAATATTCTGTCAGCATTTTTGAAGTCTTTCAGTGTCTTTTAAACATCAATAGTTATAATGGAAACTACAAGAATTCCATTACAATTTGTTTTCAGTATGTACAGGGCATGGCTATAGTGGGGTTCCATGGATTGTTCTCTGTTTGCTTCTTATGTTACTAAAGTTCTTATGTAACCTGAAAAGTTCTTAGCCCGAATATTTTTAGATAAGTGAGACCTTGGGAATCTCTGGGATCACTCTGAATTCAATTTAGGACAAGAAATGACATGAAGCTGGTCTACTCAGCTTGACATTAACCTCAAGATATTGATATATCTTTTGGAGATAGGTCAGTTTTGGAACTCCATGGGTTTATAATGGAAGAGTGGATTCCTTGCGAGGGGTGATTGAGATATGTGTTAAGGATTTTCTTAGATCCACATTGGGCTAAAGTTGGTGGTCTTTACCTTCCTAAGACTGATCAAAATCTTATTTAACCATATAACATTAGGGTAAGAACACTGTGGGGAAAAAAGGCCTCAGAGGCTCTCAAACAATTCTAATATTTAGAGAGTAAGCTGAAGACTCTACCTGTTGTGAAAAGCCCCAGGAACTGCAATTTTCCCAGCCAATTTTAAAAAGTGACAATGCCTCCCCCTGGTGGATAAACGTATTAGAGCCCTGACAATAAGTGTGTATTATATAGGGAATAAACAGGAGATAAATTTGATCACAAAATAAATTTAATAAATAATACATACCATTTACTTCTTCTAAGATTAATTTGTTTCCTAGTCTACAAATTTTTTTTCTTCAAAATGTTTCTTATCCCTTTTACTCCCTTTTAAAAAAAGTGCCAATACATACAACCAAGCTATTAGTACCTAGAAACAAAGGGAGATAGAAAATATATAAATTACTGAATATAAACCAAATGCCTGGCTTTCAATACCTCCATAATATGGTTCCATATTATTTTTCATATCTTATATATAACCTTTATCCTAAAATACAGCCATAAAATGTAATTTCAGATTTAAAATCAATTTATCCAATTTCCATAAACCTCTGCCACATTTCCTTACCTTTATGTGTAATCCTCAGATTTAAGATGAGAGCTTTTCTATAAGACTTCTCACTGACAGAAAAAAATGATCCTGTGGCTATATAATAGTTAGCATATCTTTGTGAGGGATAGAGTTGGTATAAGAATTTAAGAGGAGCATCTTGCTACCCACCTTAAGATAGGATTCATGTGGTTCCACATATTCTTTTAAAAGAAAACAGGGAGGAAAACAGAAATAAGAGAAACAAAGACAGACAAAGAGTAAGATAACAGAGGACAGAGACAGAAGGAGAGAGAAAAAAGATAAGAGTTTGGGAGAAAGAAAAAAGGCTAAAGCTGGCATTTCATCATGTTCATCTTGCCTTTCTTGAGGAAAATTCTTCTTGGGTAAAATCAGGAACTCTTCCTTGGTTGAAATGAGATATCTCAATCTCAGTGGGAGAGCCCATTGACATTCATTCTATGTATTGTGTGTTCACTGGTATATATACACTTTTCCCTAGACAAATTTTTTTTTTATTATTATTATTTGTGATGGGATTTTTTGTGTAACTAATTTTTGTGGGGAAGGTGGTAAGCCTTCATATATAGGTACAGAACATCACTTCCTCTTTAAGTGATAATGATCAGAAAAGCAACTTGAAGCAACAAAAAAAGATGTTTTCTAAACTAGCAATGTTGGGGGAGAGGGTGCAGCTTTGGAGAATTACCTTCTCTCTGAGGAGAAGAGAGCAAATAGGTTTATAGCTCTTTTTCCTGTTGCCCTTTAGACAAGAAAGTGTCACTAGGAGAGAGTTAGAGAACATGTAAGAACTATCTATTCATGTTTCCCTATGAACCATAACTAAATAATCTATATGGACATGCATATAATCTGTGTGAGCAACATATATGAAATTATACTTGAAATTAACTTGAACTATCTTTTGTGATTTGAAAAAAAACCAAACAAACAAATAATTAATTCTTCATCAAATCTTTGAATTCCAAAATTTTCAAATTGGAAGGCACATGATGCCATTAAGTCCAATCCTTTATGTATTCATTATGCCTTTGTCAGAAGACCATTAGTGGGAGAACTCAATGTTTTTTGACACAGACCACTTCATTTATGAATAGTCAAGTAAACAAAATTTGTGCTTTCCCTCTGCTAATTATTTCCTATATGTACATCTTTGTTTGCGAATGGACTCCTCTACTAGATTACAATCTTTCTTGAGAACAAGAACTATCATTTGCCTCTTTGTAATCTGAAAAGTTTAGCAATGTCTAGCACAAAGTAGGTGCTCAAAAATGTTTATTGATTTATTATTATAAATAACATCTCAGAATCTCATATTCTTCATTTATAAAAAATGGAAAAAATACAAGCTCTATTACCTATTGCACAAGGATTCTAGTAAGAATTTAAATGAGAAAATGTTTGCAGGGCACTAGGTAAATGTCAGCTACAGTTATTCAAAGAAAGGAAATTGAACTAATAGACTGAACAGGTTTGTGTAGAAAGGAAAACAGAAGGGATGCTACTAATGTGATATATAAGAGGTAGGGTATATGACTGTCCTTTTGGTGTTGCTCCATTTCTGCCTCCAAAGCTTCTTTTTCTTGCTTTTATCTCTTTTCATCAATACCCCCCCTTGCTTCTACTTACATTGGTACTCACTGTGCCCCTGCCAGAAAGCAGAGATTTATAGCTCTATCCTACAGTATGTCCAGATACTTAGTTGTGTCCTCCTGATATTATTTCTTGCCACTTCCTTGCTTTTCTATCAGTTTTGTGCAGCCTCTGCCTGCAATAGATATTTCTCTGTCATTGTTTAGCTCTTCTTCCCAGGCTGCTTGCTGAATTCTGCTGAAGACTTCCTGCAGTCTTTCACTTTCCTCCTCTTTACCAGTAATGACGATGCTTTCTTTGTCCCATTTCATTCCCACAGAAGAAATCAACTCAACAATCTCTCACAATCTTGTCTACTACATGATATAATTTCTCTTACAACTACTAAATTCCTTTCATGTGACAGTGGTAGCTTCAAATAGAACTCACCAGATCCCTATTTTGCACTGCACTGTTGAAGGTCCTGAGTAGTCAAGTACTTCTTCCTCTTGGGTCCTTTGTAAAGATGGAGCATCAAGTTCTAGTAATTATTCTTCATAGATTTAAACGTGGATATTTAGCTTTACGATTTCCAGTTAAACAAAACTGCTACTGCAGTTTCTTCCATGGGAAACCTTGGCTCCTAGGGAATCACATGTATGAAAGGTGTTTGTTTTTTATATTTCACATTACACTTACCAGATTGCCAGCTATCTCAGGCATTGGGAAGTAAGGAAGTATAGTAAAGAAGCACATCTGATATGCTTCTATTGTCATTCCATGGAGCCTTGTGTTCGATCACCCAAGATAACATCTGCTTCTGACACTTTTCAGATGTCAAAAGCAGAGTCATATTATTGTAAGACACATTCTGAGCTCCAAAGAAATGCCATAAGACCTGACAGTGATTAATGATGTGAAAAATATTTGCATGGCTACAGTTATTTAACCTTATAACACCTGAGCAATGAGAGGGATAGCCATACATCTTGTTTTCTATAGATATCTCTGGCAGTTTCATTAACAGCACATGGCATACTCACAGTAGGGGGTAAAAGACATCCACTGGGCCAGGCTACACAACAGCATCAGTTGACCAGATTTCTCCTCCCAAGTAGGTATGTATGCATTTTTGACCTTGCTAAACAGATGAATTTGCTATATGGAGAGTAACAAGATAATAGGATATTACTGCCTTTTATTTCAGTCTCGCAATTATTTACTGGAAAATAAAGAGGTTGAATTAGATGGATAGTCTCTGAGGTTCTTCCATCTCTGTGATGCTGCAACCATGACTGAATAGTTAAAATGCACCTTTTGTTTGATCTGTTACACAGCCACTTACATCCTAATGGAAGAGCTATCTGCTCTAAAATGGATGTGGGCTGGTATATGTTTTATACTTGTCATTTGTTCTTTAGATATGTGTATATTGAACTCAGATTATATGTAGGAAACTGTGGTAGAACAACCTACTCATGCAGTGCTTTTTGCCATCTGATGACTACTTTCTTTTTCAAATAAGGAAATTTATATAGATATGAGGAAATTCTCTTTGCATGAGAGGAAATTCTCTCTCATATCTTCATTGTAGACTTTTTAGCAGGAAATCTAGAGAGTTTTATTTCCCAGGACTTTCTATCAAACTTACAATATTTATTTTTATACTTGATCTTACAGAACATTATCATGAAACAGGGGTGCCTGACATTGATATAGGCTTCCAAAGAGACCTTATTCAGGGTCTACTGAGATCTCCTAATAAGTTTCCCAGAACTTAGTATTAATTAATGAACTCTTCTGAAGGTAATGCCCATTGTCTTATTTATGAGATTAGTGCCACCATATCTCTCCCTCCTCATCTCAAATTAGTTAAATCACATCTTAGAATAAAATAGCCTTTTCTCACAAAAAAATTATTTTCTTCAATTGTTATCACCTTAAAAAATAAAAAGGCAGCATGGGGATACGGGATAATGGGCCAACCTCAGAATCAAGAAGATATGAATTCTAATTCATCCTCTGATAAATACTAGCTCTTCAGCCACAGTTAAGTCACTTAACCTCTCAGCAGAGTCCTAATTCGGACTTCTGGTAGCCAAGGTAAATGCAGGAGTGGTGCAGGAGGAAGACAATCTGTTCTGATTTAGTCATGCTTGTACAAAACAATTTAAAAGAGAGAGTAAAGGAGGTGTGATAGTTATATGAGATAGTAAGAATGTTGGAGGACTAGGATGACAAATGTAGGATTGTTAAATGTAAAAAGTGTATCCCTTAGATATCAGTTAACTGATATCTTGAGACAGAATCCTAATTACTTTGCCCTAGTTATGGTTCTGCCTCTCAATACCCATCACACCATTCTATAAGACTATAATTTTTAATAGGAATTGTCTATCTGGGGTGGAGCCAAGATGGCAGAGAGCAGATAAGTCTTTGCTTGAACTCTTCCTAGCTTCCCTCAGACCAACACCAGATCAAGCCTCTGAACTGGTTTTGGAGTGACAGAATCCACAAATATTCAGAGTCTAACAAATTTCCAGCAGAAGATATTTTGGAAAGATTTCAGGAAGAACAGTCTGTCCCCATCAGTGGGGAAAAAGAAGGAGAGTTGTAGGCCAGCACAGTGCAGGGGAACCCAGGGTAGAGAAGCTTCCACTTGCTGGGTAAATCTAATGGGAAAGTTGTAGTCAAAATACAGCAATTTGCTACTCTGTCCTAGTTCAGAAACCAGTGGATCAGTAGAGTAGTAGCTGTGAGACTTCCAATGCATCTTTAGAAGGCAAATAGTAAGCCCCTGAACCATAGCATAATGTGGGATTTGGCCATGCCCTTTCAGCATGGGAAGCAGGCGAGCAGCACCAGCACCAGGGCAGCACCCCCTATAGAGGAAGTTTGGGACAATCCCCTCCTTTGCCCTAAAATGAGCAAACAAGAAAAAAGAACTCTGACTATAGATAGCTTTTATGGAGACAAGAAAGAACAGACCACAAACCCTGAGGAGACTAAAGGTAAAACATCTCCAGATGAAACTCAAAGAATTATATAAGTTGGTCTCCATCTCACAAGGCTCTCTAGAGAGTTAGATCTTAGAGACTTAGAAGAAAAATGGGAAAAGGAAATGATAGCATTGAAAAAGAAAATGCAGAATTTGTCTGAAGAATCAGAAAACAACTTGAAACACAGAATTTCTGAAATGGAAAAAAAATCCAATAAATAAAACAACTCATTAAAAATTCAATTGGCCAAATGCAAAAGCAGATAAAAAAGCTAACTGAAGAAAATTATTCACTAAAAATTAGAAATGAATAAATGGAAACGAATGATTCAATGAAACATCAAGTATCAGTCAAACAAAACCAAAAAAATGAAAAAAAAAATAGAAGAAAATGTAAAATACCCATTGGAAAAAACAATCACCCTGAAAAATAGATCTAGGTGAGACAATTTAAGAATTTTAAGACTACCTGAAAACCACAATAAAAATAAAACCCTTTCAAGAAATCATTAAGGAAAACTGCCTTTCTGTTACCCCTGAAAGAGAATCCAAAATGAAAACTCCAAGGAATATTGTAGCTAAATTCCAGAATTATCAAATCAAGAAGAAACTGCAACAAACAGCCGGAAAGAAACAATTCAAATATCAAGGAACCACCATTAGGATTACCCAGGCCTTAGCAGCTTCCACTTTAAAGCATTGAAAAGTCTAGAATATGATATTCTGAGGATCAGAGGAATTGTATTGCAGCCAAGAATCAACTATCCTGCAAAATTAAGCATTATCTTTCAGGGGGAAAGATTAGCATTCAATATAATAAGAAATTTTCATTTTTTTGATGAAAAGAGCAGAGGTGAACAGAAAATTTGATCTTCAAATACAGAAAGCAAGAGAAACATAAATAGGTTAAAAGGGAAGAAAAAAAACCCTGTTTTTTAAAGGTTAAAAATGCTTATATTACTATATGGGAAGATGACTAGCTTAATTTTTGAAAACTGCATATTTGTTAGAGGTATTCTTAAAGTGTATAGATATAATTTGACTTTGCTGTGATGATATAAAAAAGAAACTAGGGCTGGAAAAAAGATTGTACTTGAAGAGGAGGAAAGGAGAGTTAAAATAGGGGAAATTATATCACATGAATAGGCAAAAACAGACCTATTACAGTAGAGGAGAAGAAGGAAGGGGAATGAGCTCTGTGTGAATCTTAATCTCAGATTTGGCTCAAAGGGAAAATATCAGAGAGATTTATTTTAATATAGTAACTTGTCTCTATAGGGATGTAGGAGGAGAAAGGGGAAAGGAAAGAGGCAGGTAATAGAAGGGAGAACAGAAGTAGAAGGGGAAAGGGATAAGAAAGGGGGATGGGCTATAAAGGGGAAGGTCAATTGAGGGAGGTGATGGTCAGAAGCAAAATACTGTGAGGACAGTAAGGGGGAAAGAGAAAAATATAACTTGGTGAAAACAAGATGGCAGGAAATACAGAGTTAGTCATTTTATCTGTGAATGTGAATGAGATTAACTCTATCTTAAATGGAAGCAGATAGTAGACTAGATTAAAAACCAGAATCCGGCTATATGTTGTTTATAGGAAACATATTAAACCAAGTGATACATACAGAGTAAAGGTAAAAGGTTGGAGCAGAATCTATTATACTTCAGCTGAAGCAAAAAAAGCAGGGGGCAGTGATCCTGATCTTAGATAAAGCAAAAGCAAAAATAGATCTAGTTAAAAGAGATAAGGAAGGAAAATACATCTTGCTAAAAGATATCATAGATAATGAAGTAATCTCAATACTAAACATTCACCAAGTGGTTTAGCATCCAAGTTCCTAGAGGAGAAATTAAGAGAGCTGTAAGGACAAATAAATAGCACAACTATATTAGTGAGGATCTCAACTTTGCTCTATCAGAACTAGATAAACTGAACCACAAAATAAATTCATAAAGAAGTTAAGGGTATAAACAGAATTTTAGAAAAGTTAGGTATGATACACTCTTGGAGAAAATTGAATGGAGACAGAAAGGAATATATATATATATATATATATATATATATATATATATATATATATATTTTTTTTTTTTTTTTTTTCTCAGTGGCACATAGAATCCACAAAAAACTGATCATCTATTAAAGCATAAAACCGAAAAATCAAATGCAGAAAGCCAGAAATAATAAGTGCATCTTTTTCAGATCATGATGCAATAAAAATTATATGAAATAAAGGGCCACAGAAAAATTCACCAAATATTAATTGGAAACTAAATAATCTAATCTTAAAGACTGAGTGGGTGAAAGAACAAATCATAGACACAATAATTTCATTCAAAAAATTACAATAATGAGATAACATATCAACATTTATGGGATGCAGCCAAAGCAATTCTTAGGGGAAGTTTTATAACTCTAATTGCTTACTTACATAAAATAGAGAAAGAGAAGATCAGTGAATTGGGAATGTAACTGAAAGACTCCAATTAAATACCAAATTTGAAATTCTGAAAATAAAAGGGCAGATTAATAAAATTGAAAGTAAGAAAACTATTGAACAAATAAGCAAAACTAAAAGTTGGTTTTATGAAGAAAATAGATAACCTTTTTGTTAATTTGATTCAAATAAAGAAAGAAGAAAATGAAATTGTTAGTATCAAAAATGAAAAGGGTGAACTTTCTACCAATGAAGAGGAAATTAGAGCAATAATTATGAGCTATTTTACTCAACTGTATGCTAAGAAATCTGATAATCTAAGTAAAATGTATGAATACTTGCAAAAATATAAATTGTCCAGATTAACAGAGGAAGAAATAAATTACTTAAATAGCCCCATTTTAGAAAAAAGACACTGAACAAGCTATTAATCAGTTCCCTAAGAAAAAATCTCTAGGGCCAGATGGATTTGCATGTGAATTTTATCAAAACATTTAAAAAACAATTGATTCCAATATTATGCAAACTGTCTGGAAAAGTAGAAAAAGAGGGAGTCCTACCAAATTTCTTTTATGATACAGATATGGCACAGATACCTAAACCAGATAGGGCCAAAACAGAGAAAGAACATTATAGACCAGTTTCCATAATGAATATTGATGCAAAAATCTTAAATAAAATATTAGCAAAGAGATTATGGCAAATTATTGATAGAATAGATTTATATCAGGAATGCAGGACTGTTTCAATGTTAAGAAAACTATTAACATAATTGACTATATTAATAACCAGAAATCATATGATTATTTCAACAAATGCAAAAAAAGCATTTGACAAAATTCATACCCATTCCTATTAAAAATATTAAAGAGTATAGGAATAAATGGAATTTTCCTTAAAATGATCAGTAGCATCTATTTTAAAATCATCAACAGGGCATCATATGCAATAAGGATAAACTAGAACCATTCCTAGTAAGATGAAGGGTGAAACTAGGTTACCCACTATCACCATTACTATTCAATATTGTATTAAAAATGTTAGCTTTAGCAATAAGAAAAGAAAAAGAAATTAAAAGAATTAGAGTAAATAATAAGAAAACCAAATTATTACTCTTTGCAGATGATATGATGTTCTGTTTAGTGAATCCTAAAGAGTCAACTAGAAAACTACTGGAAGCAAGGCACATCTTTAACAAAGTTGCAGGATACAAAATAAATCCATATAAATCATAAACATTTTTGTATGTTACCAACAAAGTCCAGCAGTAAGAGAGACAAAAAGTAACTCCATTTATAATAAGTGTAATTTATATAAAACATTTAGGAATCTATCTGTCCAAGATAAAATCAGGTACTATATGAATACAATCACAAAACACTTTCCACACAAATAAAGTCAGATCTAATCAACTGGAAGAATATCAAATGCTCATGGGTAAGCCAAGCTAATATAATAAAAATGACACTTCTACATAAATCAATCTACTTATTCAATGTCATACCAATATCAAACTCCCAAGAAATTATTTTACAGAGTTAGAAAAAATAATAAAAAAGTTTATCTGGAAGAACAAAAAGATCAAGAATTTCAAAAGAATTAATGAAAAATTACAAATGAAGGTAGCCTAACTGTATCAGATCTAAAACTATATTATAAAGCAGCAGTCATCAAAACCATTTGGTACTGGCTAAGAAATAGAGTAGTTGAACAAAGGAATAGGTTAGATTCACAAGATACAATAGTCAATGATTACAGTAATCTAGTGTTTGATAAACCCAAAGACCCCAGATTCTGGGATAAAAGTTCACAATTTGACAAAAATTGCTGGGAAAATTGGAAATTAGTATGGTAGAAATTAGGCATTGTTACCCACACCTGACATTCTATAACAATATAAGATCGAAATGGATTCATGATTTAGACACAAGAAGTGATATTCTAAGCAAATTAGAGGAACAAACCATAACTTACCTCTCAGATCTGTGGAGAAGAAAGAAATTCACCACCAAAGAAGAACTAGAGTACATTATGGAATGTAAGATGGATAATTTTGATTATATTAAATTAAAATTTATTTGTACAAACAAAACCCATGCAGATAAAATTAAAAGGGAAGCAGTGAACTAGGGGGGAAAAGTGTTTTTGCACCCAAGGATCATGATAAAGACCTCATTTCTAAAACATATAGAGAATTGATTCACATTTATAAGAATACAAGCCATTCTCCAATTGATAAAAGTTCAAAGGATATGAACAGATTTTCAGATGAAAAAAATTAAAAACCATTTCTATTCATATGAAAAAAACTCTAAATTACTATTGATCAAAGAAAGCTCTCAGGTACCACTACATACTTCTCAGATTTATTAGGATGACAGGAAAAGATAATAATAAATGTTGGAGAAGATATGGGAAGACTGGGACTTCAATACACTGTTGGTGGGGTTGTGAACTGATCCAGCTATTCTGAAGAGCAATTTTGAACTATGCTCAAAGGGCTATCAAATTGTGTACACCCTTTATCCAGCAGTGTCTCCATTGGGTCTGTATCCCAAAGAGATCATAAAAAAGGGAAAGAAGCCACATGTGGAAAAAATATTTCTAGCAGCCTTATTGTAGTGGCAAGTAACTGGAAACTGAATGGATGCTCATCAGTTGGAGAATGGATGAATAAATGATGGTATTTGAATGTTATAAAATGTTATTTTTCTATAAGAAATGATCAGCAGGATGATTTCAGAGGAGCCTGGAAAGGAGCATGAACTGATGCTAAGTGAAGTGAGTAGAAACAAGAGAACATAGTATCCAACAACAAGATTATATGATGATCAATTCTGATGGATGTGGCTCTTTTCATCAATGAGGTGATTCAGCCAAGGTCTTGTGATGAAGAGATTCATCTGCATCCAGAGAGAGGATTGTGGGGACTGAGTGTGGATCACAACATGGTATTTTCACTTTTATGTTGTTGTTTTCTTGCAGTTTGTTTCCTTTTTCATGATTTTTTTTCTTTTTGATCTGATTTTTCTTGAGCAGTATGATAATTATGGATATGTATAGAAGAATTTCTCATGTTTAACAATATATTAAATAACTTGCTTTCTAGAGGAGGGGATGGGAGGAAGAAAGAAGAAAAACATTTGGAGTGAATGTTGAAAAGTACCTATACATATATTTTGAAAATAAAAAGCTTTAAAAAATAAAAAGAAAAGAAAAAATACATACTTCTAAAAAAGGTAATTGCCTATCTGCATTAGTAAAATAAGTTCTTCACAGAAATCCCCACCAGGATGAAATCACATGTCCCTATAAAAATCAGCATAGAAACTGTTATTCTCCAATAGATTCTTTTAGTCTGCTATATAGCAATATCTCTTGCAGATGTTAGAGATTAAGAATACCTCAAATTAGCAAAACTTCTAAACAAAAAAACACCAGCCATCTGGGTTTTAGGCATTCTTAAGCAGATGCTCTGAATCTGAGGTCAAGGATGCTTATGGAACAAATTTGACTTTGGATAGGTATGGGAAGTTACATCTGATTTTAATGAGGCACGGATGGCTTTACCCCACAGAGATAACATTGGGATCTTTGTTCATCTATGGACTTGCCATTGCAGATGCAATTGCTACTATTCAGTTGCTTTTGAAATTGGCCAGGAGTCTTCTCTTCTTCTCCTGTCACCCAACCTACCCTGTCAGACTTCAATCACAAAAATTTGTCATCACCTTTTTTTCATTTCTTTGGATCTTGGAATTTCCCCCACTTGCTATATTTGTCCTAAAATTTAGCTGGGGAGGAAGGGAGAGAAAGTGAGTGGTTAGTTTGCTCTTTTCTGTTGGATAGCTTTTGTTTGCCACATCTAATCCCGATTGGAAATGAATGTGTCAGTTCAAACAATTAGTTTGATCAAACCCTAAGGCAATGTTGACTTTCTCTGTGAATATCCTTCACTAGCACTTCCTACAATTAATATTTTATTCCTGATGGGACTGCTACACAGATATGAAAAATCCACCAAGCAAAATGTTTAGTCAAAAGCAGTTAAATATTCATTGTTAGAAATCAGAAAGGAACAAAACTGACTTGATAAGATACCTTCCCTAGAGTATCCAAAGGATTCTAAGAAAGAAGGGAGGTTTTTAGATAGCTCAGTTTGTTCCTTGGAGATCATTTCAAGGCTAACTAATATCATTCTATAATATTGAATTCCATTGTACTTAAAAAAAAAAAAACTTAAAGAAAGTACCAGAAAGTCAAAAAACCAAGTATAATAAGGCTGATGCTTATTAAAGACACTCATAGTTTTTGTTTGTTTGTTTAGGTTCCTATCATCAAGACTTTGATCTTTTTTGCTCTCTGCCTAGAATTGCAATGTTCATTTTGATATAGTTATGATCAGACCCTGAAAAACTACCATATTCTGGTGTTCTGGGTTTGAAGGTGAGGCTGGAAAAGTAATAGTCTCTCAGGCCATTCCCCATCATTTAGTAGCAAATGCTTTTTCAAATGGTGGTTATGTGATACATCTGCTAGCACATTAGAGAAGTGAAAATGTACTTACAAGCAAATGTATCCAGTGAGAACTGCTGAAGGATATAAGTAAAAAATAGACCAGGTATCAAGTGAAAAGTTAAGATAAGGATTATAGTTACTCCTGTTTTCTTGGTTGTTTCCAATGAGAAATCTGGTCTCCATCATTGAAAAACCAACCAATTATAATCACATGAGCCTAAAATCCATGGATCAACTCATAGAATGGCAGCAACATAAAGGGAATTAAATTTCCTTTTCCCTAATGTAGCAAAATGGTCCTTTCTCAGACATATGCTACTAATGCTGATCAGTTTTCCCACTTTTCAGGAATTCTAAGGCAATGATAAGCTAAAGGAGAGATGGCTGATCAGGGGCAGAATGGTCAAGCCTTACCTTACTAATATCCTTGAACTGTGGGATTTGAGAATTCCTTGTCTTGATATTCATAGAGATAAGGGATTTATCCATCTCCATGGAATTATAGAAATCCAGTATTTCAATTCCTTGGAAGTTTGGAAGGGGCCCCATTACTCATTAATACAAAGTAAGTAAATAGAAAAATAAGTGAAAGCAAAAATAAAAGGTGTCATTAATTCTGTTCATGGCCTGGATATTTGATTTAACTCAACTTTCTTCCACCAGTCTTCAAACTTGAAAGTATGCTATAAAAATGAACACATTAATAGTATTCACTTAGGACTTTAGTTCATTTCTTAAAATTTAGGACACAATGTATTTATAAGGTAAACCAAAGTAAACTAATGCTAGAGGATCATTGAAAGGACCCTTATAGATACCCAAACTCAAACAGGACCAATTGTTACTACAAACACATTTAAGTCCTTTACAACCATGTCTCTTGAGACATCTATGTGATTGCTAAGATATTTTTCCAGCTTTCAAATTTTATTGATTTGTATTTTTCCCTCCTTTACCTAAAATGAACATCCTGTTTGATTTTACATGTTTTTATTAGAAAACTTGCATAAGAGACCAAATCAAGCTCATGGGCAATAAGAATGTTAATGATGATAATAATAGCTAATATACCTACTAGATGCCAGGCACCATCCTAAATATTTTACCACTGTTATCTCACAGATTGGTAAATTATGCAATGGGTTCTTATAAAGGACCAAAAATGGTACTTACTTTGCTCGACAAATACATTATTCATTAACAACATACTGATTGAATGAAAGAAACAATAATCTTCCTAAGCCAAATGCTTCTATTCAATGATCTGGACCCCCTCTATTCCAGGACTATCAGAAACATACTGTCCAAAGTCCAAATGAAACTCTTCCTTTTCAATTCTCTATGGACCTTTTTCAATTCTTATTCTAATATGTATATCCAAAGAGCCCTGATAGCTTCAGAGAGATAACTGCTAGGAGATGTTCACCTCTTTTTGTGACTTCACCTGTAGTTGCTTTAAGATCAAAAGAATAAAGAGTCATAGAATAACAGAACATCTCAATTTACAAATGAGGAAACTGAATCCCTTAAAAAATTAAGGGACTCATGCAAGGTCACAATGGTGTAAATAATAAATTGATATTGTTTGACTTAAAAAACAAATGCTTGATGACCAAATAATTGCTATAATTTTATTAGATATTTTAAATGAATTTATATTTAATTAATCATGACAGCATCTACTTAAATTTGAAAAAAAAGATGCTTGTGGGAAAACTTTATTTAACATATTGAAGGATTATTTGATTTATATATTATCCTGAGGCAAGTTTGAGATTCAGCTGCAGCTAAAATAAACATATAATTGACATTTGGCTAAGTATAGTTTCCTAAACCCCTTGAAACAAACTTCTGGGGTCCTATAGGCCAGGATTCACATAACTGAATGATCTCCAACTCCTTCCAATTCTAATGATTTATGATTCCCTTTAAATTCACACTGCACTTTTAACAGGGATTGTAAATCTCTCTTCCTTCAGTTCATCTAATGTGGCATTTCCAGAGAAGCTCATTTTCCTTGCCTTACCCCCTTACTTAGTGGCTACAGAAAGTAGCAGTAAGGATCAGAAATTGGAATATGACATTATCAACGAATACTTATTGTGTAAGAATGAAACATTCATAGAAACACATTTCATGATAGCAAAAAAAACTAGAAATAAAGTTGGTGACAATTGGCTAACAAAAAATAAAGAACAGTATAATAATATAATGGAATATTATCATAAATCAGGAAATGACTGACAATATGAATACATAAAACATAGGAAAATTTTTATGAACTGATACAAGTGAAATAAACAGAACCAAAATATATATACAAAATATCCACAACAGTATAAATGAAAAGATCATTAAAAGGAAGTCTAGCTCTAAGTAAATGAATACTGGTGAAGGTCCAGAGAACAGAAAGTGAAATAAACCTCCATCGACACCAGAGTTAGAGGACTTTTAGGTTATTGGATACATTATCAGATGTTCTCATTGTATCAATTTCTTTTTGCTTAATTTGTTACGGTTTTTTTTTAACATAAGGGAGAGATCAATGTGGGAAAATGACTACATTATAAAAACAAAAGTTGTCAGTAACATTTATTAAAAGCCTGTTAGGTGCCATCCATGGTGCTGATTTCTAAGGATATAAAGGGAAACAAATAGGAAATAAATGAATGGCCAGATACAAAATGTAATTAATTAATTGAGTAAATAAATGAATTAATAATTGGATGAGTACATGAATGAATGAAGTACCTACTCCCACTGCCTATTGTACATCTAAGTAGAATTTGCAGAACTGGATTCAAATTCATATCCTTTGACCTGAGACAGACAATATACAAACAAGATTTATAGAGGATATAGGAGATAATCGATAGAGCAAAGGTCTTAGCATTTAGGAAGATCAAAAAAATGCTTATGGAAGGAAGAATTTTAGCTGGTACTTGAAGGAGGAAGAAGACAGTTATCAAAAAGTAGAGTCAGATAAGGGGGGGCAGCCCATGAAAATGCACAGTTGGGAGATAGAATATCATGGGGAAGTAATAGTAAAGAAGCCAGCATCATTTGCATTAAAAAATGAGTGGAAAGAATAAGAAGATATAAAAAACTTTCCAAGTTTTGAAGGGTATAAAAAGTTAAGCAAAGCATTTTATGTTTGATCCTGAAGACAGTATTTAGTCAATGAAGTTGATTAAAAAGTTGGAGTGACATAGTCATACTTATGCTTTATAAAGATCAATTTGACAGCCAAGACAAGAGAGACTTGAAGCATGGAGATGAACCAGCAGCCTATATTGTAATAGTCTAGACATGAGATGATGAAGGCTTGCATCAGGATGATAGTGTAAAGTGGAGGAGAGAAAGAAGTATATACTAGAGATGTTACAAAAGTAGAACTTAAAGGTCTTGGCAACTGATTGGATATGAGTAGTGAGAAGTTGAGATTGAAGCCTCCATTAAAATGAATAGGAATCAATAAAATAAGGATTAGTAAAAAGGAGAAAGGAAAATTTAACATTTTAATGAAATCTGGGAATTTGAAAAAGAAACTGGCAGAGAACATTTGGAAAAAGGAACACTGGAAGAAACAGAAATAATATTGTTTGGAGAGAATGCTACATACCACCTGGTTTGAAGGAGGAATTAGATAAGCAATTTAGCAAACAAACTCCAACCTTGTTATGAAAGATTGATGTGTGTGTGTGTGTGTGTGTGTGTGTGTGTGTGTGTGTGTGTGTGTGTATGTGTGTGTGTATGTTGGGTTGGGGAGGAGGGAACTTCAGAAACTATCTGAACATCTGCCAGAATTCACTCAGTCTCTCTTCCTCCCTCTTCTCTCTCTCTCTCTCTCTCTCTCTCTCTCTCTCTCTCTCTCTCTCTCTCTCTCTCTCTCTCTCTCTCTCCTCTTTTATTCCCTCTCTTCCTCTCTCTGTCCATCTATCTGTCTCTGCAAAAACTAGAGTACAGAATAAGTTTTCCATATTCTTAATGATAATTTCATCCTGTAAAAGTAGAGGGAATAATGAACAGAACTATTCTTTTGCACATAATTCTGGCCACTAAGCAGGAACTAATTGATGAGATAGAAAAATTATTAGCCTTGGGATGAAGGAAAATACCTATTTCTAGAGAGTGTGACAGAGAAGGAAATGAAAGCCAAACTTGGAGAGAATAGATTGGAAAGAGCACAGGAAATGGATGGGAAAGATTTAATAGTCTTTTGAAGGGAAAATTATCCAAGAAATATGGAAGTTCTCTTAAAAAATTCTCAAGTTATTTTGATAAGTAAGCAAAAGGGAATTACCTAAAGAGACTAAGATGAATTACTGGAAACTTAAGGACTACTTCTTATTTTTAAAAGACATGTATAGAAGATAGAACAAAAAATAGCAACTGAAGATGAATACGAAAGAGTGACATGGTTTAATAACAATAGTCTCAGGAATACAAAGTGTGGAGGCTGATGGTGATGGTATGGACAAAGTATTTTTTAAAGTCATATTAAGGTTGAGGTGGATGGAATAATGCTAATAGATCCCCCAAAAGAGTGAACTATTCAAATCTTATTTTGGTTCTACTTTCTCATTTAAGGGAAATCAACTTAGAACTATAAAACATAGAACAGGACCATAATTGACAATGTAAGAGTTACCATAAAATGACAATATAAGATGAGAGGGGCTGATAAGATTGCATTTGCTGTGTCACAAATGAATCTCAATTATCATATAGAAAACAACTTTATCCTAGGATCCTGAAAAAAAAATAGATGAGATTGCTGGCTTCCATCAGCAATTAATGCAATATATGGAGAAGGATGGATAGTTGCCCAATTAAAAAAAAAAAAAAGAATAAGACTATGGGCTACATGCTATATAAAATCTGATGAGTTTTCCTTCTGATCCTGGTAAAGTTCTAAGATTTCTTAATTAAAGGAATGCTTTGTTAATATTGAGAAAACTAAGAAATAAAAGAAAAAACACCAAGCAACATGGCTTCATCAAGATCAGGTTGTGTCACACTAATCTCATTTCTTTTTTTTAAGAGAATAATTAGGTTTCCAAATTGCCATAAAAGTGAGACAACTATGAGAAGTGTGTGAACAAAACTTACTCTATCTTGTAAAACTGACTCCACTTTTAGACTTAAGTTTCATTTTCTTGTAAATTCCACCTGCTTAATAATCATGAGAACTGTGTAACATCTTGATTCAAATCTGGAAAAGTCCCTGTGCTTGCTTCCAGCCCTCTCAACTTTTGAAATTCATTCATCCTCCTTCCAACTTGAAAAGTCCCCAATTTTTCCTCCAATTGACAAAAGATTACTTTATTTTGATCCTGGTTTATATTCTGTTAATAGTTTTTCTTTTAATGCATAAAAATCTGTCTACCTCTGTATCAAGGGCTCAATGCCTTTCTGAAAGTTCCTGGTTTCCATCTGTTGGATAACTGCTTGTACTACAATAAAATATGGTTGGAAGCTCAGACTTTTGTTTCCCCAGTTATTTTAGATTTTACCCATTACAGCGTTTGGTGAAGCTAGCCAGGCTGACCCCATAGGATATGCTTTCAGAAAAATTCCCTACAGCAACAGCACTGAATCCTTCACAGAAAATCTGACTACACTTCCACCCCCAACCCTACCTCTAAGCTCAAATTCTTCTGAGCTAAGGTAAGCTCTTTATTCTTGGGAAAAGAATACTTTTGGAGAAGAACATGGCCCCAGAACACATGGTGATGGGAAGTCCCTTTAATGGAATCGGCTAAGGCAAACCCTAGAAATCCCTTTAGAAAATTATCTTAAGGTGAGCCTTCATCTTGTTGGTGAAGTTCCTTTGGGGGAATGGGGAGATGGAGCAGGAATTCAGTTGTAAACATATTAATGGGAACCTCGATGGAATTTTTTTTTTTTTTTTTTTGATTTGGGACTTAAGGAACAGTATGCTATATTAAATTCTGTGAAAACTGCAAGAGATTCAGCTGATAGCCCATTTGGGCTTATTTGGCACTGTTGGTTACTATACAATAAAGAAATTAAGATTGATCTAAAATATATAAAAATCTAAGTGGGCCCCAAATTTGACCCAAAGAAGGGACTTTTCAATTACTACCAGTTTTGATAAATTGTGCATACTGACTTTATATGCGTCTGTCTTATTGTATTTTTTGTATATCCTAATTTTATTTGTAGATTTTGCTATCTTGGAAGGTTTCTAAGGGGAAAATGCAGCTAACCAGAAAGATTGCGGAAAAGCTTCAATTTAGTATGCTAGGAAAGATTAATGAAGTTTCATAGTTGAAGCTGTTCTTCCCCAACTTTCTGTAATCTGATGCTAAACTTTCTGTCCTAGTAAGAAGGACTACTTTCTTCTTTAGGTTTTCAGTGAGACATTAGGTTAAAAAGGAAAAAAAAACCACAAATTATTTTCTGTCATTTCTAGCTTGGCCAGGTTGGGGTTAAAGAGATAAAGATAATGATCAAAGAAAGGAAAACTGTTTTCCTGGTTTGAAGAAATTTTGTGTCACTATAAATTAATTATAGACTGAATTTATAACTGAAATATAGCATTTTGACTAAATTTTCAAATTATACCAACTGCTAAAAACATATTAGTAGATTTTTGAGGTTTAAATTTAGATTAGATTTAAATACTTTTTCCCTTTTTCTGGGGGAAAGGATTTGGAATGGAAAAAGAGGTCTAAGAAGGGTTAGTTAAAGTTACAGGGGGAAAAATGACACACTCATTTCCCCCCTGAAGATTAATCTATTATTTTTATGCAAGGAAGGAAGGTAATTTAACTGATTTTTAAAAATTATGTATGCAACTTGTAGTTTGAATTTATCTGGTACTAGGAAGTGCCTTTTCTTAACCTTTTCTTGACCATGAAAAGAGAAAAACATGTTTAAATTAGGAAACAAATTTGAAACAAAAATTAATTAAAGTCAAGAAAGGGAGATTTATACTAAAGAAGAGCTCTTAAGGAAGGATTGCCTGATCCCACCCCCAAACATTTAAGACTACCTACCTCATCTCCATCACTGCCTGGACCCAGACCTTGTTCTGGATATTGGGGATAGATGGGGGGAGGTGACCAGAAACTAGGAATATCTTTTGAGGAGCATTAAGTAGAATTTCTAAAGCCTTATATGATAGAATTGTTCAGGTAAATTAGAAGCAAGGTCATCAAAAATATTAGAAAGAATCCATTCATAAATTCTTAGAAATCATGCTCCTTCCTCCAAAAAAGTTAACAACATTTTAATTGATCAAGATTTTTTTAAAAATTTTGTGCTAAATTACAAAGGAGAAATACAGTGAAGGAAGATTAGCTTTATAAGTATTCCAGAACATGATCCAGTATTCTATCCCTGAAAGACCATTCAAAGGGCATGTCCCAATTTTTTGTATCCTTTCAAACTGGCCCTTTTCCCCATGTTTCAAAAGGGAGAACTGACTCCATCTTATAAAACTGACTTCATTTTGAAACTTAAATTTCATTGTCCTATAAAGTCCAAATACTTGCTAATCATAGGAATAAAGTGATATCTGGTTTCACATTTGGAAAATCCACCTGGTTGTTCTCCCCTTCCTACTCCCCAAACTCACTTATTATCACCCTCCAAACTGGTAAAGTCCCCTATCTTTCCTCCAATTAGAAATCAGATTACCTAATTTTGATCCTGGTTTATATCCTGTTAATTCTTTTCTTATAATGCATAAAAATCTCTCTCCCCCTGTAATCAGGGTCCAGTGCCTTTCTGAGAGGGCCTGATCCAGATTTGTTGTATATACTGCCAGTAAATAAATATGCTTGGAAGCTCAAACCTTTTTTTTCCCCCTCAGTTATTTCAGATTTCACCCAATACAAAAGAATATATTTAGTTTTCAGTAAAGTATGTGATCAAATCCTACCATTGTGGACCTGATAAATGGTATGTGTGTTAATTGATAACTTGTTGAGGTAAATTGAAAAGAAATTGAATGATTGGATCCAATGGATAATAATCATTAATGCTTTGAAAAAAATGAGCAAGAGAATGATCCATGGAAATAATTTTAGCCCTTAGTTGTTCAAAATTTTATCAGTGACTTGGATAAAACCATTCATTCTTTGTCAAATTTCCTTGACATGTAATTTGGAGGAATAGTCAATAAAATGAATACAAAAATGTCTCAACAGATTAGAATCATGGGGTAAATTTCATAAGATGAACTCTACCAGAAATAAGTGTCAAGTTTTATGCTTACATTTTAAAGATTCTATCAAAAGTAGAAAATTGGGGATTCATTGGTAGACAATAGCTCTTTAAAAAAATATCTGGGAGTTTTAGCAGATTGCAAACTCATCAGGAGTTAGCAGCATGACACAGCAACAATAACCAAACAAGAAAAAAGAAAAAAAATAAACTAATGCTAAGATGTTTGAGAGAGGTACACTGTCCAGGACTTACTTCCAAAAGAGAAATAGGTGCTAAACATAGTTGGCCACAAATAGCACAAAAGAGTGAATGCTAGGAGAAAGGAAATAGATGGTTATATCAGAATCATATTCTTATGGATAGATTATCAACTAGCTAGAGCAAAGTTCAAAATTGGCATCAAATTTTTTAAAATAAAAAAAAGATAAGAAAATGCTATGATGAGAAAATGCTTTGAACAACTACAACAGCTTTAACATGTTTTATTCAAATGAGCTATTCAAGCTGCAAATTTAGAAATGAAAAAAGACAAAGATATTAACCTTGATCATCACCATTTCTTGCAGATATTTCACTAATGTACAGAGATCATCACAAAAAGTCAAAAGGGCCCAGGAATTAATTGCCTTCATCTCCACCAAAGGGAAAGGTGGGGTTGTCTGATTTAGAATATAATCTCAAGTGGAGAACATTATGGTGGCAGATTACAAGCAGTGTTCTCCTATATAACAAAGAAGCAATGGAAGCTATAGACAATTTGTCCAGAACCCAGAAATGAGTCCTATCATTCCAAGAGAATTCATCAGTGAAAATTAGAGGCGGAAAACATTTAAAAATAAAAGCAAATGCTTATCTGTCTTCCTGTGACAATCCACTTTCACTTTTTGTGAAAGACCTGGACCCATACTTCATTTCTAGGTGTGTCCTAGACAAGGAAATTGAAATGGCATTTGGGATGATGAAGCTGGGAAAAGCAGACCAAGTACTAAACCAGACCAAGTCACTATTAAGGAAACGTGCACTGGAAGTGATATAGTCCCAAAAGGCATCTAGACATTGTTTTATAAGATATCAAGAGAATATTCAGTAATATTAAAACTAGCAATGCTATTTCTAGGGGCAGCTGATCGCACAGAGGAAAGAGCACTGGACTTGAAGTCAAAAAGACCCAACTTCAAATGTGACTCCAGATATTTAACACTGGACAAGTCACTTAACCCCAATTGTCTTATGAAAAAAAAATTAAAACAAAATAACATTTTTTTTCTACATTTCAGTGCAACTATGATCTTGTCAGTGTGGGTAGAACTTTACATGTATTTCATTATTGTCTTTCACTCACTCTAACATTCTAGCAGTATTGACTGTTGACCCAGTTCCCATCTCCATGCCTCTGGAATGCACTTTCTCTTCACGTCCTCCCCAATGAATCCCTAACTTCTATCAGAGTTGCTAATGCATTTTATTCTCCCAAAATCTGTGAGCCAATGACCTAAGTTCAAATTCCACCTTTATTATTTCTGATGTACAATGTTGTACAAATCCCTTAACTTTTCTGGACCTCAGTTTCCTCAAATCTAAAGGAAAGGAATTGCCTCAGATAATTTCTTTGAATTCTAATGTTTTACAAATCACTAACTTTAGTTTCAACCTGTTAATTTCTAGTGAATGACAATAAATCTGGTCCATTACACAATATACTCTTTTCCAAATGTGTAGCTTTTCACAGGAAACCAAATAATAGATCAAAAGTTTGTCCTGTGGAATATAAAAACAGAGTAGAGTTTGACACCTATTAAAGGAGATTTCTAGCAAGCTACATTGGTCTAATTGTTCTTGTTATACTAATGATATTTCTGTTAAAATAACCAGTTCTGTTTAAAAAAAAAAAAAAACATATCTTTAATGCTGGCAACATACTGACAAATGCTCATATTCAAACACTTGAATTTGAGTCAAATAATCAAAAAGCACACATATTTACTATGTGCCAGTTCCTGTGCTAAGTGCAGAGAATATGAATATATATATATGTGTATATATATAAACTCTGCTCTCAAAAAGTTCACAGTCTAATGGAAGAGACAACATGTAAATATAATAGTAAATGGAAAGTAATCTCAGACTTGAAGTCATTAGTAGCTAAGGAAACCAGTAAAGGCCTCTTCCTTCTGAAGGTGAATTGAAACTGAGATCTAAAAGAATTCAAGGAAACTTATTAGACAGAGTTAAGCAGGGACAATAGTCTTGGTCTGGGGGACAAGCAATGCAAAGAAGAGAAATGGAATATTAAAAAACAGCAAGTAGACCTTTTATGACTATCATCTAATTTTGTGCTCTAGATTTTTAGTTCTAGCTCACTCTTTGGCTTGGGATTCTTTGTCTACTTACTGCAGGGATCATTCTTCCCACAATTTATTCTCCTCAGTGTCTTTCGATTTAATTTCTCTTAATCATAGAAGTGAACACACTGTAGGGAGGCTGATTATAGACCTTAGTTAGCCCATCAAGACATCATACCTTCCATTATGATGGATAATTGCTTGCACTTTCATGTTTACATGGGCTTAGATATGAGCTGAATATCACTTTGAATCATCCTTATTATGCCTTAAATTATCCATGTTATTTCTTTCTAATATTCCATTTTTTGACTCTTTATATCACTTATCAATGTAGACCTGCTCTCATCATTTTTATACATATACCAGCTTGCTCTAGTCTGAACAGTATACATTTGTAAATGTAATGTGGGTACCTCATATCTTGCACAAAATTGAGGGAGAAGTTCTTATATTTAATCCATTCTTTACTAGGCAACCTTGGTTGTAAAGAAGAGGTACATACCCCTCAGCTTGCTTCTAAACTCCTTGTCCATAAAGTTTCATTTGGAGATGATATCATGGTTTTGATTCAGTACAAGTATTTATTGAATACTTACTCTATACTCAGCCTGGCCTCTGCCTTCCTTCTACTAGTTTAATATGAGCACACTCTAAACATAGATAATAATATAATAGTAAGTGGGCAAGTGCAAAAATGTTAGACAAATAATAAACATCACAAGAGAGATAAATATGGTTTAGAACAAGATTTCTTAATTTTTTTGACTCAAGACCTGTTTGAGAAGTTTTTATAGATATATAGGTTTATGAAATAAATATACATATTAAACATTTACTGATAATAAATCATAATTTTGCAAACCCCATATTGTTATGAGATCCCATGTGGGGTCACAAACTAGAGTTTAAGAAAGTGGGGGATAGAATGCCCAGTTTTGTAAGGGAGATATATTGAGATAGATGCTTTAGGGGATGGATAAAATTTGACTGGGTGGAAAAAAGAAGGCATTATAGGGGGCAGCTAGCAAAACAAAATGCTTGGAGGCAGGAACGAGTATGTCACATTTAGGCACAGTGAGGATACTGGTTTGACTGGAGTAGAGGAAAGAATCAAGGTAAAATAGTAAGCAATAGTTAAGTTAGAAAATGTAAAGTCTGATTAGGGATAACTAAGGAACTTGGAATAGGGAGCAGTGTAATAGTATATACAAGATAGAGTGGAGAGCAAAGTTCAGTTGGGATAGCCATAGATCATAGACTTAGAACTGGAAGGGGCCTTAGATGCCTTCGGGTCCAAATCCTTCATTCTACAAGGGAAAAAACTGAGTCACAGAGAAATGAGCTGACTTTCCCAAAGTTACATTGCTTATAAGTGTCTGAAGCAAAATTTAATCTTAGTCTTCCTTACTCTAAATCCAACACAGCAGGAGCTTGTTTGTTTGTTTTGGGGGGTTTTGTTTGTTTGTTTTGTTTTTGTTTTTAGTAACTCATTGAAAACTTGTGACTTTCTTGATTTTAGCAAAAAAGAGAAAGAAAACAGCAGTATCTGGTGTGATACAGGGGCCAGTGTATATATATGGGTGTTTCTAGAGAGAACTACGGAGAAAAAAAAGGATATTTCAGAACATATGACATGTAGCACTAGCATCTTAGGTCTAAACTACATACCTAATCACTTCCACCCCAAATCGTTTAACCCAGCTGGCAGACTGGTAACTATGTGAGTTGAAGCTCAAGGACATAGCATTGATTCAAGTACTCCATTTCAGCTATGCAGTCAGCCCCGAGGCATCACAAACACATATTCAATCATTCTGCTTTGCATCAGTGAATTGCTTCTAACATCCTAAACTTTTATTCCTCATGTTTATAAGATCAGGCTCCTTTAGCCAATCTTGCTTAAGTTTGATGTGTATGATATGCATGTAAGGAGGGAAACTACACAAATTCTAATATTGTCAAAGGAAATTAAACCCCAATAATTAGCAAAGTGGATGAATTCTGAATAGAAAAAAAAACCTTGCTTTTAAAATTGTTATTTTAAAAAAAATATTTCAGAATTTTAAAAAATCCTCAGGACAGGGGTTGGATTTGAGGCTGAGGGATCATGAAAACCAGATGACTAATTTAAATTTTACAGCTGGATGTCTATTTTTCTTTGAATACCAAATTTAGGAATACCCAGAATAACTGTTACTAACAGAATAATAATGAATGCTACTGGGGTTGCAATAACAAATTCTAATTGTTTTCTGCACTTATAACTGGAAATGAGAGTATTTGCACCTGCAAATGGAAAAGCAAGGGTTGAAAGAATTAAGGATCATAATTCTCTCCATGTGTTTCTCTCCTCCCTCCTTCCTCTCTCCCTCTCTGCCCTTTCTCCTTCTCTGCCTTCCCTTTTTTCCTCTCATTTTCTCTCCCTCCCTTCCTCCTTCTCTTTCCCTCTGTCTCTTACTTTCTCTCTGTCTGTGCATGTATATTTGTCTGTCCGGCTTTCTTCCCTTTCTTCCCTTTCTCCCTTCTGTCTCTGTGTGTGTCTCTCTCTCTCTTCTCTCCTCCCTCCCTCATTCTCTCTGAGATTGCCTGTCTCTGTCTCTCTGTGTGCGTGCATCTTCCTCTTTCTCTCTACAATAGAGTCAGATAATGACAATGACAAGAAGATGTCTGTCCTAGGAGGAAAAATAGCTAATGATTATATAGGGTTTGGGATTACAGTGAGTTTGATCCTTATAGCAACTCTATGAATTAGGCAAAAAGTCATTATTATTCTCATTTTAAAGATAAGGAAACTGAACCTCAGAAAGTTTAAGTGTCTAAGCAATTTTAGACCATCTTTTCTAAGAAAAGAGAATAGAGAGAGAGTAGTAGTAGTCAGAGAGATAGTAAGAGGAGAGATAGACATAGAAAAAGAGAGATTTGAGAGCTGTGAGCTATATTCAACCAAAACTATGCTCAGCAAAAGAGAAAGAACTAAAATGAGAACATTTATGTATATCTTCTCTTTGAGAACCAAGGACAAATAATAATTTTTGTGAAGAGGAACTGAGGACTGGGCAACAGAGCTAGCAAACTTGCTTCCTTCCTTCAGGTCTTAGGATTGGTTCATGGGCTAGATTTCTTTCTTTCTGAAGGACCAGGCCTTAAAACCAAATCACACTGGCTCTCATTGATTAGCCAATAAAATGTCCCAGATCAAGCCCATTTGGTCTTTGTTTTGGCACTGATTGCCTCAGAGGAAATGTAAACAGTAATTATTCTTTTGGCAAGAAATCTTCCCCTCCCAGACTGACACCTAATTTAATTTAATTTAATTGATTAATTTATTTTTGACTAGGTAAAAAAATCAATTTATTCCCTCATTTCTTTCTTACCTAGCCTTAATGACTGAATAGGCAGTTGCCTCAAACTGGGACCTATTAAAGACCTTAGCTTAAAAAGGCCATATTCATCTATATCTGGTCAAAGGTAGTTCCAGAGGAGAATTTGAGGCAGGTGACCTTACACAGTACACCCTTAAATCCAATTTGCTTGAACCTCATGGCTCACCTCCCTGACTTCATGGGCCTTTTGAGAATGAAAGACAAACATCAACAATACTTTCATTGAAGAGTTGGAAAAGACCTCAGTCTTATCAGATAAGTGTCTTAAACTTCTAGTCCTCCTATGCAAGTGGTAGGCATCTAATAAATATTTTATCAATTGAAAATTGAACTATTTAATGGAACATGAAGGTATAATGTGTTATTTCTCTTATATTAAAGTTGATATAAAGAAGGCTAGCCAGCTGATTCCACAATGACAGCAATGGTTGCCCTTCTGAATATCAACTTTATCCCTTTTTATAACAAATATGCAAGACTAGATAAAGTATAAATCTAACAATTTGACTCAGCATGCCGGGGATTTTCTAGGCTCTAAAAGCTCTGTTCTGAGCAATGAAAAGCTCTAACTTATTGCTGGTCTTTTTATTCTTGAAGTCTTCTTTCAATAGAGTTTTGTGGTTGTTATACTTCTATCTATTACAAATTAGATAACTAAAACAAATAATTTGATTTTGCAAAGAAGGGAAAAGAAACTCATAACAACAAAATAATGCGTCAGTAATTTATAATTTTATTTTATTGTCCAAGCATTCCTTCTAACAACACAGATCGCAATAATTTTATAATTAAGTGGATGGGGTAGGTTCAAGACCAGCTATCATTCATTCTCCAGACTTCTCCAACATGCCTCAAATAATGTACTTTTTTCTATGTCCATCTCACTTTTTTATCTCCCTTTTATGTTTTATCTTCCTTTAATAGGACTTAACCTCCTTGTGAGCAAAGACTTCTCTTTCATTTTGCTTATATTTTTATCTTCAGCATTTGGCTGGTACACATTAGGTACCTAATGGATGCTTACTTTTTTGACTTAACTAGATAGTTTCAGAGGGTTACTGTGGCCATCACTGCGGAGTTAACCTAGACATCTGCCTCTATGAATTCTACTTGGTCCATCCTTCAACAGCAGATATCCAGGCCATCAGTAGGCCCATACCCAAAGCCTAATGAGCTTTGAAATAACCACTAGAGTTTGACCTTGAGGTGGATAGCCTTCAACAGGCGAGGGTCATCTCTGTACCATAATCAGCAAAGGAAGGAGACCCGAAATAATGATGATTCCAAATGTGCCTACCTTAGAATGGGACCCCACTAAAAACTCAGAGTTAAAATTTAAGCAAAAGTTTATCTGAAATTAAAGCAAAAAAAAAAAAAAAAAAAAAAAAAAAAAAAGGAAAATAATAAAGCATAGACAGGGAACTGGATTTTCTGGCATTAAAATTCAACTTCAAATATTTACGGAAAATTTTGTTTAGCTTGTCAGTGTTCCTGGCAACTATTTATCTCATTGGTGGAGAAAGAAGAGGGGACTTTACTGTTTTTGCCAAGAAAACCCCAAATGGGGTTACAAATTAATGAAGTGACTGAACAAAATTCTATTGGATCTACAACAATATAGGGAGGGGGGTTCTATTATTATTCCCACTTCACAGTTGAGGAAACTGAGGCCACAGATTTTAAATATCTTGTCCAAGATCACACAGTCTTCCCCACCCCAACATTATTATCTATCATCCCTCCAAGTAAGTTAAAATGATTCTTACATCTCTGTATTATATTTCTGTTCAAGCCAATGGCACTAAATCAAATAAGTTTCTTCATCCATTCTAGCTTTTAGGTTTTGAATAATGTTTTGTCAGTTGAAATAGATGAGGTTCATTCTTAGAAACATGGAAAAAAAAACTTCTGACATTCAGAATCTAGAAAAGAACTTCTTCCTATTCACTGCTAACAGTGGTAAGAGACTTACATTTTATCATGCTTCCCCACATCTCTCCTGGGAAGACTTGCTTGATCTTAGGTAATGGCAGGTGATATGATTGAGTTGATAATAATTTTGTCCAAAGGTTTTTCAAAGTCCCACGTTCGTGGCTGCATCTTGCTCATGGAGGTGATCAAGCAAACAATCCCTCTAATGGATTTGAAATAATTCATGGCATCACTTAAATGCCAAGCCCTTTAAAGTATAGAATACATTTTTTTTTTTTTTGCTATGGTTCAACTTTTTAATAGTGACTGAGCTGACAAATACCATGGGTATCCTTTTATTTTAATTCAACATTTTTCTTTCAATGAAGTTTTGAAGCTCCTGTTTGAAGTGGCTTGATTTTTAACTTTATAAGATTAATCAGATCTTTCTCACATCTAAATTATTGTGAGTACCATGTAGCAGATTTATGTAGGATTGTAGTATGTGAGGCTTGGGGGGCACAAATGGTTAATGTACCACCTAAAGTCCCTAATTTGTGCCCAGAATGAAACTGCCCTAATAGGTAAGAGATAAGACTTTTGAGGGTTGTATTGATACATGCTTACTTAACTAAGTACAATAGATGCTATTCTGAGGCAGATTATTCCCAATTGCCAAATGGGAAAACTGAGGGACTGGTAGTTTTTTGGTGTTTTTTTTTTCCTTAATAAAACCATTTTTCTGTCACTGTGATACTTTTCTGACACCAAATGAAAGGCAAGTTTTCTTTTTTGTTTTTATTTATTTGTTTTTAAAATTTATTTATTTTAATACAAATTGCTTTATGAATCATGTTGGAAGAGAAAAAAAATCAGAGTAAAAGGAGAAAACTATGGCAGAGAAAAAAAATGAATATAGCATGTGTTAACTTACATTCAATCTTCATAGTTCTTTTCTGGATGCAGATAGAATTTTCTGTCCAAAATCTTTGGGGATTGCTTTGAATCACTGAACCACTGAAAAGAACCAAGTCTTTCATATAGAAGAACCAAGTCTTCCATAGGTGATCATCAAACATTCTTTCTGTTATTGTATTCCTAGTTTTGTTTGTTTCACTCAGCATCTGTTCATGTAAGCCCTTTCCAGGGCTTTCTAAAATCAGCTTTATCATGTTTATAGACCAATAATATTCCATTATCTTCATATATCAAAGTTTATTCAACCATTCCTCAAATGATGGGCATCTATTCATTTCTAATTCTTTGTTACCACAAAAAGAACTGCTACAAACATTTTTGCCCTTGTGGGTCCCTTTCCCTTCTTTATGATTTCTTTGAGATACAGACCCAGTAATGGCATTGTGGGGTCAAAAGATATACACAGTTTTTATATACCTTTAGGTATAGCTCCAGATTGCTCTCCAGAATATTTGTATCAGTTTATAACTCAACCAACAGTGCTTTAATGTCCTACTTTTCCCACATTTTCTCCAAAATTTATCATTATCCTTTTCTGTCATCTTAGTCAATCTGAAAGCTGTGAGCTAGTACCTAAGAGTTGTTTTGATTTTATTTCTTTAATCAGTAGTAATTTAGAGCAATTTTTCATATGCCTATAGATGACTTTAATTTCATCATCTAAAAATGGTCTGTTCATATTCTTTGATCATTTATCAATTGGGGAATGACTTGGTATTATAAATTTGACAACTTTTTAAAAATATATTTAGAAATGAGACCTTTATTAGAAACAGAAACACAGATTTTTTTCTGAGCTTTGTGCTTCTTTTTAAATTTTGTTTCTAGTGGTTTTGTTTGTGCAAAAACTTTCTAAGTTAGTTTTCCATTTTGCCTTTCATAATGTTCTCTAGTTCTTCTTTGATTATAAATTATTCCCTTTTCAAAAGATCTGATAGATAAATTATCCCTTACTCTCCAAATTGTTTAAGCTATCATTTTTTATGCCCAAATCATGTACCCATACTGACCTTATTTTGGTATGGGCTATGAGCTGTAGATCTCTACCAAGGTTCTGATATATTATTTTCCAGTTCTCCCAGCAATTTTTGTCAAATAGTGAGTCCTTATTCCAGAAGCTAGAATTTGGGAGTTTATCAAATACTAGATTGCTATAGGCCTTGATTATTATGTCATGTATATCTAATCTATAGAATAGATCTACCACTCTATTTCTTAGCCAGTACCAAATGGTTTTGATGTCTGCTGCTTAATAATATCTAGATTTGGTTCTACTAAATCTTGGCATTTTTTTTTTCATTAATTCTTGTGACATTCTTGACCTTTTGTGCTTCCAGATTAATTTTGTTATTATTTTTTCTAGTTCTACAAAATAACGTTTTGGAAGTCTAATTGGAATGGCACTGAACAAGTAGACCAATTTAGCCAGAATTGTTATTTTTATTATATTAGCTTGTCTTAGCCATAAGCAATTTATATTTTTCCAGTTGTTTAGATCTGACTTTATTTGTATGAGAAGTAATTCTTTTGTTATTGTTTTCATAAAGTTCCTAGGTTTATATTGGCAGGTAGACAACAAAATATTTTATTGTCTACAGTAATTTTAAATGGAATTTCTCTTTCTCTTGGTATTGGACTTTGTCAGTAATATATAGAAATGCTGGTGATTTGGGTTTATTTTGTATCCTGCAACTTTGCTAAAGCTCTGAATTATTTTCAGTAGATTTTTGGATGATTTTCTAGGATTCTCTAAATATATCATATCATCTGCAAAGAGTGATATTTTCATTACCTCATTGCCTATTCTAATTCCTTTAATTTCTTTTTTTCTCATTTCTAAAGCTAACATTTATAGTACAATGTTGAATAATAGTGGTGATGATAATGAGCATCCTTGTTTCACCCCAGATCTTATTGGGAATGCATCCCATTGTTCCATTACAAGGAAAGTTCCCTTTATTACTATACTTTCTGGTGTTTTTAAAAATAGGAATGGGTGCTGTATTTTGTCAAAAATCTTTTTCTGTATCTATTGAGATTATCATATGATTTCTGTTGGATTTGTTCTTGATATGTTTGATGATGGTAATAATTTTCCTGATATTGAACCAGATCTACATTTTTGGTATAAATCCCATTAGGTCATAGTGTATTATCCTACTGATAAATTGCTGTAATTTCTATTCTTAAATTTTTATTAAAATTTTTTCTTTTGACATTCATTAAGGGGATTGGTCTGTAATTTTCTTTCTCTGTTTTGGTTCTTCCTGGCTTAAGTATCAGTACCATATTTTTGTCATAGAAGGAATATGGCACACTTTGTCTATTTTTCCAAATAGTTTACAATATTTTGGAATTGATTGTTCTTTAAATGTTTGGTAGAATTCACATGTGAATCCATCTGGCTCCAGAAATTATTTTCTTTGGGAGTTCATTTATGGCTTGCTCAATTTCTTTTTCTAAAAGGGGACTATTTAAGTATTTTCTTTTCTTTTCTGTTAATCTGGTCTATTTATATTTTTTGTAAATAAACCATCCATTTCAGTTAGATTATCAGACTTGCTGCCATAAAGTTGAGCAAAATAGCTCCTAATTATTGCTTAAATTTCTTTTTCTTTGGTGGTAAGTTCACCTTTTCATTTTTTGTTGCTGGTGATTCGTTTTTTTTTCTTTCCTTTTTCTAAGCAAATTTATCAAAAGTTTATCTTTTTTTTTCATAAAACCAACTGAGTTTTATTAATTAGTTCAATAGTTTTATTAGTTTCAATTTTATTAATCTTTCCTTTGAGTTTCAGAATTTCCAATTTGGTATTTAATTAGGGAGTTTTAATTTTTTTTCTAGCTTTTTTTAAGTGCATGTCCAATGCAATGATCTTCTTTCTCTATTTAAGCCATGTATCTATTTAGAGGCATAATATTTCCCTTAAGAACTGCTTTGGCTGCATCCCAAAACTTTTTATATGTTGTCTCATTATTGTCATTCTCTTGGATGAAATTATGAATTACTTCAGTGATTTGTTGTTTGACCCACTCATTTTTGAGAATTAGATTATTCTGTTTCCAATTGGGTTTTAGTCTATCTTTCCCTTGACTTTTATTGAATAAATTTTTTTTGCATGGTGCAAAAAGGAAAGCATTTAGTAGTTTTGCCTTTCTGCATTTGATTTAGAGGTTTATATGCCCTAATACATATCAGTTTTTGTGTAGGTGTCATGTACTGCAGAGAAAAAGGTGTATTCCTTTCTGTCTGTATTCAATTTTCCCTAAAAGTCAAATGGGTTTTCTAGGATGCTATTAATCTCCCTAGTTTCTTTCTTGTTTATTTTGTGGTTAGATGTGTCTGATTCTGAGAGTGGAAGGTTGAGGTCCACCACCAATATAGTTTTGCTGTCTATTTCTTCCTGTAACTGGTTTAATATATTATCTAGGAATTTGTATGCTCTAAGACAGTGCATATACTTTTAATATCATTAGTACTTCATTGTTAATAATACCCTTTATCAAGATGCACTTTCCTTCCTTATTTCTTTTAATTAGATCTATTTTAGTTTGCTTTTTTTACTTTTTTTTTTTTACTTTTGCTTTATCTGAGATCAGAATTGCTGCCCTGCTTTTTTTCCTTTAGCTGAAGCATAATAAATTCTGTTTCATCTTTTTACTTTTACCCTGAATGTGTCTCTCTGTGTCAAATATGTTTCTTGTAAACAACATATTGTAGGATTCTCTTTTTAATTCTTTCTGCTATTCACTTCCATTGTATGGAGTTCATCTCATTCACATTCACAGTTATGATTACCAGCTCTGTATTTCCCTCCATCCTATTTTTTCCCCTGTATATACTTTTGTTCTCTCTTTCTACCCTGTCCTTAGTAGTGTTTTCTTTTTTACCCATCATATGAATTACCTTCTCTCCTATCATCCCTCCTTACTTTTCTCAGTAATGATTTTTAACCCATTTTGCCTACTAACTTATCTTCTATCACTCTCCCATCTTCTCTTACATTTTTTCCTAGTATTTTTGCCCTCCCTTCTATGCAGCCCCCTCCCTTTTTTTTCCCTCCTTCTCCTCCTACTTCTTTGATACATTTCTGTAGCCAACTGAATAATTAAATTATTCCCTCTTAAGGCCAAAGATGACAAGATCAAGTTTCAGATAATGCCTTCCATTTCTTTTCCTGGATTATAATAGTTGTTTTGTGCCTCTTCATGTGATCTAATTTGTCTCATATCTCCGCTTTCCTCTTCTTCCAGTACAGATCTTTCTCTACCCTTTATTGGTGTTTTTTTTTATTTGATATCATCACATCAGAGCCCATTCCCATTTATACTCTCTGTCCATGTGATGCCCCCTCTTTTTGTCCCAATAACAGATACAGTTCTTTATAGATAATGTTTTCCTATCTAGGGATATAAATAGTTTAACATTTAAATAATATAAATTTTCCCCTATTTACCTTTCTATGTTTTTCTTGAGTCCTGTGTTTATAGATTCAACTTTCTGTTTAGTTACATATTTTCCAACAGAAATGACTGAAAGTTTCTTCATTGAAGATCCATCACATCCCCTGCAAGATTATGCTTAGTCTCATTGGGTAGTTTATTCTTGGTTGTAACCCCAGGTCCTTTGCTTCCATGATATTGTATTCCACCCCTCCAATCCTTTATTGTAGAAGTTGCCAGATCCTGAATAATCCCGACTATTGCTCCTTGATATCTGAATTGCTTTTGTCTGGCAGCTTTGCAGTATTTTTACCTTGAGGTTGAAGTTTTGGAGTTTTGCAACAATGTTCCTTGGGGTTTTCCTTGTGGGATCTCTTTCTAGAGATGATTCCTGGATTCTTTCAATGACTATTTCCCCTTCTGCTTCTAGAATATTGGGCAGTTTTCTTTAATGACCTTTTGTAGAATGCTATCCAGGCTCTTTTTTGGGTCATGGTCTTTCGGTAAGACAATAATTTTTAAATGGTCTCTTCTGAATCTATTTTCCAGGTATTATTTTTCTAATGAGGTATTTCACATTTTCTTCCATTTTTTCATTCTTTTTAGTCTGACTGATTTTTAATGTCTCAGAGTCGTTAGCTTCCATTTATTCCAGTCTAGTTTTTAATGTGTAATCTTCTTCACTTTTTAAAAAATCTCTTTTTCTAATTGGTTAATGCTACTTTTAAAAGTGTTGTTTTCTTCAGTAGAATTTTTTTAATATGAAAAATTGTATTTTTTAGGGAATTTCCTTTTTTTTCAAGTTGTCTTTCTTTTGCATATCTCTCATTTCTTTTTTTCTTCTTCTACCTCTTATTTGCCTTTTAAAATTTTTTATGAGTACTTCCAAGAAATCTCTTTGGGCTTGAGACCAATTCATATCATTCTTTGAGATTTCTTCGATGGACATTTTATCTTCATCTGAGTTTTTTTGATCTGCCCTGTTACCATAGTCATTTTCTATGGTCAAGGTTCTTCTCTGTTTCTTGCTCATTTACTTTCCTTTTCTTTTGATATTTCCTCTTTTTTTTTAGTTTTATGGTTGAGCTCTGCTCCTGGGGCAAAGGGTACCCCCTTTTGCTGTCCCAAGCTTCCTGGGCACCTCTGAGTCTTGGCTTTGAGTACAGTGTTTCTAAGAGTAGTTTAGCCTGCTCTTTTTCAAGAAACAGCCTGCTTTCCCAGAGTTTGCCTTCTGAACTGGGACTGGAGGCTGACCCAATGGTCTGCTTCTTTACTGAGCCAGCTAAGGGTTTCAGTTGCTGAATTGCTGTGATTAAGACCCTCTCACTTGCTTTCCCATGCTCTGTCCGAGCTGCACTGTGTTAAGTTCTTACTAAGTGCTAATGAGAAAATGAGATATTAGGTTCTTACTAAGTGCTAAGTCTGTACTTAACAATTCTCTAGTTCCGACCTTTACTGGGAGTTTAACCCCTATGAACTCCTAGGGAAGAGCTTGCATGCTTAGGAGGAGCAAGTTCATTGGTGAAGTAATTTTTCCCAGAAGCCCTTGTGTTATCCCACGCCCATTCTCTGGGAGGATAAAAGAGAGTGGCACTCGAGAGATAGAACCTAACAGGACTGAACACTCTTTTCACCCAAGTGAGATTAACTTTTCTTGAAGTTTTTCAATCTGTCTTCAACTAGAGAGGTTTCATTTTGTGAAATTCTGTTCAGAGACTTGGTTTCATTAGGTTTTTGAAAGAAACTAGGACAATGTGAGGAGATTTATAGCTTCATTCCACCATATTGGCTCCACCCCCAGACAAATTTTCTTTGTGTATCTTGTAAATATATAACTCACAACAATTATTACTATTATCCCCAATCAAATGAAAAAAAAAAAAAAAAGAGAATAAAAATAGTTGGGCCAAATCATTTGCAAACCCTAAAATAATAACAAACACTAGTTGATATAAAGTCTTACACTATTCTTAATTATTAATTTTCTTGTTTCCTCACTTGTTATTTTTCATTAGGTAAGGAATTCATAGTGTGGAAATTCCTTTCACCAGCACTGATTATCAGCTTCTCTAACTGGTAGTCCCTCAGAACTATCTGGGTGATTGAGAGGTTAAGCAAGTCAATTATGCTCACAAAATTTAGAGTAAGATTCGAGCCCAGGACTTCCTGATTGGGCCTTTAGTCATTATACCAAACAACTTCTGATCAACATGAAATTCTTTGCAAATCCATCAAGCACCACAAGAACATGAGCTGTTATTATTACCCACATTTTAAAGATAAGAAAATTGAGCCTCAGAGAGTTTGTGACTGACCTATGATCATAGTTAATAATTGTGAGTTTAGGCTTCTGTTTATTGGCAGTTATCCTACACTGCAGAAAAAGAAATACTCTTAGAGCAAATATTTGAAGACTGCTACATGGAGAAATCAAGGTAAATTCTCTGATGCATCAGTCTTTTTTATTCCAGTTTAAAAATTGCCTCTCAGAAAGGCATATTTTGCCTGTTTCATTTTCAAAAAAAAAAAAAAATCTCTTTAACCAGCTACCAATTTTAGAATTCAGCTACTTACTTTGCATACAAATTGGTCAATTGAATTCATGTGGAAAGGATAGGATTTGAATAAAAATATCAAAACACATAGTTGTTTAGACACAATTAACTGCTAAGGCCTATAATAACATCCATGTTAGAAGGTATACCAGATTTGACTACTAAAAAGGAACATGTTTCTACAATTAAGGAGCCTTCCAAATTCCCTTATTGTTTGAAGAATTGTTTGTAGCTAAATTGGCTCCATTTCTATCTGTCTTGAATATTTTCCCTACTGTTTTACAAGATTATTGGGGTTTTTTTTTGTTTTTTTTTTTTTTTTTGTCATTTCATGCCATTATTCACTAGGCTGCTGGCAGACCTGTAGCCCAGTTGGGGCATCTGGGGACATTGCCTTATTTGGATATAATCAGGCTCCAGTTGAAGGTCCCTTTTGCTTTCTCTACCATCCTACTCCATTGGTTACTTGCATTTGGATGTGCCTTGTAAATATTTCCGTCCCATCTCCCACTTTCTGAATATGGACTGGGAGACTGCTTTTATAGGCCAGAACTCTGAACTTGAAACAAAGGATTCTTACAAGATACTAAGTCAGTGGAATTGATAGAGACAATGGTTATCTAATTTAGCATGGTTCAGTATGATTGATCTGATCCTACAAGTAGATTTTATAGGCCAGAACTTGAAACAAGGTACTAAGTGGAATTGAGGAGACAATGGTTAAATATAATTTAGCATTGATTTAATCCTACAACAAATAATGGTTTCCTAGTGATATAATGATTGGTATATACAGAGTGTGGAACATATAAGGAGAAGCTCTCAGAGCCAGAAAGACAAGTGCCCTAGAAGCTCCCAGAACCTCAGCCAGGATTCAGTTTGGGATATTCAGAAGCCAGAGAAGGCAGGCAGGGAGCTCAAGCTCTTGGAACCAAGGCTAGACTGAAGGCTCTCCAGAAAGCTGCCAGCCCCAGGAAGGAGATAATAAAGGATCTAGACTATAAGAAAGCTAACCGGGATGCAGGAAAAGAGACAAGACTTGGAAAGAGACAATAAAGGATTTGAACTTTAACCCCTGGCTGCACTTGTGGTGATTACTGAACTGAAACAAAGGCTGCCTCCAGAGATTCCAAGAAAACCTCAACAGAGAATATTACATTTTAGAGAAGAATATTACAGACTGAAAAGAATTCGAGCTTTGATTAGCCATAGGTGTTTTGAGACTAAGCAAATGCTTTTCCCCCTGTGTTATAACAGAAAAGAAACATTGAAAACTACCATAAAGAGTGCTATGTAACAAGTATGGCTGTATTAGACAGATCTGCATGTTTAGTTGGAAATACAGGTAGGATAACAAAAGATCATGGTAATAGGCTCATGTGAATCTAGACCTGGAAGTGATGCTTCCAAGATCATCTTATCTGGACCTTCTTCACCTTTGCATCATAGACCCCTTTGGCATCCTAGTGAAGCTGATGGACCCCTTCTCAGAATCATGCATTTAAACACATTAAAATGCATAAGATTACAAAGGAAAGCAAGTCAATAAAAATATCAAAATTGTCAAAAGCTCCAACTTTTCAGTTGGAGACCCCCTTGAAGTCTATCCATGAAAGTTAAAAACTTTTAGATTACACAGAAGCCAAACATATACCAAAGGACTGAAGATGAAACCCTTAGATAAAAGTTTCCAGATAAAGATTTCTACCTCCAGACATAGAACTAATGAACTCAAGAATCTGAGAAGCATATGTTCTTTTCTTTCTTTTTTTCAGACATGATTAATGTGAGAATTTATATTTCATGACTATATACATACACAATTGTAATGAGTATTGTTTTTCTTGACTTTTCAATAGATAGAAAGAGAGAGGGAGAAAATTCCTACTGAAAATAAAATGAAATTATATAGGGAAAACCAAAAGGAAATCTAATCATAGATTATTCCACAGATAGCAAATAAAGAACCTTGCTTTGGTCTGATTTCATCATTCTATAGATGAAGAAGTGGAGGCAACCAAGTTCAAGGTTATACAGCTATAGGAAATATCTGAGACTAGACATCAGCTGAGGGCTTCTTGACTCCAGTTCTAGCACTATTCACTGAGTCACCTTAGCTGTCCTAGTTGGCCCCATTGAAGCAGTGGGTCTGGAAGAGGCAAGTTGCATAGATCTAGGTCAGGGATTCATCCAAAGTCAATAACTTGATAGACTAGCAGAAAATAATTTAGTTAGAAAGAGAATTCTACAAGGGAGATCATTGGCTTTGATAAGGAAACTTTTCAGACTAAAACCTTTCATCTTGAGTAGCTCAGAGCCTTACAGTCATCTTGCACCCCTAGGCAGAGTCTTCTAATCCTTAAAAACCCAAAAAAGCAAAATAGAGACATCTCTAGATGTAAGGCATTCCTTCTTTTCTAAGTAGAACCCTTCTGTGTCCTTTCTAAGAGAAATACAAAGTCTTCCAGCTGACCTAAGATCTTGTTCAGTGTACCTGGGCTCTCTTTCCAGTGATGCTTTACCATCAGACCCTGATATAAAATATCCAGGTTCATTAGAGGGATTTCCTTTTATACCATTCATGAAACATGTACAAGTTGGACTAAATGACTTATGAGGTACCTTCTATGAATCCCCATTCTCTAGGACCATTGACTCTAGAGGAAAAGAATGAAAGACTGGAGCTTTAGAGTCCTAGGAGAATTTTCTTTAAGCAATAGGAAAACAAATACATTTCAGACCACTAATCTAAGTACTACAAAAGCTAGATAAACCTGACAAATCTACTAATTCTCAAGCCTCAGATCTAACCTAAGTATACAATGATATAATTCAATATGACAAATTACCATTATCTATGTTTTATTGTATTTTTATTTATTTTGTTAAACATTTTCTAATTTTATATATATATATATATATATATATATATATATATATATAATTTTTTTCTAGTTTGAGCTAGGTTGGGGGGGTTTTGAAGGCCATGTGGGATCTGCCAGGAAGATTGATACTTCTGATGTAAATGACATAAGGGAGTCTCAGGAAAGAGATGTAACACTGCACCAGAAGCATGTTGCTGTCTCATTCTTTCTTCTGCCCATATTCATTGATAATTTCTGTAAACAATTTTTGAAGCCAGTAGAAATGACAGAAACATTGGTTGAAACAATCAAATCCACTGACAAGTAGTTCTTATGTTTTCATGTTGCCTTTTGGTTTTGTACTTTAGGGACTGGGAAATGACAGATGATCTGAGTGATATGAAGAACCTTAGGAGAGAGAAATTCCAACCTTTGGAGGTTAATAAATTACCTGTAACTTAAGAGTGTGAGATAACTACTGAAAGCATTGAGAAATTAAGTTATAGAGTCACAGTAATTATGTGTCAGAGGCAAGAACCCACATCTTCCTGGCTTCTGGATTGAGACTATCCACTTTGTCACACTATCTTTTTTTAGTTTTATATTACATTCTTTTCCTCTTGGCTCTTTCCATTCCCAACCCTCCTCACACACACACGTTGAAATAACATTTAAGCAAAGCCACCTAACAGTAACTACTTCTAGTAGGATATATCTTTGAGCCCTGGATAAAAAAAAAAAAAAAAAAAAAAAAAAAAAATCATGGTCCCCTCCCCCTTCCTTGCTGTTAGGGCTGGAAACTGAATTTTAAAAAAGAGTCCAGGAAAAATCTTGGAGCTCCAATTATACCATTGTGTCATAAACTCCAGGTGCATTATCTCGATCCTTGCTAGAATAATTTCCCCTCTGTTTGAGTGGAGTATTGCCCCATGCCTCGCTGTCTCTTGCCCTTGACCTTCTTATCTTGACCTCTGTCCTATCAGGATTAAGTTATGATCCTTTCCTGGAATTATGGCTTGTTTGTCCTCCCAATGTCCTCACCCCATCCCCTTTATCTGTTTTTGTTTCCCCTATGAGCTTGTATACTCGGGTTATGTATTCTGTTTGCAAACCTTAATTAGCTAAAATTTAAGTTTATCTGCCTCAGTTTATCTGCACCAAATGCTTTGGACAAGAGCCCCAACCAGTCAGCTAGCTTAAATTTCACTTTAAAGATTAAAAACCAATCTCTGCTTGCCTCAGTTTCTCTGGCATTACAATATCTCATTGCATATTTGTAGTTTTCATCCCTCACAAGAAAAGAAAGAAGTATTTTGTTATCAATTTTCTAGGACCAAGAACATTCAATTCATCAGGACTTAGTTATTTGAGGTCTTTTTAAAAAAATATTTTATTTTTTAATAATAAATAATAAATAAATAAATAAAAAATAAATAATAATTATAAATAATGTTTTCTTTGCTCTGTACCAATTCATATGTCTTCCCATGATTCTCTGAATTTCTCATATTCCTCCTATCTTTGCTCCCCCATAGATCTGTTATAATTTCATTTGTATAATTTCAATTTGTATTGTATAGGAAACTGCTAATAAAGGAATTCCCTCTACCAATACAGATTTGCAACTGTTCTACAATTTATTAGTCCTTGAGATTTACCTGAGGCACTGAGAATTTATAGTGATTTGCCTGGGTTCACAAAAGCAGTATGTATCATAGGCAGAACTTGAACACTGATCTTTCTTCAAAGCCACTGACTGCATGATACTTTCTCTCACACTTTTTCTATTTTATTTTATTTTAATAGTTTTTATTTACCAAATATTTGCATGGGTAATTTTACAACATTGACAATTGCCAAACCATTTGTTCCAATTTTTCCCCTCCCTCCCCCACCCCCAGATGGCAGGTCGACCAATACATGTTAAATATGTTAGAGTATAAATTAAATACAGTAAATGTATACATGACCAAACAGTTGTTTTGCTGAACAAAAAGAATCAGACTTTGAAATAGTCACACTTTTTCTTATGGCATAGTAATTCTCATTACTTTCATATATCACAATTTATTGAGCCATTTCCCATTGATATATATCTACTTTATTTCAAGTGTATTGCTATTGCAAAAAGTGATGCTGTACTAGAAATGTTTTGTTGTAAATAATAGACATTTCTTTCTTTGAATTTGTGTCCTCCTGAAAAGGACCCACATGTGCAAAAATGTTTGTGGCAGCTCTTTTTGTAGTGGCAAGGAACTGGAAACTGAGTAGATTCCCATCAGTTGGGGTAATGGCTGAATAAATTGTGGTATATGAATGTTATGGAATATTATTGTTCTATAAGAAACAAAAAAACAAAGAAAGGTCTGGAGAGACTTACATGAACTGATGCTAAATGAAATGAGCAGAACAAAGATCATTGTACACGGCAACAATAACATTATTCGATGATCAATTCTGATGGGCATGTCTCTTTTCAACAGTGAGATGATTGATGCCAGTTCCAATTGTTCAGTGATGAAGAGAGCCATCTACACCTAAAGAGAGAACCGAGGGAACTGAGTGTGGACCACAACACAGCATTTTGTTTTATTTCCCAGTTTTTTTTTCCTTCTTGATCCACTTTTTCTTGTGCAGAAAGATAACTGTATAAATATGTGTGTGTGTGTGTATATGATTCAACATATACTTTAACATATTTAACATGTATTGAACTACCTGCCAACCAGGAGAGAGGATTGGGGGAAGGAGGAGATAATTTGGAACTTTGCAAGGGTCGATGTTGAAAAATTACCCATGCATATGTTTTGTAAATAAGAAGCTTTAATAAAAAAAAATCAGATCACAAAAAAAAAAGAAGAAGAATTTGTGTCCTCCTTTGAGCTATAAACCCAGGACTGGGATTACTAGGACAAAGGTTATGAATGGTAAAGAAACTTTTCTTCATAAATACCAATTCTTTTCTAAGTGCTTGAGACAATTCAGTACTTTGCTAATTGTATGTAAGTGTCCCAAATGATTTTTCAAACAGTGTTCTCTGAGAATTCCTCTTGAAATTGCCCCAAAATCTGAGAAGAAAATATTGCTAGTAGTTTGTGTTTGTAAACTCCTCTCAAGAGACTTGGCTCTCCATTCTTGCCTTAATCAGAGAGAAGCTATACCAAAAGGACTCTGTCTCAACATCTAACTTCAAACTTTACCTTTCAACCCTTTACCCATCCATACATATTGGATAATATGAAACAGATTGAGGAACAAACAGCCTTTATCCTAATCTCACAGTTTACTTTGGTGTCTACTGCTTTCAAAGGTCACTATTCTTACTTTTCTAACCTCCCAGACTTTAAATCCTCCCACCTAGTTCTATAATATGTACCTAAGCCTTCTTGCCTTAACTGATATTTCTTAGTTGCCTAGACTCACAGGAATAATGCTGTCCTCATATATAATCTTTCTTGTCTTTGCTTCTTGGATTCAATTTTGTGTCTAAATAAACGTTCTGTTCCTGCCCTTTTGCAATTGGTGGCAGTGCAGAGAGTTGTGAGAATCCCCTCAGGTTGGCACACAGGTGCAAACCTGAAAAGTCTGAATGGCAAAAGGGATTTTTATTGACACTGAGAAGCCAGCTTTGCTAGGAAGACAGATTCCTCAGTGGCAAGGTCCTGTCAGAGAAATAAAAAATGTTACCAGTGAGAAAAAGGTCTCTTCACAGCGGGCAAGAGTCCTGGCATGCAAGAAGAGAGGTTCCTTGGCAAAGCATAATCCTACTTCAGATTTCTGCAAAGATTTTTGAGTTCAAAATGGTCATTTTATTGGTAGTCTGGGACTAGGTTCCAGTTGAAAACAAAGTCAATGCACCCAGGCCTAGATACTTATCTTGGAGTTTCAAATCACTCAATAGGAATATCAGGTCCAGATCTCCAACTGAATAAAATCATTTTGAAGGCTTTTTCCCAGAGCCTAGAATTTCCTGAAGAGGATCCAGGCCACCCCAAAAGATCAATGGAGTGTGATTTGACCAAGATCCCCAATTAAATGAAGCCCCTTAACTTGGAAAAGACTTGTCTGGGATAGTATGCTTTTCCCCAGACTTTTCAGAGTCTGCCACCTGAATCTCCCTTCTTTTACAGATTAAAGGGGACACAGTTTCAGAGTTCCCTCTCATCTCTTTGGCATTTGATCTCTGGAGTTCTGGGATTTCTAGCATATGCCATGACCCTATTTGCTTATCTGGATTCCTTCTCAGGAATTGATAGATCACCTTTGCTCCTGCCTACAGGCTGATATGATATTTTATTTTTCAAGACATCATGAAGTTTAGAAAAATGAGAAAGAGAAGATTTAAGGAGGAAGGGAAATGAGAGAAAATGAGAAGGAAAAGAACAAGAATGACAAGAATTGACCTTAAAGTCAGGAAAATCTGGGTTTAAGCCCTGTGTCTCATATATACAACTCAGCTGTATGGCCATGGATAACCGTTCAGTGTCCAAAGACAAATTATGTTCATTTGCTACTCTTTGATAAGTGGAAAGAGTTTCTCTGTCAAGAAGGCCTTTCACTGATGAAATCACAGATCAAAGATGACATTCCCCAACTTCCCTATCCCCCCAAAAGGTAAATATATTACTATCTCTCTAGATTAATTCAGCAGCTTGCTATATTATAGTACTGAAAAACCTAGAATATTAATTGGGATCAGAAATTTTGAGTTGAAAGGTACCTCATATGCTGTTTATTCCAATCATTTTACCTGAATTGTGAGTACAGCTGAAGACTTCTATATCAAAAGACAATTATTACCCAAGGAGATGGGACACTAGGTCACCTAATAAGATTTGAGTGTCTTCATATTTTTTGGCCTAGCTTCTTCTGACTCTCAAGTACCATTTGGTAGCATTTTTATGAGGATCTAGATCTCTTTGTTGTTTTTGTTAAAAGAAATATGGCCAATTCTGATTGAAAACTTCTTTGTTTTGTTTTGTTTTGTTTTTTGCCCCAGATGCTTTTAAATTTAAGTTTTGGAATAGGGAGCCATAAAGGTTCAGGGAATATATTTCTTTAGGATAAGCTATTCTTCTTTAAGGAAGAATCTGTCATCTTTGATTGAATAGCCAAAAAAGAATAATGCATTTACTGTCTCCCCTTAAAGAAAATGAGAGGACCATATTAACACTGTTGGCATATTATCATTGGAACCTTTGAATATATAGTCCTGAAAATCCAAAATTAACAATTAGCAAGATAAAAAGTTCAATACAACCATTTGTGATTCATACAATAACTTGATCTTTCTTGAACTTTGATATATAAATAAAATTCTCATTCATATATAAAAATATTCAAGTCTTCTAAATTATAGACCCAATTCCTCTAAAAGCACAAGGACATCTTTATTTTAAGGAGTACAGGAATCATTTTTGTCTAAATAATTCTCCATTTATCATGCCACTTGTTTTCTCTTCTTGGAATAAAATATTTATATTTGAAGTTGAAACTAGATATACCAGAATGCAAGGACATCATTCCATCAAGTCTAAAGATACTTTTATAAGTATCATCTAGTGATTTACATTCCTGACTAATTTATATAAGAACATGAATAGGGTATAAGTGAGGCTTGGGGGCACTTTCTTTTCTACTTAAATCTGAAAAAAATCAAGAGTTGAAAAAAATCAATGATTGATGATAGCTAAGAATGGATATTTAATGTGTTTGTATTTTATGTAAATTTTGCTCTAAATTATATATCCTATTTAAACACAACATAAATTTTATATAATTTGGCCTTTTAATAAAGTAATTTCAATCTCTTAAGGATAAGATTGGAGAACACTCAATTCTTTCCATCATCTCATCTTTCAAGATTCTTGTTCATATCTTTCATAAATGGGCCCAAAAGGAACTATTTAACAAGCTAAAACAACTTCTGATTCTTCTATAATTTTGTGGTGATTAATACAATACTTAGGCCATCCATCTGTTATCTCTCATCCTTTCCTAATGATACATACTCTGGATGATCAAAATAAATTTATATTTGCATGGAGCATAATTGTGTAGAACAGCATGCTTATATGCATTTCTTAATTACACTTTTTATTTGATAGCATGAGGTAGGGGATAGATATCAGATTTAGAATTGAACGACTGAAGTTTAAATCTTAGCTAGCTAAGTCAATCACTTGGCTTTTTGAGGGCTCATCTACAACCATGGTCCAAAAACTTCATCATTGGGAAACTTTATCATCTTACAAGATCTAATCAGCCTTGGGACTCACTATCCTCTGCCAATCTAATTGGATGGTGGAGCCATGAATTCCAAAACCTCTCAATGAAGAGGCTCAGGACATATAGTTCTTCATTTTTCACCTGGCTATACTATTTTAGAACTTCTCTGACTTCTACACCATAACCCCACCTTAGGTATTCGTCCCCATTTTTTTCAGCTTCCTTTTTAGCATTATTGTAAAGCTCCTTAAGAGTAAGTTATATTTTTCATGTTTGTATCCCCAGCACTTAGCACAGTTCCTGGAATAAAGTAAGTGCTTAATAAATGTTTATTGACTCTTGACAATGAGAAGGTTAAATTAGTTGAGGTCCCAAATATAACTTTCTAAGCTAAGCTATAACAATGGTACCTGATAGTCCCTTATCTTAAATTCAGGATAATTGGTTCATAGAACAGGCTCAGGAGGACTAATTTTGTAAAAACCCAAATCTCTAAAACAAAAATATCAAATTCAAGTAGAAATAGGGACCACTTATACGTACATAAGGATCCTTGACCCACATATTGGCTTAGTTTTAAAATGTTTGATTGAATGTTTTTATTTTGTTAAAATTTTTCACAGTTACACTTTAATCTGGTTCAAGTCACAATCCTGAATGCTTCTGTCCCTTGGAGGCTGTTTTTGACACCTCTGCCTAAAGTGATGGCAAGAATTATATTTAGCCTTTGAAAAAATAACCTTCCATATTAAAAACATGGGTGAACCATGCTTGAACCTACTGTAACTCCCCTTTTCATTCTTAGCAAAAGTTGCATGTATAGGCGTTTTTAAAATTCTCCTTCCTTCTTTTTTGCTAAAAAAGAAAAAACTCTTACTTTCTGCTCAAGAAAATAGGGAATGTCACTTTTTTTTCCTCCATCAGAGTATTCTTTCATGTTGCAATAATTCCAACTCTTAAAATTTTTAGATACTGTTGATTGACTTTTGGATTTTGCAGTGTGCTATTTTGCAACTAGCAGCCAAATATTATCTTATGTCTTTATATAATTTATGAAAATGGTTTATCTCCTCATGAAAAATAAGAAAGAGCAAAGATTCAAAAGTGTAATCAAAAGATTCTCCTTAAGTGTTATCCACATGAATTCAACTAACAGATTGTCAACAAAGAACCATCAAACAAATGGTTGGGTCATGTAGATTTGTTTTAAAAAATTAAGTATCCCAGTCCTATTGAGCAATATAGATTAAGTGATATAGAAATTATCATTGCAACATTGCAGTCTGCAATAATTTATCACCTACTGAACACGTACCAAATCTGACTTGGTAGGCTACAAACACATATCAGAAGTCTATCTTTCATAAAATAATAAATCACAAATCATCATACTATCAATACAGACATCAAAATATCTTTTAAGAATTCAACAAATAAACTGTACTGAGGTCTGAATTAAAATCCTGACCTTGTTATTCTATTATCTTTATGACTTTGAGCAAAATACCATTCCTCTGGGAACTTACTAATGTGTAAAAAAACTTAAGGCATCAATAAAACTTATATTTTAAGACTTGAAAGAGAATATCATGCTATGTGTGCTGTGGTTTGAAAGGTAGGGAAAGGATGTTTGTTATTGGACCATCCATCAGTAGAAATACCTTAGTGAGACAAAAGAGAAAATAGAAGTTTCAGTTTCCCAAAATGCTTTTGGCTTGAAGGCATATTTGGACAGAACTTGAATTCAACCTGTTCTTTTTGATTTTCTTTTTGTTCCCTGTGTTTTCTAGGCACCACAAAAAAGACAGACTTTCTAGAGTTTAAGTCGCAAACTTAAAGGATTTTTTTTTTCTTTGCCTATTTAATTTAATATATATATATGTGTGTGTATGTGTGTGTGTGTGTGTGTGTGTGTGTGTGTGTATATAATGTGTAATGTGTGTGTAATGATTTGTGATCAAAAAGTAAGATGGAGGGAGTCTTAAGTAAGATCATCGAATTATTGATTTAGAAATGTAAGGATGAGAGCAAGACAAACAATTATTTATTAAATACTTTCTATGAACCAAGCTAGGCATTAAGGAGATAAAGACCAAACATATGAAGCAATATCTAACCTGAAGAGCTTGTGGTTTATAGAGTAGGGGGGAAATTAGCTTTGACATGAGAAAAGGCTATCTCATTCTCTGAGACCAAAGTTGCAGAGCTCAAAGCTTCTTAAACTGTGGGTCACAATGCCATAAGGGATCATGTAACTGAATATGTGAATTGTGAAATTATGATTTATTATAAGTATATGTTTTATTTATGTACCTATTTTCAGTCCTTCAGCAGCAGTTAAAACAATAGAGTTTTGCATATATATATACATACACATACATACATACATATATATACACATATCTATATATCTATTTATGTATGTATGTATACACACACACACACACACACACACACACACACACACACACACACACACACACCAAATAGTAGTTTCCTAAATGGGATGAATTCTTCCCTGTCTCAGGACCTCTTCCATTAACTAGGGGAATATTTTATGATACTTGCCTTGGATGTTTATGACAAAGCCCACAAATTCCTACCAGTGAGAATAAACAGAGGATGAGTGAGGAGAAAGAAAGAGAGAAGGGGAGAAAGAAAAGAAGGGAGACAGAGACAGAGAGGGTAGGGAAGGAGGGAGAAAAGTCTAATTTCAAAAACTCATCTTTATCAGTAAAATAGAAAGTGAGGTCATCTGCTGAGAAGGAGGCTTGTGAAGATAGAATTTTGGAGCTTAAGGATAGAGAAGTTTGGAATCACCAATGGAGGGGAAGGATTGTGATAGGCAATCAATCAGAGATGCATGAAAGGATTGCCTAGCAATGACAGTTCAATCGATGTTAGAAAACATGAGTTTTTAGCAGATATAAGCAGTATAGTTTTGTTATTTCCTCTAACAACACTTAATACCTCAGGAATGGGACAGAAGTCAAGACTAGTGAAGGGCACTTAATTTTTGAGGTTAGTAGTACTAAAGCAGCAGAAGGAAAAATGGGCAAAAGATTCAATATTGGGGATAAAGTAGTATGATACAATGGTGGAAAGGAGCTATATTAATGTAGGGGACTTTAGTTCAAATCCTGGCTACCTCATTTCTTCCACATATTAGTTCTTTATCTGTAAAATGCAAGGGTATAAACAAGTTGATCTCTGAGGTCTCTTTCACTTCCAAGTTTATAGATAGTGTATATATATATATATATATATATATATATATATATATATATATATGTATTGATAAATGCATAGAATTTATAAACAATATATATTTTCCATTATCTATATATTTTCATTATTTGTATTCCATATATATCTACATTTTATATCCATATTATTAATTATGTGTTAAATAATATACATATATAAATCTATAATTAATTAGCAAAAATTCATTAAATAGGAAAATTCCAAAATAGCTCCTTATATGACATGAACTATAACCTTGTCTCAGGTTGAGTAAAAAGGGTGGGGGAGGGGAGGAGGAAGAGGAAGAGAGAGAGAAAAAAAGAGAGAATAGGGAGAGAGAGACACACACACAGGGACAAAGAGAGAGAGACAGAGAGAGAAAGAGAGAGATTATCTCCCAATTCCTTTCCAGCTTGAAATTTATGAGCCTAGCAACTATTCAGAATATAAATAAAATATCTAAATAATGGTGGTCTTGGATTTGAACTTTTTAAAGTAAAACATAAGAATAGTTTGATGAACTTCCATGTGTTTATGTTAATAAGTGAAAGAAAATACATTTATTAAGCATTTATTATGTGCAAAACACTGGAGGAATAAATACCAAAATGACATTGTCCCTGCTCTCAGGGAGTTCACCTTTAATGGGAAGACAACACATATGGAAGATTTGAGTGCAAGTCAGATGGGAAAGTCCCATGCAGCAACAAAGCAAATGGTGATGCATCTTTTTAAATGTCATTTCTTGATAAGTGACTGATAATTAAAAATGACTTGACAAATAAAAAACTGATAATATCAAAACAATTTCTGATGTTGAACCTTTTGTGACTGCCAAGAATTTTGGACAAGTAGGAGTGATTACTCTGGCTCCCAGCCACCATGTGAGGGCAGTAAATGTTCTAATAAGAGTCTTGTGCCTGATCTGTGTTAGTACCTTCCAAATTCTTATTAGTCTAATCAGCCACAGACAAATATATCATATCCTGACTCTAATGTTGTGATGTCATTGATCTTCAAAAACAAAGGATGAACAACAACATTTACATATTACACTTCATTTCTCTCCCAGTATTTTCCAGTATCCTTAAGAGTTTAGGGGACCACGTGTCTCTGCTCTTGACTTACTTTCTTCAGTTTTTGAGAATCCACACACCCCAGTGATGTTGAAACATTTAATTTTTTATTAGCTTTTGCAAAGGAATATTTGCTAGCAAGAATAAACACATAAACAACCACATACATGCCCCATATCCCTTCAGCTGTCTGGGAAAGGGAAGGGGATCAGGTTCACAGATTAACTCAGTTTATATTGAATTAATCCCATCAAGTTCCAAATCCAAAGACCCCTTGAACTTCTGTCTCTGCTCTCTGTGTTCTCAGGGCATCCCTACTGGGCTGGCAGCAACCTCTATCCTAGAATCCTGGTCAAGTTCCCAGGAGAACATTCCTCCCTTTATCTAAAACTGAAAAGGACAAAAAAAAAAAAAAAAAAAAAAAAAAAAAAAAAAACAGACAAAAATCCCAAAAGCATCTCTTGGGACCACAGGACCTGAGAGATGAAGGTGAACCTGGGTCCCAGATAGGGGTGTGTGTGTGTGTGTGTGTGTGTGTGTGTGTGTGTGTGTGTGTGCACGCGCGCTTAAAGATACAAAGCCAGGGGCTCTTACATCCCTGTGACTCCTGCTATGGGAAGGCTGAAGTAGATGGACTGCTTGAGTTCAGGAGCTCCTAGCTACATGAGCTAAACCAATCAGGAGAATCCACACAAAGTTTGGCACAAACATAGTGAACGCTCAAGAGTAGGGATTCCAAGATCTTCAAGGGGGGGGGAGGGGCAGACCTGGTCAAAAAACAGAACAGGTCAAAGTGTCCCCAAAAAAAGTGCAGTGGGATCACATCTGTGATCAGACGAGCTGCTGCACTTGTCACCTAAGTGAGCTGGGAAAACTCAGATCCAAAGATTTGCACCAAAAAATTTCTTTTAGTTGAGTAAACGACATTTTCTTTGTGTTTTCCAAAAACTAGTCATAGGAGGAGAGTTGTGAGAGAAAAAGTTTTGTGTCAAACACACATCCAAACTCTTGCCACTAGTTATTTGACATGTAAATTTTCAATGCTGGTCAAGAAAATCTTAAAATGTTTCCCCTTAGGAAAACATAACTCTGTTATTTCTAAAGAAAAAATACAGTCAGCTCTGTTTGCAAAACTGAAATATTTCCCAAATGTCAGGCTTACCTTTTCTGGTGGTTAGAAAATTAGCAATTTAATGAAGATTTCCTTGAGGAGCTAGAATGATTAAGGCATTAATTGTTCAAAATCTGAAAAATAAAATGTTTCCTGTGGGAACGTGTACATTCCCCCCTCCCCACTCATTTTTCCTTCCCTAAAACATCAAAACAAGACAGCATGTGAGACAAATTGGTCAGTAAATAAAAGTTTTGGTTTTTTTTTTTGTTTTTTTGTTTTTTTCTGGCAGTCGAGGACATGTACAATCTTCAAAGCAGAAAGGATTCTTTTAGTGGAAGTTTCAAATATACATAGGAGACAACATGGCCTAGCAGATAAGATATTCACCCTCTGAACCAGAAAAAGTGCCACATATACTGTCTGAGTAAGTAAGTGCTTTAACAATGATGTCTAACTCAAAGAGAAATGGATTCTGGTGGCATTTTGACTCAGAAAACCAAAATTAACATTATCTATATTGTACTGTATTTTTAACTTCTTTTTTCAAAATTCCCAATTAAGTTTTAATCTGGTACTATTTACTCAGGAATTTTTCAAACTGCTCACTTTGTTCTGGGCAACTCTCTAAGATTCTAATTTAAAGAGAAAGTGCTGACCAGCTATGGAGGAGGTAATTTCTACATCTGAGAGTTCCCCATATCAACACAATTATAGTCCTCACTCCTATGTAGGGGAAAGAAGAACAAGAAACCTTAAGTTATTAAGAGTAAATGCTTGTTCCATGTTACACATTATGAGTGTTGAAGTATTTTGTGCAAGGCTAACTTTATGAATAGTTTCATAGGAAATGGTTTTTAATGACACTGGGAATGTATCATTTCCTCAAAAATTCTTTCCATCATTTATTTGCCACTGAGTTGAGAGAGGCTAGTCTCTCAGATATTTCCTGGTTACTGATTCTGGCCAGTCACTTACTCTCCCAGCCTCTTTCCAATCTGTAAAATGGGGATACCAGCACTGTAACACAAAATCACAGATCTGTCAGCTGAAAATCAGATGAGGTAATTGTAAAGTTCATTTGTATTTTTCAGCCATTTTAGTCAGGTCTGACTCTTCATGACCTCATTTGGGATTTGGGGGGCAAGATAGTGCATTTGTTTGCCATTTTGTCTTCTCATTCACTTACACAGAAAACTGAGGCAAACAGTCATACAACTATTAAGTATCTGGAGGTTAGATTTGAACGCAGATCCTATTGCTTCCAGATCTAGTGCTCTACCCATAGCACTTAAAATGCTGTATAAATGTTAGCCATTGATGTTATTACCTTTAGAGAATCACTCCTTTGTGTCTTTAATGTTTCTGTTCTTTAAGAATTCCTCCTTAAAGGTGCTTCTCAGGGGAGAAAAGCTTTCTTTTTTTTTCCTTAGCAAACACTCTAGCAGGGATTAGTTAGCAACTAGCTGAGAGCAAAATGGGTTTCTAGGGAGTGCTAGTCTAAGAAAATGGCTGGCAAAGGGAGGAGAGATGGCAGGGTGCCAAAGACAAGCTCCCTTTACTGTATAATTTTATCATGGATTTAACAACTGGTCCTTGGAGTAAGCACTGAAAAGCTATTAGGTTCCCAGTAAACTAGAACCTAGCACAGAATCTTACTCCTGAGAGCTAAGTTTGATATCCATGACAATCCTTGATATCCTTGGTAGGACACAAGTTTTGAGAACAATGAACATTCTGGTATCACTCAGTGTTGGGCAAAGCAAGCATTTGCCTCCTCTTTTAGGTAAGAAGGAAAAATCTATAAATAGGTGTAATAAAGAAAGAGGCAACAAAAAAGGAAGAAAATGTATGGAAAGGCCATTTGGTCTAAGGATATGGATGCTGGAAATTGTTTCCTTGGCCATTCTGTCTCCTCTTCTGCCCCTAAACAATCCACTAGTGTTCAATCAATTAAAAAAGTATTGAATATATGTTATGTCTCTAAACTGTGGGAAACATGGGAAATATATACTAATTCATCAATAGACAAACTAGTTTTGCCCTGAACAGACCATCTCTGGTGTCTTTGTACAAAAAAACAAAAAGTAGAATCTTGGGATGTGGAGGCTAATGTATCAGTATCAATACTCAGGACATAAGGCCACGGGATGGCATTCCCCCCCCCAAAAAAAGGCTAATACTGACTGAAATTATGGTAACTTGCTATAGCAGAAGATACACTGAGACCTCATTTTATCCTCTGTAAAATAGGGAAGGAGACGTAATTATCCATATGGACCCTTCCAGCTCTAACCTTCTGAGACTGTATATCAGGGATACTTGGTCAACCCTACAGACACTACCTGATCAGAATGAACCTTCAGCTCTTATTTTTCATCCTTATTGTGTGTGTGTGTGTGTGTGTGTATTGCTATGCCTCAGTTTCCCTGAATAAAAATTATTATAACCCCACTCCTTTATCTCTTAGGAATGAGGAAATTAAGTTAGAAAAGAGGCACTAAAATACCATCTAGTCATAAGATTCCAGGTGCCTTATCTGAAATGCCTGCTGGGATAATTCCCCCTCCTTTGGGTGTTGCCCTCTTATCTGGACCCCCATCCTGTCAGGACTAAGTTATGATCCTTTCCTAGAATTATGGCTTGTCCCCCACCCAGTACCCTTCCCCCCTTATCTGCCTTTGTTTCTCTTAGCTATAAAAGTCTCTTGAATTAATTGCTCGCTGCTGAATGCTTTGAGACAAGAGTCCCATGAGAGCCATGCAGCTAGCTAGTCTTAACTAGCCTAAACTCTCCACATTTAAAATATTAAAAGCCAACCTCTGTCTTGCCTCAGTTTCTCTGGTATTACTACACACATACACATTTATATTACTTTAAAAGTAAGAAAGAAAGATTCGGAAGTACTCTCTTGGTGAAGATGAGAGAAAGTAACAAACCCATGCTGAATGTAGCTCATCCTTATTTCCCTTAGATCTGTCCAGATCAGCACTTTTTGTCTTCCACTGCGATTCCTCAGAAGGCAGTTTTATGAGCTTTTTTTCATTTTTTTATAATTCTTAACATGGATCTCTAGAGATGTAAAGAGGAGCTAACATATCAGATGACAGAATCAGCATAACTCATATTTGTATAGGTCTTTAAGACTGACAAAGCCCTTTATTTACAACAACCCTATAAGGGACAGACTCATGATTTCATTGGTATGGGGAACACCCAGATTAGAGAGAACATATTATTTCCTCTAAGAATGTGGGTCAGATCCTACATTGCAACTTATGTGTCATTGAGTGACTGGTCCATTTCCATCTCTAGTCATATATTTCTTTGACAATGGCATTTTTCACATACAAATAAGTCACTGCTAGCAATGTGCTTCAACCTCCTGACACTCACCATGCATCCACCACACTGTGGCGTCTGGAGTTTTGATTCTTCTAAAATCAGTGTTCCATGATTTATGGTTGTGTATAATTATCAGGAGAATGTTATTCAAAAGATGGGCTTTTGTGACAAAAAGAAGCTTAGGGGTCATTCAAAGTAGTACCTCTTTCCCCAAATTTGGTCTAACTTAATATCTTCTTCCTCTTCAACTTTGAATATAGCTCACTGTCTCTATTCTTCCTGGAACTAATAAGGGAGAAGGAGAGGAAATGGACCTGTGATTTCAATAGTATATAAAATTTATAGGCAATCTCCTTTTAACAATTCAGGTAGACTCCTTCTTTGTGACTTATAGTCTTAGACAGATGTCTATGCATAGAGAGGTTAAATAACATACCTAGTTATGACTTGAGCCCAGGTCTCACTGGCAATCTCTTTTATCTGCTCTGACATATCGCCTCTCCCTCAAATATAATGCAATTTCTAGGTGCCTACATAATGTAAAATCAACAGTACAAAATAATCAAAGAGGTACGACTATTCCATGTGGAAAAGAGGCAACAAGTTTTAGTAAACTCGCCATTCAATATAAATAAATTTAAAAAACACATATTATGGCAAGGCAGCTCAAGTAATCTGGGGCGCTATTTTAATAAAGCATAATAAACTAATAAAGCAAAGTGTTCAGAGCAAGGGAAGTGAAAGTAAGCAAGCTCTGCCATGGGGATCATATCTGGAGTGCTTTCTGATACCTCCTTCCTAGAACACTGGAATGTATCCAAGCCATGGTGGTCAGTGTGAGGACTCAAAGCCACTAAAGGAGCTAAGAATGTCTAGCTCAGAGAAACTTAGGAGACTCAACTGTCTTCACTGAAGGACTGTCATATGGGAGGGGCTTAACCTCTTCCTGCTTGGTTTCAGAGGGAATAGTAAAGAATGTGTAAGTTGGAGAGTTGGAGAGAGGTAAGTGGTTGAGTGGGCAGAATGCTGGACATAGAGTTAGTCTGACTAGAGGTCAAATTCTACCTCAGATACTTTCTATGCTGTATGACCCTGGGGATAACTTAACCAAATCTCTGTGTCTGCCTCAGTTTTTTTCATCTGTCAAGTAGGGTTGTCCAGAGGATTATATAGAGATCTATAAAGTTCTTAAAGGGCAGTCAGAGTCTGCCCTGGAGTCAGGAAGACTCATAAATCTGAATTCAAATCTGGCCTCAGACACTTACTAGCTGTGTGACCCTGAACAAGTCACTTAACCAGGTTTACTTTAATTTTCTCATCTGTAAAAAGAACTGGAGAAAGAAATGGCAGACCCACTCCAATTTCTTTGCCAAGAAAATCTCAAATGAGGTCACAGAGAGTTGGATTAGAAAATATCATCATACTATCAGGCTTACAGTAAGCATTTAATAAATACTTATTTTCTTTCTTATAGTGAAGCATGTTCCTGTCTAAATACAATTGGCTAAAAGTGGAATGAGCTAGCTGTTATAAAGTAGTGACTTTATCTTCAAAGAAGGTATGAAATCAGAGTCCAGATTACCTAATCAGCCCATTATAGATAGGATTTATGTTCAGTTATAAGTAAGAGTAGGTCATTTCTGAAATCCTTACAATGCTAATCGGACTCCATGAAATATTTAAATGGCTGTTGATGATGATGGAGAGTTGGTTATGTAATATTGTGGGACCAAGATTGAACTAAAAGAAAAGAAACTCACATTCCAATCCTGCCTTTACCATTTTCCTGGGTACAAACAATTTAAACAAATTATTTTCTGTAGCTCAAATTCCTGCCCTCTAAGAGAGAGATTTAATCTAAATATGTGGTAAAAGAATGAAAACAGAAACGAGTTCAAAAGTCATCCAGTTCAATTGAGAAATGAAAAATCTGAGGGCCACTGAGGTTAACTCACTTGGCCAGTTTGGAGGATTCAGATTTAGAGGCAGGAAGAAACCTTTGTATGATCTGTCCCAATCCCTTCATTTTATTGGTGAGGAATTGAGTTTTATATTACTTGCCTGGTATTGCACATTTCATGAGATTCAGACTCAAGATTTGAACCTAGATCTCCAACTTAAATCCAACAATCCATTAAGTTATGCTGGCTGAGGTAGGAAGGATCAAAACGAGGTACTTTGACTTCTAATCTCCCAGACTTCCCACTGCTATCCCCATACCTGGGTGCTTAGTACAAGACTAGTTGGTTAACATACAAAATACATATTTGTAGAATAAATAAATCTATACACTTTCAACAATTAAGTGTTATGAATATATTTACAAATAAACATCAACATTAACAGTAGGAATTTTCATTCCATTTTTTTTTTTTTTTTTTTGTGCCCATCAGGGTTGGTCAAACTGGAGCTGGGGAACATCAAACAAATGCCAGAAGATTCATCACACTGAAGAGCTGCTACTGTAACAGACACTTAAGAGTGGATTATAACATGTGTATGGGACAACATATGCAAAGATCCACTCTTTAAGAGATAGAGCCTGGACCTGTCATTTTAAGTGCATGGGGAATTCCTAGATGAGGAAATTGCCTCTACTAATGCAAGTCAAAATCTTCTTTGCAACTTAGACTCAGAGGTGGAAGAGACCTTAAAGGCCAGGAGTCCAGCATCTCCTTTTGGATAAGGAAGCTAAGGTCAACAAAGATTCAATGATTTACTCAGTAACACTCAGCTAGGAGTTGTATGAGTCAGCTTCTAGACTCAGGTCTTGCTGGCTCCATGGCCAGTGTTCTATCCAAAGAACAATCCTACCCCTAGAGAGTTACCTAGAACAGTGCTGTCAAAGTTAAAAAAAAAAAACAAAAAAACAACCAGAACCATACATAAGAATCCCTGATTGCTCTATATTGATTTAGAAAACCATATATTAACATTATCTGTTTTATTATATTTTTCTTTATTTTGTTAAATATTTCCCAATTAAATTTTAATCTGATGCTGGTACCGGCCTATTTTGTTGTCAATGTTGTGGAGTCATTTTTTCAATCATGTCTGACAGAGCTGGGTATTCGACACCTCTGTCCTAAGGGATTGAGAGGAAAAATTACTTGAATTAGGTTAAACCAACCAGTGTCTGAGAATTATAACCTGAATTTAGACCTTCCCAGATCTCAGGCAAACTCTATATGTCAAGGTGACACTTTCTCAAATTGATTTATAGAAACACAACCCTGAAAGGCTAAGTGAAAATATCACAGTTTATTTCAAACTTATGCAAATAGGATCTTTCATAGAAGCCCTTAGGGATGTGTAAAATTTCCTCAAATCATACCAGGGTTGGGATACTTAAATACAAAAATATTTCTGTTAACGCAAGTGAAAACGCTCTTGAGAAACCCCAATGCAAGACAAGCCCTAAGAATTGGCTTCAAACCTAAAACAGATCTATTTGGCCATAAGACTTCTTCCTTAGGACTCAACAGTGTCTTTGTTGGGAGATCAGTTTCAGAGCAAGCAGCTGTGTGTCTTTGGGACATGATTTTTATGGGGGTCAGGAAGGATATCTTGTCCACCCCCAAAAAACCATCCCTGACCTGCTGGCTATTTTCCAAAGGGAAAAAAAAAGTGGCTTCAATTTCCTAATATATAAAATGAAGGGAGAAGGACAAGATAAATTATTTCTAAGGTCCCTTGCAGCTCAAAAATTCTATGAATCTAAGATATAACTACAACCCAGGTTAGGGAACCTCTGTAATGTAACATGACTGTCCTTTTCTCTTAAATCTTATTGCTTCACTCTGGGCAGTAGAAGGTAGAATTATATACTCTTCTCAGCTTTTTCTGCAATCATCCCTTTCAAAAGTGGCATTAAGTTTGCTGAGGTGCCTCAGTGACTTTGGATTTTTTCTCTTTTCTTCTGCTAGCTAAGGAAAGAGAATCATTTTGAGCTATTAGATGACAAGAGCTTTTTTTCCTTAAAGGATTTTCAGACTTGGATAAATTTACTATTAACAGGAGTCACAGTAAGCCACAAGTATGTGCTTTAACCAAGTCTAAGATATAAATGATTTGAAGGAAAACTTCCAGCTATTGATAAGTCATAGGCTGATTCCACAATAGAGGCATTTGTGCTCATACTGACCTCTCCTCAAAGACTTTAAAATCTTTTAAAAACATTCATTCACCTTTTATTCACACTTATAGAAATTGCTTAAATTGGGATGGCATTGAGCAAAATGTACTCTTTTTTCTTCAAGACAGCTAAAAATCATTTTCTCACTAGCTTAAAATAAAGAAGTCCATTCTTCCCCTCTAACTTTCCAAAAAGTCTTGGTTTATGCTTTTCTAATGCATTTATCATGTGTTACCATGTCTTATGGTTCTCTCTAGAGGCAGCTTTAGAGGGAGATAGGGTGCTCAGTTGGGAATCGGGAAGACCTGACTAAATATTGCCACTACTATTTATTTATTGTGTGACTATGAACAAATCTTAAAATCACAGATTTAAAACTGGAAATGATCTTAGAAGTCAGTGAGTTCAAGCCTTTTTTATAGATAAGGAAAGAAAGGCTGGAAGATAGTATTTGCACAGTTGTCTATGTGAAGTATGTGGAATTACTCTCTTAAACCACCACACTTCCAGAGGGTGGCTTGCTATATCTCCTCCTCAAGGTTCTAGGATATACCAAGAGACCATGAGTTGTTTTGTTTTTGTTTTTTTTTTTTTTTTTTTAATGATATCATCATGAGTCCTGTTGCCCCTCAAAATCAACTATTAGTGGTTAAACATCCAAATATTATTTTCCAATGCCACGTAGTAGGCATTGAATTGAGTATCATTTAACCTGTTGATATTTCTTCAATATCACTAATCAATTAAAATCAACTATCAACAGGATATTTATTGAAAGATATAGCAAGTGGAACATACTCTCCCTTCTACAACTCAACTCAGATCCTGAGAATAGGGAACTCAAATTTAAAATGGCTGCTACAAACATTCTCCAACCACCAAATGAATCAAATCCAGGTGAATCAAAGTAGAATAAAAAGCATCCTTATCTACAGGCTATGGCATCTCAAATGGCTTACTGTTGGATTGGGTCAAACAAGTAGCTAATTTGTTCTCAGAATTAGTTCCTCCCAGTTTTGTCTCACATATCTCTGCTGGTTCCTCTAATCTTCCAAAGCTTACAAGGCCATATGTGGGACAGTATTGTCCACAAAAACAATCAGAAACTCTCAGTGTAAGAAAAAGCAAAAAGGGCTTTATTATGATCTCAGGAGAAAGTGTAATGCCTGTTTCCCTGAATTATTAACTATGCCCTGAATAAAATTATTATGGCCACACACATCCCTTCCTGGCCATTAGAACTAAAAGAATGAAGACCTTGAAGATCTGGCCATCTTACATTACGTAAAATTCCAGTGGCTTACCTCAAATGCTCTTTGGATTGATTCTCCCTCCTTCTGGGTATTGCTCCTCAACTGGCCATCTCCTGCCCTTGACCTTCTTATCTTGATCTCCATTCTGTTGGGATTAAGTTATGATCCTTCCCTGGAATTATGGCTTGTCCCCCACCCAATATCCTTGCCCCCTCCTTATCTGCTTTACTCAATCCATATATCCTGTGTAGCTAAAAGAACATATAAAAGGTCTGTGCCTTAATTGCTGGGGGTTGAACATCTTTTGGACATCAGTCCTGTTGACTGACTAGCCCAAATTTTCCACAATCAAAATGATTAAAAATCAATCTCTGTCTTGCCTCAGTTTCTCCAGCATTACAAAAGGGCATTTTCCATCCGACAAGGTGTTTGTCAGCGAAGAAGTGCAAAGCATAAAGTGCGAAACACCAGATTAAATAGCCTGAATGCAGAAGCCCCCCCCACTCTGAAGTTCCGCCCTCCTGATCTTTTCTCCTTTTGGGGGACTCCACACTTACATTAGTGGAAATCTAACCAAGAAACAAAAAACTCTTAAGAGAATTCAAAGCTATTGTCACCTTTAAAAGAAGCATTTAAATGCTAATTAAGGGGTGGTAGAGGAGAGGGAGGGGACAAATACCTGCAACTTTTAGCTCTAGCTCTGTTATTATAACGTCTCAGGTATTTTCACTCAGTTAATTCCTCACAGTCACAACCTTTTCCATTAAATCATAATCCTCATTCACTTAAGAACTATAAAGAACAAATACACAGAGGCAAAGAACCATATATCCACAGTCACGTGTTGGCCCAGGAGAAGAAAGTAGGTCCTAAGAGCATTTTTTTCCACCCAGAAGCTTAAAGCATTTTTTCCTTCAGTTGCCACTAGGGGAAAAAATTATGTGATTTAGCTCTTCAAGTCTTTTGTATGCACCTCAGTCCCATTTCTGTAAGCCAATCTCTTTGACACAGAGTCAGTGGACAGAAAATAAACACCACACAACATCTATGTGTGAGTTAACAAAAGACAAAGCTCATATCAGATTCTATAAAAACTGAGCCTCTGTTGGTCTGCCCACTGTGACATATGAATAATCTTCATTCCATTCAATTCTGGATTCAAATGAATGGATGGTTCAAGGTGGAGGTATTTGATATGATAATTGTAATTTATCTTCTTTGGCTTAAACCTCCACTCTATTTTCTGGGAATGTCTAATGGTCAAATAAATTCAGCTTGCATCTTACAAACAGAGAAGGCAAGAGTAATATATTAAAATATTTAAATGCTTAATCAGAATTGCAAGCAATAATAAAACATTTGTCAACATTTATTCCTGAACTAGTGTAACCTCATCCCTCATTCTCATCAAAATAACCTGGAAAACCCATCTTAAAACCTCCAAAATAAACTAGAGTAGAAAAGATGATTCAGTCCTCATTTCAGTGATACTATCCATATTGAAAAAAACAAGTAAACAAAAAATGTCTGCTATCTGGATCATATGTAGTCCGACAGACAAAATATAGATTATATACTTTTAGACAGATGCTACAAGTTAACAATGAACATGGCCCAAAACGGGACTGGAGGAGAATGGACTGTATTGCTTCTGGGAAATTATAAAACCTTTTAAATGACTCCTAGCTTCTCCCAAAACAAAGGACCATCTTTTTTTTTTTTTTTTTTTTTTAATATAATGCTCTTCTACTACTATATGACTTCAAGTCATAAAACACTACAGTCTCTGGGGAACTGAAGCTGAAAGTTACCCAAAGCACAGTTAAAAAATACAGGGTCATCTACTCTAGTTGATAAAACTAGAGTAAACTACACTAAAAGTAAAACTACACTAAAAGCAAGTAATTAGCTGGGTATAAAGCAGTGCTGTCAAACAAACAGAAATGGGGCAACTAAACTCTCTGCAGTCCACATATTTACTTAGAAAACTACATACTAACATTATTTATAGTCTATTGTATTTTATTTCATCAAATATTTCCCAATTATATTTTAATCTGGTTCAGATTTTACTCTATTGTCTGGCTGTAAGATTGCCTACTGGATATTTGATACCTCAAATCATTTTTTTAATGAGTCAATAAAATAAAAGTCAAGTAACAAGAGCAGAGAGTAACTAAGATGTTCTATTTATGATTTCCATAAAAAACAAAGAGAATCTAATGAATACTTGTAGCCATTTTGGGACAATCCCTCTCTGGGAAGAACTGGGAAGACACAGGTGAGGATCCCATAGGAGAGGCAATCATGAGTAGTCTGCAGTATCCATTATTGGATGAACTAACCATACCAATGACATCACCGGTCCATTTGAGAACTGTAAAAATCATTTGAAATTTAAAATAGTGCTTATGTTTCAGCAAGAAGCTTGGAATCACCAAAAACTTTGTGAAACTTCCCAGATCTAATTCAGTCCATTATGCTGAATTTTGGCTCTGACTCACTGTCTATCTGCATTGTCTGTCCAATTATATGCCAACTCTGTGAACCATCCATTTAAATTGATAAATCATGGTTAATACAATATGTGTTCTCCATTTGAATTTTCCTGTGTGTAGTTAAGCTAATCTCTTTTGAGTAATTGTGGATGTCATTTAGTAAACCTGCAATGCTCCAAGGCTTTATGCAATCAGAACAAAGTTATCCACAAATACTTTACTCATCATAGAATTTCCCCATCTATTTGGGTTCTGTGCAAAATGGCAAATACCATGAGTGGACATGTACCTCCCTGCTTTATGGCTTGCTTGGTATTGATGATCAGAGGATCATCCATCAAGATTATCTCTACTTGTGTTATCACAGGTTGTCTCTGGAAGCTGTGTCTTCCAAGGAATCTTATGTGATCTTAATATATACATAGAAGTGGTAAGATTTTGAGATTGTATCTTACTCAATCAAATGAATTTTTAAAAGAATAACATAAATGAGCACAGCAGGATCTTGTACTTTTTGAATTTTTCAAACAATTTGTGATTACAAAAATATGTTTTTCCTGCACAAAATTTTTCTAAAACCTGTTACCTTCTCATGTTTTTATCAAAGATGCCCTTGATATATATTCTCATAAAGATTTTGGAGAGCTGAGAAAATATGAATATGGGTTGGTGGTGGTTATTGATATCCTCACAACTGCCTTTTTCAGTAGCAATAACATTTGTGATTTTTTTCCCCCAGTAATTCAGTACCTTCCCCTCATTAAGATATATTAAAAATCAGTCTTTCACTATCCCAAAATTATATCCCCCCCAGCAGAGGCCTCCTTTCCATACATTTAATCTTGTCTAGCATCTGCTTTCTTCATTTTTGTTATTTAATGTCATTTATATATCAATGCTACACATTGGAGACTATGATGCTAAAATCCAAATGTGTTTTATTTATTCCCATTGATGAAAAAAAATAAGTTTTTTTAAGAAATGTTAAGAAATATTTTCTACTTTTTGTCTGTTATTCCCCCTCCAGTTTAAGCTTAAATTCTCATGGAATAGTCTGGTTTATTAAGATGTGTTCTTCTATTTTAATTTTCCTGTGTGTAGTTAAACTGATCTCTTTTGAGTAATTGTGGATGTTATTTAGTGAGCTTGCAGTATTCCAAGGCTTTATGCAATCAATAAACAAAGTTATCTCCAGACAGACAATACTTTGCTATCCATAGTTTTCCATCTATTTAGACCCTGTGTAGAACATCTTCTAGGAGAATATCAAACACCATGAGTGAATATAATACCTCCCTTCTTTATGGCTTGCTTGGATCCAAAAATCTTAATTGTCAAGTACTGAATCATGATTATAGAATACTAACAGCAGTATGATGGGGCCAGCCAAAAAGTTTCTCTTATTTTAAACGAGAAATGGTGAAGTTTCTTTGAAAGTGCAATGTACAGAATAAGAAAAGTCAAAGCCCTTGTTGCACTCTTCCCTGTTCAATTATAGCTTGAGCATTTTTTCCTATTCTGGAACATGAACATCCTCTTCTCTGCATCATATTCTAGTAAACCCTATTAACAAGCTGGTCTGGAGGCTAGTGTGGGAACTTGAGAGCATACCACAGGAGAGCTGGTGAAAGGACATATGTATGAAAAAACCTAGAGGCATCATGTTCCCTATTTTCAGACATTTTGTGTATTGTCATGCTAAAAAGGGACTGGGCTTGCTCTGCTTGTCCCTGGAGGGTAGATGTGCATTAATGCACAGACGTTACAGAAAGGAAGATTTTTGTTCAATATAAGGGGAAAATTGCTTAAGTGCAACTATCCCCAAACAGATGGAATAGCAAGGATTTTGCCCTTGATTTGGAGGGTGCCAAATTTTGAGGCACCCTGACAATATCTATTCTTCCCTTGGGTGCTAATTGAGGAGCTCTCCAGATCTATCCACAATAGAGTGACAGCTAGAGGCAAAGGAGCTCCAATACTGTCTCCCCATCCATATATGAAACCATCACCACTCATAAATCCTGTATAACACTGCCAGAACCCCTTCCAAACACATTGCACCAACCACAGGGGTCTGATTCTGCTAGGACCACCACCACTCATTTCTCTAATAGGGTCTGTTATGGACATATATGGGTATCCCCCCTTCCCCAAGTTTAAAAGAAGCCCAATAATTGCTTCCAAATCAAAGTAGAACTGAGAGGATGATATGAGGGATACAAACAGTGGGAATCTCTTGAACTCTTAACTTCTAAGTCCAAGTGTGGATTTGTATTTTTCTGCCCTAGACATATTCCATGTAGAAGACCAGGCCTTGTATTGGAAGGAATGCTTAGAGTGAGTTGTGGAGAGAATGATCAGAACCAGAGAAAATTAACAGAGAAATAGATCCCAGTGCCACTATAGAGAAAGGTGGCGAGTGGAAAGGGGGGCACTATCATAAGCCTCGGCCTACCCTTAACTCACAGAAAAGTCCTAGGACCAAGAGGGTTAGTATGGAAAGCAACAGAGAGCCCCTTCTCTAGCCCCTAAGCTGCACTCCCTGCTATCAGCATGGAAGAAGTGAGACCACTCGGACAACCTCACATGCTAGCATTTCCACCATCTCCACATCTTTGTAAATGACTTTGGTCCTACTTGGGGCCAAGTCTCACTTGTCACAGGTAGGAAGGATGAGAGAGAGTACTTTGGATTGAGCCTGTATAATGTAAGATTGCCATGGTGAAGAAGAGAGATAGGTGGATGGAGACCAATGTCTCCCCATCCCTGACTCTTTCACTATCTTGGGGGCCTTAGGCCAGTCAGCCACTGCCTGATTAGCCCCCAGTTAGCAAGAATCATTAGTTAAAATGGGAATCTACCGAACAGTCCTCAGGAGTGAGTCTTCCTCTCCTCAGTACATATAAAAAAAGGCACATTCCCCACCTCACTGTATCTAGGATTTCTGTCTCAAACTAACAGACTATCCCCTAGCACTACCTACACCCCCCCCATCCCATCCAGGTATTATTTCCTGAGTCTTGCCCCAAGCACAATTTTTTCCCCAGTTATGGTTCTGTTGAAAAATATAAGTAATCGGGGAGAGGGAGACGCAGTGTTCCAGATGGAGCCCAAAATCCCCCGAAGGAGCAATGCCTCCAGATGTCCCAATATGGTCAGAGACTGGCTTCCACCCCAATTCATTGCATATCCAAAAGAAATGAAGCCTTGAAAATGAATTTTACCTAAAGGTCGTCCATAAAGGAGAGAAAAACATGTCCCTGAGGTAGTCTTTTATAGTCAAGTCACATGTATTATCTGATTTAGCTCGATTTGCTTCATGCCCATTGAGAAAGTGAAGCCCAGAGGAAAGCCTGCTGATTGGAACATCCCTCCCATATGCCCAGGTAGCCCTGTCTCTGGACCCATTTCAGTTACTTTTCGATTCACAAAAGGGTTATTATAGTGAGCAGGAGAGGAGCAAGATTAATTTCCACACACTTCTTTAAGGCCGCAATCACAAGATGGAAAATGCCAAGGAAATGCCACTGAGGCTAATGCTGCTTTTCTATTTCAGACAGAAAGGCAATCTGTGCTTGCCAGTTTCCATTGACATTTCTCTTCCTAGAATCAGACCGTGATGATGAGTTATCTTTGGACTAAAAACTGTTATTAGAAGTTTGGGGGAGGGAGGGAGAGACTGGGAAGGGGAGAATAGGACAACAAGGAGACTGGGGAGAAAAAATCAGAGTGAGTAAAAATGTCTTCGCATTAGGCATATATTCTGAGACCAGATGGTCGGGAAACAGTCATGTCAGGCAACAAGATACTAGTGTAGAGTGGTAAGTAAATTGCCATCTGATTGTGGCAGCTAATGGTCCATTTGTGAAGGATTGCTTGCTTCTCCAAGTTGTCTGTGCTTTCCTTAAGGTTAATGCCCTGCCTAGGAGCCAGATGCCCATCTGAGGTCCTACACATCATCCACTTACATCCAAAAAGAGCAATAGATATGAGTCAACTAATGTATGAAATATGTTCTTAAAAGAAATTCAAAAAGAAAAGAAAATAGGCAGTCACATTATTGGACATTTCAAATTAGATATCTCAAAGACATCCAAATTCAATATAGACAAAACATTATCTTCTCCCCCCCACACACACACACAAACACAAACATAGCTCTCTTTCAAACCTTCTTATTTCTGCTGAAGGCAACATCTTTCTATTCTCTGGGGTTCACAAGCCAGACAGGATTCTTGACTCCTCTTCCTTATAACATGTAGATTTACAATCAGTCTCCAAATAATATTCTTTCTTCTTCCATAAAATCTCCTATACCTGACCAATTCTTTCAATTCCCATAGCCAACCTGCTAAGTCCAGGCCCTTGTTGCTTTGTCTCATCTAATTCTTATCAATTCCATCAAAGTGATTTTTCTCAATCCTAAAACCAACTGTGTCACTCTTCTAGTCAAGATCAAGATCAACAATGGCTCCCTAGTGTCTCTAGACTTCTTTTTCATATTTAAAGCCATTAATAATGTGGTCCAACATCTTTTTCCAGCTTTATTTCAAATTATTCCGCTTCCCATATTCTATAAAGCAACCAAACTTGCCCTGTTTGATATTCCCCATACAAAATTCTTCATGTCTATCCTGATTGCCTAGAACAGTGCCTGGCAAATAATTTGTTCTTGTCGATTGATTAAATGCAAATACATACCCATACTGTCATAAAATGAGTCTAGAAACAGTAAATGCCAAGGGAAAAAAAAGATAGCTTGGAATAGTAACAGGAGGGCTAGTCCTGAAACCAGAAACATCTGGATCCATCTTACCTCTGACATGTCACCATCATGAACACTTGTAGAACACTTACCATGCACTAAGCATTATTCTAAATGCTTTATGAATATTATCTCACCTGTGAGAAACCACGGTGAGGGGTCAGTGTTATTATTATCATCTCCATCTTATAGATGATGAAACTTAAGCAGGCAAAAGTTAAATGGCACGCTCAGAGACACACAACTAGTAAGTATCTGAAGGAGGATTTGAACTCAGAGATTTTCCTGACTCCAAGAATGGTGTTATCTCCACTGCGCCACCTAGCTGCCCCTCTAGGTAATTCTCCAAGCTGCACAAAAAGGTGCTGACCTCCATTGGTTAGGATTGTTTGTGCTTCCTTCTTGAAGAGGTCTATGACATCAGAGAGGGGATGCCATGACATGCAAGGGAACTGGATTGTGGGTGAGGAAAGGCTATGCAGAGTAACCAGACTCACTGTACCCTCCAGAACCATCTGCGTCCAGTAGCCAGATATAGATCAGGGTGACTGGAGATGGCCCCAGATACAGTCTAAGACATGGACCTTTTTAAGCTAAGACTCAATTTGACTCAGGCTGGTTCCATTCAGTGATTAAGACTAGATAGCAACTGAGGCAAAGAATCTTCTCTTTCACCTGCCCCCAAAATCTAAATAAATAAATTTAGAAGACCCTCTGAAGATGATTTCAGAGAGTCCTGGTGAAATGAGCAGAACCAGGAGATCATTATATACAGCAACAAGAAGACTATACGATGATCAATTCTGATGGACGTGGTTCTCTTCAACAATGAGATGAACCAAATCAGTTCCAATTGTTCAGTGAGGAAGAGAGCCATCTACAGTGAGAGAGAGGCCTGTGGGAACTGAGTATGGATCACAACTAGCACTCTCACTCTCTCTGTTATTGTTTGCTTGCATTTTTGTTTTCTTTCTCAGTTTTTTAATTCCTGTTTGATTCAATTTTTTCTTGTGCAGCAAGATAACTGTATAGATATGTATACATATATTGAATTTAACATATAATTTAACATTTTTAACATGTATTGGACCACCTGTCATCTAGGAGAGGGAGTGGGGAGAAGGAGGGAATAATTTGGAACAGAAGGTTTTGCAAGGGTCAATCAATGTTGAAAAATTACCCATGCGTGTGTTTTGTAAATAAAAATCTTTAATAAAAAAGATCATCCTCAAGATTTCTGTCCAAAGCAGAAATGATTGCTATTTATATTCAATTTAAGTCAATCAGGACCCAAACAATAACTAAATGATTAGCCACCAAATGGTAAAGGAAATTCCTGGATGGAGAAGTTCTCTGTTCCAATGAAATCTCAGGTCCACTCCTCATTTCTATCCTTGAAAAACAAAAAGACAAGACAAGTTTTGTTACTGCTATCCACCAATGCCTATGATGCCTTCCCTCTGCTTCCTCAAGAATCTCCCATCTTTTGTACATCCTCCCCAAAGCTGCCAAAAGTGAACTTCTTAATGTACATTCTGGCCATATCATTCTCTGATTCAAGAAGCTCCAGGATCTTTGGTTTTTCTTAAAGATATAAACTTCTCTTTTGAAATTAGAACCTTTCATAATCTGCTTCTAGCCTATTCTAGCTTATTAAAATTCCATCTCCACATGAACCTCATGATCTTGCCAAGCTGACCCGCTTGGACTCCCAATGCAGAACAATCTGTCTTTTTTCTTTAAGTTTTTGCACAGATTCTCCCTCATGCAAAGAATGCACTTTTCATCCCTGTCTCTAAAAATCCCTTTTTGTTTTTTGTTCAGTTACTTTTGAGTGGTGTCCAATTCTTTGTGGAGTTTATTTGGCAAAAATACTGGAATGGTCCACCATTGCCCTCCCCAGCTCATTATACAGATGAGAAAACTAAGGCAAAGTTTAAGTGACTTGCCCCCTGCAAAAGTTATCTTTAAATAGTTATCTTTGAAATTCTGGTTTTGGATTTATGAATTTAATCTTGCCATTCTGGAAAGCAATTTGCCCCAAATTGTCCATGGTCCTTGATCCAGCTATGGTCCAAGTTTTTACTAAGCCTCTACTGCCAAAGAGATCAAATAAAAAGGGAAAGAGTTCGGTTACACAGCAATATTTATAGCAGTTCTTTTTCAGAATAGTCCCAAACTGAAAACCAATGGGATATTCACCTATGGTAGAATGGCTAAATAAATTATGGTCTATGAAGGTAATGGAATGCTACTACACCAAAAAAAAGTGATGAGATGGACGGTTTCAGAAGAAACTGGCAAGAACTGATGCAAAGTGAAATGAACAGAATTAGGAGAATGATTTATACAATGACATTGATATTATAAAGGAGGACAACTTTGAAAGAATTGAGAAGTTCAACCAATGCAATAATAAACCGCAAATCAAGAGGGCCTGAAAATGAAAAATGAAACATGCTACCATCCTCCCACCCGAGAGTAATGGAATTAAAAAGCAGAATGAGACATACATTTTTGGATATGGTCAATGTGAAGATTTGTTTTGCTGAATTTTCCATATTTTTATGAGGGCTTTCTTTTTTAAAATTGATGTTCAATAGGAAAGGGGAGGGGATGGCTTTGGAGAAAGGGATAATATTTATAAAATGTTTGTAAAAATAAATGAATACTTAAAAAAGGTTTACCCATCAACCAAAGACCAGGTCAAATGCCATTTCCTCTATGTTGTCTTTCCCCATTACCTCAGACAACAATGACATCTCTTTCCTTTGAACTTTCATATTATTTGATATCATTTATGCACTTTTACATTCTTATTTTAAAGTATATTTGCTTGAGTATGTGTTTCATTCCCTCTGCTCAATGTTAAAATGGATCTATCTTATAGTACTTTCTGTACCCTACCACCTGACATGGCACTGAGCACATAGAAGTTCCTCAGTTAATGTTTATTAGAAAGAAGACTATTCAGCAAATTAAAAAGCAGTTTAGCCTTTTAGTGGTTAAACCTCTAGAAAGCTAAGTTTCTTTTCTCAATTGCTGAGTAACATCTCTGTGCCTTAGTTGAGACATTTACAAACACTATGAAAATGATGCCTTCTTAACCTCCAAAGCAGTCTCTAAATTCATTTTCCACATTATGCTTCCCAACAAGCCTTGCAAAGATTTAATAACATCCTACATGAATTTCCCATCTCCATGAAGCTTAGAGATAATGAAATGGATTGTGGATAGCTTAAAATCCTTTAGTTTAATTTTCAAAATATGATATAATTTTAGTAAAGGAAGTTGGTGATTTTCTCATACAAATAAAAATGCTTATTAAAAGTTCTAGAATATCTGCCACATGGATTTAATGCATTTTATGCTCTATTGAGATCAATTTTCTCCTTTTCCTTCAGATTCTGAAAGGAGTCCACATCCTTCCCTTTATCCAATTCTAGGCTCTACCTTCACACACATACTCCAATCTACAGAATAACCTCTCTCTCTCCCAAAAATTCTTATTAATTTTTATTATGTAAAGCTTCCAACTCTGAGGTGTCTTGGGAATGTATGTAACAGGGTAAAAGATACACAATCCTTTCAAATTTCTTAGCTCTGTTTCACGTAGCTTTTTTGTGCCCTGAGCTCTAGTCTCCTCCCTGTGTCCCCCAGATCTCATCTCTAATATCTTGAAAATTTATGGATAATGGGGCACAAAACCACCAAAGCTACAGCTGCTCCATTTATGCTAAATTGGAAAATATTCCCACTTTCCTTAGTCTAGTTTTGAACCTCAAACACTCAGTCAGTAGGAAATGTTTCTGCTCTCAAGAAGCTTATAATCTAGTAGGAGTGAAGTGTACATTTCCAGAGCCCAGATGTGTGTGTGTGTGTGTGTGTGTGTGTGTGTGTGTGTGTGTGTGTGTGTGTGTTTAAGTGCCACATGTGATTACAGGACCACTGTCAATAATCTTTTAAAAAGCATGGAATAATAGAATCTCTGTGCTGAAACACAGATTTCATATACGATCTAGTCCAACAGGTACCTGACTATCCCATCTGTAATGTTACTGACAGGAAGAAAATAACAAAGATTCCAAGTTGGTCTGTCTATAATTCTTATTAAATACTTAGCATGCACCAGTCACTCTGATTAGCATTTAGTATTAAAAAAATGCAAAGATAATCTCTAACCCCAGAGTTCACATTCTAATGGGGTTGACATGAAAACAACCATGTATAAACAACATATATAAAAGGTAAATTGGAAGGAATCAGAAGGAAAGCATCAGCATTAATGGGCATCTGGGAAAGGCTTCTTTTAGAAGGTAGGATTTACACATTGAGGTTAAGGAAGCCAGGAAAACAGCAAGATAGAAGTAAAGTGTTCCAAGTAAGCAGAACAGTCAGTGAAAATTCACAGAGTTGGGATTTGGAATGGGAAAGGACAAGAACAAGCATTCATTAAGCACCTACTATATGCCCTAAGTGCACTATCTCATTTGATCTTCATAACAACTCTGAGAGGTAGGTCTCATTATTATATAGAATTTGCAATTGAGGAAATTGGGATAAACAGAGTTTAAAGTGTATTATCCAGAGTCACATAGCCAATAAATATCTTAGGCAGGGTTTGAACTCAGATCTTTCCAATGTTGGGTCTAGCACTCTTTCTATTGAACCACTTAGTTGTCTAGAAGTGTTTTGTGTAATAGTACAAAGGAAAGTGTCAAGTGAAGAAGAATTTATTAAGCACCTACCATATGCCAAGTTTTGCCACTGAACTACAGAGTACATATAGGAGAGTAAAGTATAAGAAGACTGGAAAGGCTAAAGATGATCAATATTGTTCTAACAAAAATTACCTCTGTAATATATACCTATGTACATAGAGTACACGTACTCTAATGCCTCACATATGCCCCCACCTTCACTCTCCAACCTGGTTCACTCATTCCAATCTGCTTTCATACTGGCAGGTCTAGAGTCTTAGAGATAGATGAATACCACATAACTACATGCAGATGTTCCCAGAATCCCAGAGGCTCCCTACTGTAAGATAATACTCTTCCCCCAGTGACCACTATAGCTCTCAAGACTCTCCCCTTGTGATTCCCATTTATACAAATTAAGATTTACAAATTTAAAAATTATGCCTATCAAATTTTAACATATTTATTTCCTTAACACAAGATGAAAACAATGACAATTCATACAAAGCAAATTTAGGAGTAATAAATATATCATAATCCAAAGTTAAATCTAACATTCTCTCCTATCAATATACTCTAGACCTTTGAAGAGGAGAAAGAAGGTACTCACAGAATCCTGGCAGCTTACACGAGTGAGGAAAACCATGAGGTCAGAGTATCTCACAATTATGGAATTGTGAACTCTTTCTGTCTCAGGAATTGTCCATAAAAGCTCCTTAATGAATATATTGTCTCTAACATGTGTCCCCCACTACTAAAGCGAGTAGATCTGTGCAATGTTTGACTAAAATCTGAGAGTACATTTCAGTGAAACAAATTGATCCACGGGTGATTTCTTTGATTCTCTGGGCCTGAGATGTTCTTCCTCTTGGCTGGATTTACTCCTCAACAGCAACAATAGTGTAACATCCTTTCCAACTTCAGGCTAAGATGATGCCTTCAGCTAAAGTAGTTTTGTACTTTTCTAAGAAAAGGAAATTACCTTCATTCTAAAGTTGCTGGAAATTTCTTCAACTCCTTCTTTGTTGGGTTCTCCTCCTCCACCGCTCAGTAACAACAGGTGGCAATGAAGAGAAGTACATTCTGTCTTCATTTATTCTTTCTCAGCAGAAAATAGAGTAAATTCCCTTTTTTTCCATCACGGTAAGTCACAAGAGAGAATGCCTCATTTTTTATTTTCCTTCTTTTCAATAGCAAAGTGGTAGAGTAATCCAGGTTCTCATTGGTCATTTTGTCCAATAACAAGTGAAAGTATAGAAAATGATTTATCAGATTTCATCATTTTTTCTAAGTTTTTTCTTGCTTTTGTTTCTGAATAAGTTCTAAATCCTCTCTGGGAAGGAACACACTTTAGTGTGACCAACTTTTCATCTTCCTATATTCAGGTAAATGACATTTTTTCATATTCATAAAACAGCACTGGTGTTGATATGTCCTCACTTATTTACCTAAAAGTTCTCTAGTTCATCTTATAAAAATCATTAAAGCAAATTGTCATCCCTATTTGTTCCAGTATTTTACAACCTGCCACACTCCAATAAGTAATTGCTATCTAATAAAAATGAATTGAAAATCTTCAGTAATTGCTTGTCTTAGAATTCTGAGCAAATATATGCCCCAGACTTAACTCACACCAAGTTCTTTTCTCAGAACCAGACTTGTTTCACAAATGAAAGAACTGCTAAAGGGTCACTCCTTTTAGAATCATAGATATATGAATTCATTGTCATAGGGAACTCATGCTCTGAAGCTTAAGTTGGCTGTAGCATTGAGAGGTTAAATGATTTGCCCAGGATCATAGGTCCAGTAACCACTAGAGATAAGGCTTGAATTCAAGTAGTCTTTCTTTCCCTTTTTAATTTTTTGAGGCAATTGGCTCAGAATCACACAGCTAATAAATGTCTGAGATCAGTGAATTCAGGTTCTCTTAACCCCCAGGCTGATTCTCTTTTCAATGAACCTCCTAGTTATCCATCAAAAGATCACTGAACTGATGAGAAAAACCATGTCTTTCATAGTTGATCATCACACATTCTTATTGTTATTGTATATAATGTATTCCTGGTTCTGCTTGTTTCATTCAGGATCAATTTGTATAAATCTCTCCAGGCTTATCTATAATCAGCTTGTTCATCATCTTTTCTAGAACAAAAATATTCCATCACCTTCATATACCACAACTTGTTCAGCCCTTCCCTAAATGGGCATCTACTCTTTTTCCAATTATTTATCACCACAAAAAAGAATTGCAACAAACATTTTTGTACATGTGGATTCTTTTCCCTCTTTTATGATTTCATTGGGATACAGACCCAGTAACAGCACTGCTAGGTCAAAAGGTTATAATAACCCTTTGGGAATAGTTAAAGATTACTCTCTGGAATGGTTGGATCATTTCACAACTCCACCAACAATGCATTAGAGTCCCAGTTTTCCCACATCCCCTCCAGCATTTATCATTATCTTTATCCAACATTATCGTTATCATTATTTTAGCCAATCTAAGAGGTATGAGGTGATACTTCAGAGTTGTTATAATTTGCATTTCTCAAATCAATAGTAATTTAGAATATTTTTTTCATATGACTATAGCTGGCTTTAATTTTGTCATCTGAAAATTGTCTGTTCAAAAAAAAAGAAAGAAAAAAAGAAAATTGTCTGTTCATATCCTTTGTGCAAAAAAAAAAAAATTAGTTTAATGTAATCAAAGTTGTCCATTTTGTCTTTCATAATGTTCTCTAGTTCTAGTTCTCCAGTTGGTCATAAATTCCTCCCTTCCCCAAAGATCTAATAGGTAAATTATCCCTTGCTCTCCTAATTTGTTTATGCTATCATGCTTTATACTCAAACATGTAACTTGTTTTGATCTTATTTTGGTATGGAGTGTGAGATGTAGCTCTATGCTGAGTTTCTGATATAATATTGTCCAGTTTTCCCAGCAATTTTTGACAGATAGTGAGTTCTTATTCTAGAAGCTGGAGTTTGGAGGTTTATCAAATATTAGATTGCTATAGGCATTGATTATTGTTGTCATGTGTAACTAATCTGTTCCACTAATCAACCACTCTATTTCTTAGCCAGTACCAAATGGTTTTGATAACTGCTGCTTTATAATATAATTTTAGGTTTAGTACTGTCAAACCACCATTCTTTGTGTTTTTTTCAATTAATTTCCTTGATATTCTTGAACGGTTGTTCTTCCAGTTAAATTTTGTTATTATTTTTTCTAATTCTATAAAATAATGCTTTGGCCGTCTGATTGGAATGGCACACAAGTAAACCAATTTTGCTAGAATTGTCATTTTATTATATTAGCTCAGCCTAGCGATGAGCAATTGATCTTTTTCTTTATGTTTAGATTTGACTTTATTTGTATGAGAAGTGTTTTGTAATTGTGTTCATATAGTTCTTGAGTTTGTCTTGGCAGGTAGACCGAGAAATATTTTATTCTGTCTACGGTAATTTTAAATGAAAATTCTCTTTCTGATAATGCAGAATGCTGAAGGGGATGTGGGAAAACTGGGACTCTGATACATTGTTGGTGGATTTGTGAACACATTCAGCCATTCTAGAGAGCAATTTGGAACTATGCTCAAAAAGTTATCAAACTGTGCATACCCTTTGATCTAGCAGTACTACTACTGGGCTTATATCCCAAAGAGATCTTAAAGGAGGGAAAAGGACCCACATGTGCAAAAATGTTTGTGGCAGCCCTCTTTGTGGTGGCCAGAAACTGGAAACTGAATGGATCCCCATCAATTGGAGAATGGCTGAATAAATTGTGGTATATGAATATTATGGAATATTATTGTTCTGAAAGAAATGACGAACAGGATGATTTCAGAAAGGCCTGGAGAGACTTACATGAACTGATGCTGAGTGAAATGAGCAGGACCAGGAGATCATTACATACTTCAACAATAATAGTATATGGTGATCAATTCTGATGAACGTGGCCCTCTTCAACAATGAGATGAACCAAATCAATTCCAATAGAGCAGTAATGAATTGAACCAGCTACACCCAGCAAAAGAACTCTGGGAGATGACTATGAACCACTACATAGAATTTGCAATCCCTCTGTTTTTGTCTGCCTGCATTTTTGATTTCCTTCACAGGTTAATTGTTCACAGTTTCAAAGTCTGATTCTTTTTGTACAGCAAAATAACTATGGACATGTATACAAATATCATATTTAGCATATACTTTAACATATTTAACATGTATTGGTCAACCTGCCATCTGGGGGAGGGGGTGGGGGGGGAGAAGGGGAAAAATTGGAACAAAAGGTTTTGCTATTGTCAATGCTGAAAAATTACCCATGCATATATCTTGTAAATAAAAAGCTATAATAAAATAAAATAAAATTCTCTTTCTATCTCTTGGTGTTGGACTTTATCAGTAATATATAGAAATTATGATTTTTGTGGATTTATTTTACATCCTGCAACTTTTTGCTAAAGCTGTGAATTGTTTCCAGTAGGTTTTTTGGATGATTTTCTAGAATTCTCTAAATATATCATCATATCATCTGCAAAGAATGAGTTTTATTTCCTTGCCTATTCTAATTCCTTTCCTTTTTCTTTCCTTATTGCTAAAACCAACATTTCTAGTATAATTTTGAATAATAAGTGGTGACAATGGGCATCCTTGTTTCACCCCTGATCTTATTAGAAATGCATCCAGCTTCTCTCCATTATAAAGAATACTTGATATAAGTGTTAGATAGACACTGCTTATTATTTTAAGGAAAGCTCCCTTTATCTATATTTTTCTAATGTTTTTAAAAGGGATTAGTGCTATATTTTGTCAAATGCTTTTTCTGCATCTATTGAGGTTATCATATGATTTCTGTTGGTTATTGATATGCTTGATGATAGTAAAAGTTTTCCTAATATTGAACCAGCTCTGCATTCCTGGGATTTATACGACTTGCTCATAGTGTATTGTCATGCTGATAAATTGCTGTAATCTCTTTGCTAATATTTTATTTAAATTTTTTACATCAATATTCATTAGGAAGTTTGGTCTATGTTTTTCTTTCTGTTTTGGCTCTTCCTGGTTTAGGTATCTGTACCATATTTGTGTCATAGAAGGAATTTGGCAATATGCCTTCTATACCTATTTTTACAAAGTTTACATGGTTTTGGAATTAATTGTTCTTTAAATATTTGATAGATTCATTTGTTTTTACATAGTATTGGAATTAATTGTTCTTTAAATGTTTGGTAGAATTCATTTGTGAAGCCATCTGGTGTTGGAAATTTTTGTTTAGGGAGTTCATTAATGACTTGTTCAATTTTTTTTTTCTAAAATGAGACTAAGTAATTTATTTCCTCTTCTGTTAATCTGGGCAATTAATATTTTTGCAAATATTCATCCATTATCATCACATCGTCAAACTTGCTGCCATACAATTGGGTAAAATTGCTCTTAATATTGCTATAATTTCCTTTTCACTGGTGGTAAATTCATCTTTTTTCATTTTTGATGCTGAAGATTTGGTTTTCTCCTTTCCTTTTTCTGATCAAATTAACCAAAGGTTTATCTATTTTTTAAAATAAAACCAACTCTTAGTTTTGTTTATTAGTTCAAGAGTTTTCTTAGTTTCTATTTTATTAATCTTTCCTTTGAGTTTCAGAATTTATAATTTGGTACTTAAATGGGGTTTTTAAATTTCTTCTTATTCTCACTTTTAGTTGCATGTCTGATCTCTTCTTTCTCTATTTTATTCATGTAGCTATTTAGAGATATAAATTTTCCCCTAAGAAGTGCTTTGACTGCATTACATAGGTTTTAGTATGCTGTCTCATTATTATCATTCTCTTGAATGAAATTATGTAGTTTTATGACTTCTTGTTTGACCTATTTTTCTTTAGAATTAGATAATTTAATTTCAAATGGGGTTTTAGTCTTTCTTTCCCTAGCCCTTTACTGAATATAATTTTTATTACATTGTGGTCTGAAAAAAGAAGCATTTGCTATGTTTGCCTTTTTGCATTTGAGTGTGAAATTTTATGAAGGAAGGAGGGCCACCATGAGGCTGGTCAAAGATAGAATGTCTATCCTTCTTAGCTTTATATATTTTAGTGTAATTACATCATTAAAGCATACTGAGTTTGTGTGAACTAGAGAACCATTACATCACCATACTAAGTACTAAGTATATATGTGAACTAGAGAACCATTATCTCATCAATTCCACTGAGTTAACACTTTCTTTCAAGTATACTTCTCCAGTGTTCCAGCCCCCTACATCTCCATGGCACATGGAAGACTGGAAGTGCATAGTTGGTAGACTCTAGGTTAGTCACTTAATCTTTAATAACTCAAAAAAATGCCAAAAATATTAAAAATCAAATGTGTATATTAATAAAGACTTGAAACATGGCACAATAATCAATAATTCCTAGTATATTCTCTAGGGACATTAATATATAAAGCATTTTAAAAATAGGACTTTCAGTAAAGTTTTTAATTAGATATTCACCTTTATCTCAACTCTGTACTGACCAAACAACTTCTTTAAGTTTCATATCAGGCTAGGATTTGATTGTGCTCACTCTCCTAACAGTAGTCATCTCATTTAAGCAACATTGTAATAGTGATTAAGAGACCCGCCCACAGTGCAGCCAGGACCCAGGATCTGCCAATATCTTAGATTAATGAGATTGTCTACTAGATAAAGTCCCTCTCAGGATCACTGTTTGATCACCTATGAAAAGAGAAACAAAAAACAGCACAGAAAAGAATCCTTTTCCTTTAAAGCTTTAGTAGACAGTTTTTCCTAATGAAAAGCCAGAGCTAAATAAAAAATTTGACATTCAAACAAAAGATCCAAGAGAATCACACAAAAGTAAACATTAAAGAGTAATCATAAAGAAATTGATAGTCAAACTGTTTATATTCATAAACTCATGTTAATGTAACTCCTTAATTATCCCTCCCCAAAACTGCTCCAAGTTGCTTTAAATAATGACTCTAAACAAATTTTAGAGTCTTAGAGCACCTAAAAAGACAAAGTAGAACATTTTCCAAGCAAAGACAACTTAGAAGATTATCAGGAAACATCTGTGGCAATAGGGTGGGAGTCCAACATGCAGTCTCAGTGCAAGCTGAGCCAGCCCATTCTGGACCTCTGAATCAGCACTAGTGGTGGCTTCCAGACCTTTCAACCCAAAGACACCAAGGACAGCTTGGAAGGTCAGCAGAAAAGGTTTGTCCATAGTGGGAGAGAACCTTGGGAAACTAGTAAAGAAACAATGGGTAAGAGCAGTGGTGTCAGTAGCAACTCCCAGAGACCTCAATTCACAGGTCCCTTTATTAGTAATAAGGAAGGATCCTATTGCCTTAGCACACTAGACCCTACATCAATAATGGGGTAGGGACAATCCTAACAATTCCATGGCAGAATAGAGAGTTTGTGGTCAGGTCCCTAGAAGGATCTTTGAAAATAGTTGCACAAAATTCTTGAAGTTTTGGAAAGTGCACCCTCTACCCTCAAAACAGTCCTACTTTTAAAAAGTTAAAAATCAAGTAAGGCTAGGAAAATGAGCAAGTAACAAAAAAAAAAAGTTTCTAAGCATTGAAAGATCTTGTGGTGACAAGGAAGATCAAAACACACACTCAAAAGAAGATAATAAAATCAAAGCTCCTACATTCAAAGTCTCCAAGAAAAATAAGAATTAGTCTTAAGCTATGGCAGAGCTCAAAAGAGATTTTAAAAATCAAGTAAGAGAGATAGAGGAAAAATTAGGAAGCGAATTGAGAATTATGTAAAAGGAAATAGTACGAGCTAATGAGAAGAAAAATGTCTTAAAAAGCAAAATTGGCCAATTGGAAAAGGAGATATAAAAACTCAATTTAAAAAATTCCTTACAAATTAGAAGTGAGCAAATAGAAGCTGATAACTTTTTTTTTTAATTCATTTTTCCAAATTATCCCCTCCCTCCCTCCACTCCCTCCCCCTGATGGCAGGTAATCCCATACATTTTACATGTGTTACAATATAACCTAGATACAATATATGTGTATAAATACCATTTTCTTGTTGCACATTAATTATTAGCTTCCGAAGGTATAAGTAACCTGGATAGATAGTCAGTAGTGCTAACAATTTACATTCGCTTCCCAGTGTTCCTTCTCTGGGTATAGTTATTTCTGTCCATCATTGATCAACTGGAAGTGAGTTGGATCTTCTTTATGTTGAAGATTTCCACTTCCATCAGAATACATCCTCATACAATATTGTTGTTGAAGTGTATAGTGATCTTCTGGTTCTGCTCATTTCACTCAGAAACAGTTGATTTAAGTCTCTCCAAGCCTCTCTGTATTCCTCCTGCTGGTTATTTCTTACAGAGCAATAATATTCCATAACCTTCATATACCCCAATTTACCCAACCATTCTCCAATTGATGGACCTCCATTCAACTTCCAGAAGCTTATAACTTAAAGAGAAATTAAGATACAATGAAGCAAAACAAAAAAAATAAAAATAAAAAAGGTGAAACATCTCATTGGAAAAATAATTGATCTGGGAAATAGATCCTGGAGAGATAATATAAAAATTACTGGTCTATCTTAAACTTATGAACAAAAAAAAAGAGCCTGAGCCCTTTTTGTAGTGGCTAGAAACTGGAAGTTGAATGGATGCCCATCAATTGGAGAATGGTTGGATAAATGATGGTATATGAATGTTATGGAATATTATTGTTCTGTAAGAAATGACCAGCAGGATGAATACAGAGAGGCTTGGAGAGACTTACATCAATTGATGCTGAGTGAAATGAACAGAACCAGGAGATCACTGTACACTTCAACAACAATACTGTATGAGAATGTATTCTGATGAAAGTGGATATTTTCAATAATGAGAAGATCCAATTCAGTTCCAATTGATCAATAATGGACAGAATCAGCTACACCCAGAGAAAGAAGACTGGGAATTGAATGTGGACTACTTGAATTTTTATTTTTCTTCCCAGGTTATTTTTACCCTCTGAATCCGATTTTTCTTATGCAACAAGAGAACTATATAGATCTGTACACATATATTGTATTTAGTAAATACTTTAACATATTTAACATGTATGAGACTGCCTGCCATCTAGGGGAGGGGGAGGAGGGAGGGAAGGGAAAAGCTGGAACAGAAGTGAGTGCAAGGGACAATGCTGAAAAACTACTCACGCATATGGATTGTCAATAAAAAGCTATAATTTTTTTTTTAAAAAAGAGCCTGGACATCATCTTTCAAAAAATGATCAAGGAAAACTACTGTTATATTCTAGAAGCAGAGGATAAAATAGAAATTGAAAGAATCCATCAGTCACCTTCTGAAAGAGATCCCAAGATAAAAATTTAAAGGAATATCATAGTCAAATTCAGGAATTCCCAGGTCAAGAAGAAAATATTGCAAACATCCAGAAAAACAATTCAAGTACAGTGAAGCCACAGTCAGGATAACACAAGAGGTAGCAGCTTCTATATTAAAAAATCAAGAGGCTTGAAACATGATATTCTGAAGATCAGTGGAGCTAGGATTCTGATTAAGAATCACCTAACCAACAAAACTGGATATAATCCTTCAGATAAAAATGTAGAAATTCAATGAAATAGAGGATTTTCAAGCATTCCTGATAAAAAGACAAGAGCTGAATAGAAATTTTGACTTTCAAATATAGGACTCAGGAGAAGTTTGAGGAAATAATCAGGAAAGTGATATCATAAAGGACTTAATAAGGAACATTTATTTACATTACTACATCGAAGGTTGATACTAGTAACTAATTAATACTTTCCCATCATTATGGCAGTTTAAAAAAGTATGCATACAAACACATATGTGTGTATGTATGCATAAAGAGAACACAAGTGTGAATTTAATAAAAGAGGCAATATTTTTAATGAAATTAAAGGGTAAGAAAAGAATATATTGTGAAAAAAGAGAAAGGGACAAGTGGAATCTTGTAAATTATCTGCCATAAAAAGAGGCAAGAAAAAAGCTTTTATAGTGGAGAAGAAAAGGGAGAACAAAGGGTGAGTGAACTTTATTCTCATCACAATTGGCTGAAAGAGGAAATAATATATACATTCAATATGGGTATAGAGACCTATCTTACCCTGCAGGTAAATAGGAAAGGAATGCGATACAGGAGAGGGGGAAGATAATTTAAAAAAGAGGGCATATTGGAAGAGAGTGTAGTCAGTAGCAAAACACTTTTGAGGAGGGACAGGAAAGGAGAAAATTAAATAGTATTATTTAGAAGAAATAGTGTTAGCAATAGTAATTGTAAAAAGAATTTTGAAATAAATTTCTTTGATAATGCCTCTTTTCTCAAACATAGAGGAACTGAGTCAAATTTATATTAAAAAAGAGCCATTTCCCAATTGATAAATGATCAAAAGATAGGATCTATACCCAAAGATTTATAAATTGACATATATTTTTGATCTAACAATATCACTACTAGACATGAATCTCAAAAGAGATTTTTTTTAAATGAGAAAGGACCTATGTATAAAAAATTTTATATTAGCTCTCTTCTCAGAGCAAAAAAAAATGTAAACTAAGGGGATGCCCATTAATTGGGGAATGGCTGAATAAATGATATGTGATTATGATGGGGAAAGGTGATCAGATGCTCTCAGAAAAACCTAGGAAGTCCTCCAAGAACTCAAAGTGAAATGTACTGTGTACAAAACAACAGCAACGTTCTGCAATGATCACCTGTGAATGACTTTGCTATTCTTGGCAGCAAAATGATCCATAAGTACTCAAAGACTTTTAATAAAAAAAAATCCTACTCATATCCAGAAAAGGAACTAATGGTATCTGAATACAGATTGAAGCATACTTTCTCTCTCTTTTTCTAACTTCATTTTTCTTGAGGGGTTTTTAAGGTGAGAGATCTATGTTTTCTTTCACAAGATGACTTTTTATGGAAACGATTTGTATAATGTTACAGGCGGTTTCATAATGGTGACTGGGATGGGGACAGGGGAGAGAATATGGAACTCAAAAGTCTTAAAAGCAAATGAAAAAAAATTTAATGAAAATGGGGAAAAATAATTACTCCATTTTTTAAAAGTATAAACATAAAAAAACTGCAAAAATATGCCAATCTAGACTTGAAATTTTAACTAACTGCATTTCTATTTGTGAAAGGTATCTGACTGAGTTCTAGTTTAATTTTTATGGCATAATTTTTAACATTGAGGTAACATATTGATTTTGGCTTGACTGTTTCATGTGGGGAAGAATGTTTTTCCATATTTCATTTATGCCAGACCTCAGCAGTAATCCCAGCAGTTCTTGTCAAATGGGAAGTTATTCCCCTAGATCTGTACATTCTCTGGTTTGTTAAACACTGGTTTGTTAGTTCATTTGTTTATGATTCATTCTTGTCTAATATATTCCGCTTATTTACATTTCTCTTTTTCACAGATAAAGATAATTTTGATGAGTACTTCTTTGTTGTATAATTTGAGACCTAAAAGTGGTATTTATTTTCATTCTCACTTGCCCCCCTTATTTCCCTTGAGAGTTTAGAACATCTAGAACATCTCCTGTACAAACTAATTTTATTGTCATTTTTAAAGCTCTATACACATACCCTCTTGGTAGTTTCATTGACATAGCACTAAATTGTAAATTAATTTAGATAGCATTATCTCTTTTATTAGAATATCTTGACTAAACCAGGAACACTGACAATTGAGAGAGGAATATTTTATGATATAAACTCAAAAGGTGACTATAAATTTACAAAAAGAAAGATCTAGTACAAATGAAGATTATTAGAGTTGGAGGGAGCACACTACCTCACTCAAACCCATTAATCCTTTATAAGGATTTTAGCAACCAATCAAGTAAGCCAACTCAGGAAGTCCCTCCTGATGAAATGGTTGGATTGCCCACACATGTAGGACAACAAAACAATAACTGACATTGATATAATTTTATAGACTTACAGAGTGCTTTAGCCAAGCAAATGATGTAGGTACCAAGTTACTATTATTTTAACCAACTCAAATAGACTAGTTGACTTCACCTCTTGAATGTCAGAGTCAGTATTTGAACTCAAATTTCATGACTCCAACACCAGTGGGTTTTTTTTTTCCTATACCCTATTCTTTTCATTAATTCTGATATCCCTTTTAAATAATATATTCTGTGATGTTCTGTTGCCTATTTACCTGTTTAGCCTCCACTCTGGAAACACTGATAAAACAGGCTGAGTCATTTCCCTAAAAGAAATTAGAAACACAATTCTCAAAATTTTAAATATAAACACTTTATTCTAAAGTGAAATCATTAGAGAGGACCTTTGCATTGAGCTTAAGCATCACCATTTACTCTAATTTAGTTCTTTAGTACAAAATAATGAAAAAGCCCTTGAACAGATAGATGATAGTATTAATCAGGAAGTGGAATAATTGATGGGAACATGGTTTCCATGGCTTTTTGAAAATTACAAAAAAAAAAAAAAAAAGCATTGCGAGTTTGGTTCAGGAAGTTCCATTCACAATAAGCAGGAAATGTATTATTCATAGGGAGTTTAATAGAGAAGTCATTACTAGGAAAGTGTTCAGTTGATTCTTCTCTGTTCCTAACCACATAGAGAAAATGAGATTTTAAAAATTATTTTATGACATTTGCAAGATTTGAAATCCATCACTTCTGTCTACTAGTAAAATCCTAAGAATACCACTTACCCTTCTCTAATTGATGAAAACCATACATGAAATTTTAATTCAAAGGAAATGTTCTCCTTGTCCTTTTATTAATAGAGTCTAGCTAGCCAAGGTGGTGTATTTTCTCTGACAGATACTTGGAATACATACGAATACACATACACAAATACACACATCATTTAAGATTTGGCACAAAAGTGGGAATTTAGTAAGGAATTGATGAAGGTGATTTGGGATTTGATTTATTTTATTTCTTCACTAAATGATTTTACTCTACATAAAGCATATTTACTGGGGTGTCACCAATATATCCTTTGAAGCCATTTTAACCAGAGTTGACAGTGGTAAAAGTTTAGCTGGGAAAATATAATGAGAACCAAACCAAGAATCTGCAATGTTGAATCGCTGAAAACAAATTACTATGAGTTTTCTGCCACTATATTCAGAAAAGAGAAATTTTTCCCTAGGAGATATGAAACCACATTACTACATTTATAAGTACTCTTGCTATTCCATTCAACAGCTATCACAATCTGCTAACTGATTAACATGAAAAATACAAGACATAGACATCAAAATAAAACCACAAGAGGGAGAGAGAAGAAACCATGTCCAAAAAAATTCTTCACTACTTTTTGAGCTCTAGATTCAAAGATCTAGAGATTTCCCAAATCAGATTAACATTAAGTCCTCACATATCCAGAAATTAAAAAAAAAAAAAAAAAAAAAGGAATGGATTATTACAGGTAAGACAGAGCTAGAGGTAGAGACCTATGAATTGACATCCAGGTTGTATACTAGGAGAGGGAGGCACAAGATTAGTAACAATAAAATCATAGAAGTTGAGAGCTAGAAAGGGGTTTGAAAGTCTAACCTCATACCCATAAAAATGTCTACCAAAGCACCCCTCAACAGATAAGTACACAGCCTCCCATTTGATATTTGATATTTGAGATCTTTCTGTCCTGGAGAACTCACTACTTATAAGGCAGCTCTTTATGGGAAAGGTCTAATTATTAGGAAATTCTTTCTTATCTTAAATCAGCATTTGCCTATCTACAATTTGCCCTCAGTATGCTGTAGATTGGTTAAAGATTCCAGGAAAAGAAATGCTCCTGAGTCTTAGCTAAAAATCTTGATGGCTTTCTTCCCTCCTCATTCTCACTTGACTTACATAGTCAACCTGTTGGGAAGTTTTTTCATTTTTAAGTTCATGATATCTCTCACATGCATTCCTTTCTTTCCACTTATATAGCCACCATTCTAGGGCCAGCCTTCATCAATTCTTACCAAAGTATCTAATTTTATCTCCCTGTCTCAAATATCTTCCTATTCCAATATACCTTGTGGTCTATTACCAAAAAATAAGTACTTCACTGTAGATCTGACCATATCACTACCACTGTTTCTCAATAAACTCCAATGGCTCCCCATCTCTGCCATCAAAGATAGAATTCTCTGACACTTAAAACTATTCACATTAGGCCTTCTTCTTACCTTTCTAATCATTGTACACTTTATTTCCTTCCTACATTAATCTATTTGTTTTTTTTTCCCCCTCTAATTCAACACTCCACTCTGCTCTCTCCTCTTCTACCATGGTACCATTTTCAGTCTGGATCTCCTCCTCTCCCCTTGAAAACCATCCAAGTCTCTCCTTCCTACTTTATTCTTCTGCTGATGACTGATATTAAGGCATTTTAATGATACCTGGAAGGAGAAGACAAGGAGTGTTTTAAATAGTTATTCCTTGTCCACAGTTTTGGTAATAGTAAAGTAAGAAGGAAAATGAAATTGTGGCCTGAAATGCCAGTAAGATACCTGTTTGTCCTTATCTGTGATATAAAAAAATCTTTGATCCCTAACCTAAATATGATTTTTGAAAGTTCTGTGGATTTCCATTTGCCCTGATGATGCTATGCCCCTACTAAGAATTTGCCATGAAGTGAATTGAATCTTAGAAACATTTGAAATAATTATCTAGTGAATTCAGACAATATCTGCAGCTAGTTTGCATTTTTACTCTAAATTTTTAGTCTTAATTTCCAAATACAAATGATTGCTTCTTGACCTTCTTCTTGGCTTCGTGGTCCTGCAAAATGATGTTCTTTGCATAACAAGGTAAGGTCATGACATGTCAGTCTTGATCTTAATTGCTCAATAGGGAATAGCACATATACATAGCTACTAAATATTAAATGTAATTGGATTACAAGATCATAGAAAAAAAGGTAATCTTTTTTGAGAAATGAATGAAAAATTAAGCTACAGAGATGTCAAGGAGAATAAAGACTGAAGAGGAAAAGGTCATTGATTTGGATAATTTTAGAAGTTTTAGTAAAACAATTGTGGTAGCCGAGGGGGAACAGAGTCTGAATAGAAAAGGATCAATGAAAAATAGATGACAGTATACTGTTCTTAACAACAATATATCGATGACAAGATCTAGAATTTATGTAATATTTTAATATTTGCAAAATACTTTACATGTGGTAGGGGTATGCTCTGGTTCTTACTCCCACAGTCAGGTAGACCATATATCAGCCTTCAGGCCACTAGAGATAAGCCAGAAACATGAAAATGTCTCTTTGTTCTGTTAATCACAAGCCTCTACCAGCTGTGTTCCAGTGCCCATCATTTGTTGATAATGACTAGTGCTCTAGTCCTATTTAACCACTTATTATCAATTAGTTTTTAGAAAAGTTTTTAATTTTGAAGTTATAGCAATAATGGAAATAATAATAATAAATAATAATTAGCATTTATGTAGCTCTTATGGATCTTTATAAATAAACATTTTCTCCTCCCCAACTCCTAGGTATGCATTCTTCATATCATAGACTTATGGTGACAGCAGATTAAACTTAGCTTAGTACCTACATAGCACTGGTCCCACCAAGTTCATGTCCTAATACATATTCATTGTCCAGTGAGTCTTTGCCTCAGCTACCCTAAGTCCCTTAGGTCAAGCCCAGAGGTCACTTCTTGTTCTTCTTGACACTGATACTAACCTGGCCACAAACTCAAGATTCTGAAACTCTGGGAAGCTGGGATAGCTTTCTGACTTTTCAAAGTTCACATTATGAGAGTCATTAATCCTTTTATCTAGAATGGAAAAGAAAAAATCCAAAAACTCAAGGCCTATTTCACAGGGCTACAGTAGCTTAAGGGAGAAAGTACCAAGACTTCTTCCCCATATTGCATTCTCTTCCACTGGATATTATGAGTAAAGGAGTAAAATCAAAAAAGATAAGGGTCAAAGAGACTGAGCTAAGGCCATAGTATGCCTTTATGAAGATACTTCCATGTTTGGCAACACAGCCAAGTTAAATAAAGCTATCCTTCCTAACCAAAACCAGTGACAGGATATCTATGAGCTCTCTATAGTCTTTCTGGGGCACTTCTATTCCATATCATCTCTGAAAAGAAGAAGAAGATAGAGAGGGGGGAGAAGGGAAGGAGACAAAGGGGGAAAGGAAAGGACAAAATGATAGAGGGAGGGTGGGAGAGAGCACAGATGAGAAAAACATAATCTATAATTATTAGTAAACTCTATCTTTTGAAATAGTATCAGTCTTAAGCTTATATATATATAATACATATAATATATATATATATGTTACTGTTTCTTGCAGGCAGGAATTGTTATATTTTGGTTTTTGTAATCCTAGCACCTAATAAAATAACTAGCAGGTAGTAAGCCCTTAGTAAATGTTTGTTAAATTAAAGTTAAATTTTTTAAAAATTAAATTTTAATTATTTTTAATAAAAAATATTTAACCCATAATTTAAGGCCTTCCACAATCTTTGTGAATATTGAGTTCAGAGATAGTAAAGACCTGGATTTAAATGCTCTCTCTGTCCCTTAACATTTCTGAGCCTCAGCTTTGTTATCTGTCAAGTGGGGAAATTAACAGGAGCTACTCACTGTGCTATTGGATCAAATGAAATTATACATATGTATATGTAAAGGTTTTACAAACCTCAAAGTCATATAGAAATATGAGCTATCATTATTGTGTGAAATACTCTGTAAGCCTAAAGGCTTTTATTAAGGTCTGCTACAGTAATATTTATATCATTGTGAGAGTCTGAACAACAGACAAAGAAGTTTAGGATCCAATTGGATCTATGAAAGTAACCAAAAAATAGAGAAAAGAACATAAACAAGGCTTGATTTTTCAGAACAAAACAATTCACCTTCTTCAGTGGAGGTGATTGAAATTGTTGAGAAATAAACTGTAGATGTGGCAAGAGTTTGCTGCTAGCATCAAGGCACAAAATTAAAGGGGATAGATTCTACTTTTTTTTTTTCTTTTTGAGAGACAGATACTTTAATGAGGTGTTATTACAAATTCTTCAATAGAAAAATCAAGCAATGCTGCTACCATTAGATGCACTCCTGGGCCACAAGTCAGTACTCTCCCTGGCAACAGTACTCTCTCTTTAACAGGCCCCTTGATGGCTGAACCTTTCATCTCGGTCCCCTGTATTGTCTTCCAAATATAGAAATGTACCTATGGCACTGAAGTGACCTAGTGGGCAGAGTACTGGGTCGGGAGTCAGAAAGATCAGATTTTTAAAATCTGACTACAAAAAACTATGTGACACTGAACAAGTCATTTGACTTGCCTCCTTGCCTCAGTTACCACATTTGTAAAATGAACAGGAAAAGAAAAACAGCAAATCACTCCAGTATTTTTGCCATGAAAACCTCACAAGACATGACTGAAATGACTGAACAAAACCATCTTTTCTGTGATATGACTTCAATTGTCATATTATCACTTCTGGATGAGCCTTCTTTCAGAACTCTGGCTTTCCCTTTCTGACTATGTCCATTACCATGTCATCCACAGCAGTTATAAGAAGTCTATCCAGTCACTCTTTGATCCCTTACTTACAAAAGACTGAGATCTCTCTCTTTCTCTTCTAATTTTTCTTATCTAGGGAAGGTCATAGGATCACAGATTTCAACTACAAAGGGAACTTTGAAAGCTCTCTAGTCCAACTCATTTTACAGACAAAACTGAAGATAAGAGAAATAGGTGACTCCTAGCCATACGTTAATCACAAGGTAGTAAGTAACAAGGCTAGCATGTCCTCTCCCTTCAAACTCATCAGCCTTTCCACTGCACTATGCTGGTCTCTGGTAACAGTCTTACAGATTGCTGATAGAGATCTACTAGCTGAAATTTCTAACGTTTAATGACATAAGAAAATATATTCATCCTGAGATTAGAATGGAAAATCTGCAAATATTAGTTCATGTAGACAATTTAGAAATTCATTTAGCTAATATATTGTATACAGATAAAAGAGAGACAATATCTATATAATCCAGAGTTACTACTAGAGTTTACCATGAATATTTACCTTGAAGGACACTAGCATACTCAGCAGTTACCTCTGGACTCAAGTCTGTGAATGTGCAGCTAGAGTTGCTGCTAATTTCCCTACGTACAACCTAGATTTATTAAATATCTATTATGGGCAGAAGAGGTACTTTGGTAGATATAAATTATAAGTCTGACAATCTAAACACTCAGTGAACTTACAGCCTTAGACAAGTGTGGTGGTAGACAGAATAAGACAGAATAAGACCTTCCTCTTTTGGATAACTTGTTAGAACATTGTCCCTAACATCAAGCATACCTTAGCATTAACTTCCATTCACTGCTTCTTGGGCCAAGCAGTGCAAAACAAATCCATCTCCCACATGATCTCCTTTCCCATATTTAAAAATTGCTGTCTACCTAGTGGTTAAGATTTTCCATTTCTTTTAAAATTATTAGTCAATTTTTACATTTTATCCCCAAGATCTTCCCTATTATAATCTTTGAAATCAATCACTACATCTTAATAATTTAATGATCCAACCCATTTTTTCTTACTCTCAGCAATTCCTTATTCTAACTTCTTATATGTTTTGTTTTACACTCTGCCTATGTTTTCCCTTTAATTTGTCACACTTATTTTTCTTACTTTGATAATCTATTCCTTGAATCTTTGACTCTTAGTTCTCCTAATCCTCTTTAACCCTGTGACTTCCCTTTCAACCTCTTCTTACAGAAACCAAAAATAGAATTTGAACACAGAGATTGTTTTACAAATTTCCTTCAATTTCTTTCAAATTTTTCCTCCTGGGGTTTAATCCTTAGCTTTCACAATTCCAAATCCATCCAAATTACTTTTACAATTTCTTTTTTTCTGATTCAGTTAAATCCTTCTCCCTCTCCCACTTTACAACCTATTCCTATAGTAGTCAGAAATGATACAATGTTGTTTCTTTTTAAAATTACAGTCCAATCAAAATCTGCATGTCTGTAAAATCTACCACAATGTTTCTAATTCTGTCCTCTACATCCAAATGTATCCTCCCCTTCTTCCATAGGATATCCTTTTCATACATCTAAACATTGCTTAACTCTCTCTCCTAAGGCATAGATCCCCAACATAATTTTCTAAATATCCCCAACTTCTTCTATTGAGCCTCTGTAGGCACTGTTTCAGGAATGTGTTTCATTGATTTTTCCTCTGGACATGCTTAAGCTTACGATTATCTCTTCACAAATGTAATACTTGAAATGAGATATAGTGAAGCTGTGGTCAGATCAGGGCAAAATATCAATTGTCTTGTTCTGGATAATATACTACTATTGACACAACTAATTGGTACAATTACAAAATTTGCTTTAGGGTTTGCTACATTGAACTAATGATTTACATGGAGTTTGGAATCGTCTTAAACCTATAGGTCTTTTCATTTCCCATCTATATTTCCATCATTCTATACTTGTCTAATTTAAAATAATTCATTTATATAATTCCTTGCAGTTTTCAAAGCGTTCTCCATACCTGCAATCTATAAGGTAGATAGTTAAATTGCTGCAGAATGTTTTATTTTTCAATATGTCTTCCTTCATACTGGCTCATATGCATTTATTTTGTTTGAGATTAAAAACTCCAAGAGAGATGCTTCTTTCAGACATTGTCTTGTTGTGTTTTCCCCCCTGGTGCTATAAATGTAGCATCTGTTTTTCATCCACCAGGATGATCTCATTGTGTGTGTCCAATCTCCTGGGTAGCAATAGCAATCACTCATTCATCCATCAGGAAGAGACAGACACTAATAATTTCATTTTCTATCTTCTTTCCCATCATCCTGCATCTGAGAATGATAAGGGTTAAGTCATAAGCTGTTTTGCAACAAGATACTTGAAGCATAAACCTCAGGGACACAGAATTTAATTTTCCACTATTGTGCAGTGACAAGAGACCCCAGACTTGTGTCTTGGATCAGAGCAATTATAACTGGAAAAGTCAGGTAAAGGAGCTGTTTAAGAGAAAGCTAGCTAGGCTCATCGGGGATGGTTTAGAGGGAATTATTTTTCAAGTTCATGTTCAACCAAATAGCTACTTATCTCCTTTCCCATTTTGAAATGAAATATGATGATGATGATGATAACTTTTATATAGCAGTTACTATATACCAGGCACTGTGCAAAGCATTTTAAAACTATCTCATTTTGATCCTCAAAACAATCCTAGGAAGTAGGTGTTACTATTATTCCCATTTTATAGATGAAGAAACTAAGAAAAATAGAGGTCAGTGACCTGCCAGGGTCACACAGTCAGGAAATAATTGAAACCATATTTGAATTCAGATTTTCCTTACCTCCAGTTAGGGAGTAGAAGCACAAATTTATTAGTTTAAAAAACTCCCAAAGGAGGCATTCACCTCTATCAATATAACATCAAAATATCTTTTTTTCTCATATTTAGTCTTAGATATTTAATTGGGCCAATGAGAGGTTAAATAAGCAGCTCAGAAACCAAACTCATGTCTTCTCAGGTCAGATTTGAACTCAGGTCCTCCTGCACCACCTAGCTGCCCCAGTTTCCTCACTTGTAAAATCAGGAGAATGGACTAGATGAGCTCTAAGTTCTCTTACAGTTCTAATATCTTCGTGTTTTTCCAGTGCTTAGCACAATAGTGGGTGCTTAATAAATACTTGTTGATTTATGACCTTCTGACTTTGGTATCTCTGAGGCACTTCAAAATTGGACTAAGCTGTGCTCCACAAAAAGCACCTGAGGGAGGTTTCCCTATATCCACAAATGTAAACTCCTTGAAAATGGGGATTATTTTATTTTTTATCAGTATCTCAAGCATTCAGTATGGAGCATGGGCCATACTAGATGTTAAATAACTATTTGTTGAATTGAATTAATTTGTATTAAATGGGACAATGAACTTAAGGATCAGAAAGAATGAAGTTTGAATTTTGCTTCAAATTTTTACTAATTTCCCATTCCTGGATTGTCCCTTAATTTTTCTAAGTCTCAGTTTTTTTTCATTGATAAAATATATTTAATGATAGGATTTCCTAGAGGGTTGCTTGAGAAACTCAAATAAAATAATTAATGCAAAATATTTTCAAAACCTAAAGCACTATTCAATATGAGAGGAAAATTAAAATTCTGAATAAAGTATGGAATTAATCCTGAATAAAGTATGGAATTATGGACACCATCACAGCATTTGGCAAGTTCCAAGAATAATAGGATGTTAGCGTTGAAAGGAAACTCAGAGATGCTATAAATCAGGGATTCTTTTTTTTAACCATAATTTTTTCATTAATTTTTATAATTATAACATTTTCTTTGACAGTACATATGTATGGGTAATTTTTTTATGACATTATCCCTTGTACTACCTTCTGTTCCGAGTTTTTCCCCTCCTTCCCTCCACCCCCTCCCCTAGATGGCAGGCATTCCCATACATATTAAATATCTTATAGTATATCCTAGGTACAATATATATGTGCAGAACAGAATTTTGTTGTTGTTGTTGCAAAGAAAGGATTGTATTCACAAGGTAAAAATAATCTGGGAAGAAAAACAAACAAACAAAAAAATGCTCACAGTTTACACTCATTTCCCAGTGTTCCTTTTCTGGATGGAGCTGATTCTATCCATCATTGATCAATTGGAATTGGATTAGCTCTTCTCTATGTTGAAGATATCCACTTCCATCAGAATACATCCTCATACAGTATCATTGTTGAAGTGTATAATGATCCCCTAGTTCTGCTCGTTTCACTCAGCATCAGTTCATGTAAATCTCTCCAAGCCTCTCTGTATTCCTCCTGTTGGTCATTTCTTACAGAACAATAATATTCCATAACCTTCATATACCATAATTTACCCAACCATTCTCCAATTGATGGACATCCATTCATTTTCCAGGTTCTAGCCACTATGAAAAGAGCTGCCACAAACATTTTGGCACATACAGGTCCCTTTCCCTTCTTTAGTATTTCCTTGGGATATAAGCCCAGTAGTAGTATGGCTGGGTCAAAGGGTATGCACATTTTGATAACTTTTGGGGCATAATTACAGATTGCTCTCTAGAATGGTTGGATTCTTTCACAACTCCACCAACAATGCATCAGTGTCCCAGTTTTCCCACATCCCCTCCAACATTCATCGTTATTTGTTCCTGTCATCTTAGCCAATCTGACAGGTGTGTAGTGGTATCTCAGAGTTGTCTTAATTTGCATTTCTATGATCAATAGTGTAAATCAGGTATTCTTAACCTGAGGTCTAAGAATTTTTCAAAAAATATTTAGGTAACTGGATTTCAATATAAATAGATTAATTTATAATCCTAAAGATTAATTAATTTAGAATCATTCTTCTGAAAACCTTCCATAGGTTTTCCAAAATTGCCCAAGAAGTCTTTGACAAAAAGAACTTAAGAACTGTTCTACAACAAGCCATACTTGAACCAAGACTTCCAATAACACACCCAACAGGTGATCATGCCTAAGGAACCTATGCCTGAAGACTTCCAGATGAGGGAGCCCATCATTTCCTGAAACAACAGCTTATTATCTAGAATGTGATAGGCTGAAAAATGGGAAAAGGAAAGATAAGCCACCTATGCTAGATACATGATATATGATAGCAACCATTTATTGAGCTATTACTGGCACCAAGTAGTACAGTATACATATACAATAAATGTCAAACTACATATTCAACATCTTATTTAAAAATAAGTCAAATAAGAATAATTATCAATAGGATATTGTTGGTTGAAACTATTGGGTGCTTTTATATATCATGAATTCACATCATTTGAATATTGACATTGAAAACAAGATACTGTTCTTGGTTGTCCCCAGCATTAAAAAAAAAAAACCCAAAGCTGCAGTAATATAGGAACAAAAATTATGAGCTCTGCTGAGACTTTTTATTTGCCTACCAAGGGCAAAAGTTGATACTCAGTGATTCAATACTGAAAGAATCATGAGGCAAAGGATCTTTTAAAAGAAAAAATAAATAAATCTGACCAGCATATGTTAATGTGCTATCTGGGGAAAACAATTTAGGAATTGCTTTTGGAAAAGCTTTGACCTTCATCTACTTTGCATCTGCAAGGGGGATACCTCACAGGTTCATTCCAGTCTAACAATATCAAAGGCACCAAATTCTGAGGAGGGTGAATTAGCCTAATAAAGAATAGAATGCACTAAGACATGGCAACTTGAGAGTACCTTCTTACTTTCTCTATTACAAAGGAAAAAGTTTCAAACAGAGGACATATTGTTTAAAAGATAATTGTGATAATTACACAAATAAACAGTTAGGAAATGACCTCAAATTCAATTATTTCCAAGATGAAAGGCAAAAATCCTCTTAGAAGATAGACTAACTGCAAGAAAACTATGTGACACTGGATTCAATAAGCTGCTTATTATAATGTCATTGTGAGGCATCATACAAACATGTATGTATTATTTCTTATAAAAATGACAAACAAAAAGCAAAATATTAGAAAGATTGACAAAAGTTAAGAAAGTACAGTATTTTATTTTTCCCAGTTACATGTAAAGATACTTTTCAACATTCACTTTTACAAGATTTTGAGTCCAAATTTTTCTCCCTCCTTCATCCCTGTCCTCCTCATTCCCCAAGATGGCAAGCAATCTGATAGAGGTTATATACATTCAGCGATCTTAAATATATTTTCATTTCATAATTTAATCATGTTATAAATGAAGACACAAAGAAAAAAGAAAACAAGGGAGGGAAAAAACAATAAACATGAAAGTGAAAATATGATTTGATCTATATTTAGACTCCATATTTCTTTCTCTGGATGTGAATAGAATTTTCTATCATGAATCTTGGGGTTTTCTTCAATCATTGTATTGCTAAGGAGAGTAAACTCTATTATAATTGATCATTGTATAATGTTATTGTTACTTTATACAATGTTCTGATTCTGCCTGCTTTGTTTAGCATCACTTCATGTAAGACTTTCCAAGCTTTTCTGAAATCAGACTGTTCATCATTTCTTATAGCACAATAGTATTCCATTATAGTCATATACCACAACTTGCTCAGTGAAGCAAAAAAAAAAGTTTCTTCTACCCCCAAAAGTAACGTTAAATGGCTACCTGCCCAGAAAGAATTTATAGAAGAACTAAAAAAAAAAAAACCTTTGAGAATCACATGAGAGAAATTGAGGAAAATATTAAAAAGAACCATCCAATAAAAACAAGTAGATTTTGGAGGGAATTGTATTTAACCAATTAGTAAAGGAACTACAGAGTATTAAGGAAAATAATCATTTTTTTTTAATTAGAATTGGGCAAGGACAAGCCAGTGAAGACGTAAGAATTAGGTAGCTCAAAAGAAAGATTAGGGCAAAGCTGAGTACGATCTGACTCTAAAAAAGCAAAATTATATAGAAAAAGGTAAAAATTGTGATTATATTATATGAATGAGGTACAAGGAAAGAACCAACACAGAAATATTATAGGGGGAGGAGGGCTGATACTTCCGAAAACCTATTCACATCAGTAATGGATAAAATAATATATGTATATAGCATGATGGGTATAGCACCATCCAAAATCTATAAAGAAATAACCCAGGAGGGGATAGAATAAGGCAATGTATAGAAGGATGTATGGATTTATGGTGCTGGGACAAGATGTATAGATTAATGGGAAAGGGATAAAAAGTGAGGAAAAACTGGAGGGAAAAGATTAGGAAGGGATCCATGGTGGGTGAAGGTTAAGTAATATCAAGGCAATTTAAGGAGTAGAATTAAAGGAAAAGAATTAGCAGGGATAGGAAATAAGAAATAATACAGAAATATAATGAGTAGGAGTAGAATTCTTTAGAAAAAAGGAAGTAGGGCTAATTAATAATTTTTGATATCAAAGTCAAACTTGGCTGTCAGTTATATTAATAATATTAACATTATTTTAGATGCATGACTGCATATGTATAAATGTATATATATATATATGTATTGTATACATGTGTATTTGTATGCATGTAGGCATACATACAGATATCTTTGTATACAGATACATGTATGTGAATGGGTGTGAATATATATGTGTATGCATATATTTATATGTAAAGTAAAAAAAGTAAAATATTCACATTAGAAAATAATAATTGACAAGGAAGCAAAGATGGATTGTTATGAATACAATTTCTTCTATTATTATATATACTTTCTTGAAATGGAACTCTATTGTTACATATTTTGAATCCTCTCTGATGTTCTGCTAGGCACATTTGACAATGTTTTGTTTTCTTTTGTTTCTATTTTCCTTTTCTGTCTTTCTTTTCCATTTTTTCTTATTTTATATTTAGTTTTAAATAAGTAAAAATTAAAAATTTAAATTTAAAAAATATAAACTATTAGCTTCCTTGCACAAATGCAAGTTACTTTTTGGAATAGTTAGTCTTAGTCATAGTCTTCTTAGATCCCTTTTAATATTGATGATTTTTGCCTTTATCTTCTTTGGCAATGGTTTGAGGATAAAATGAAACCTCAGAGTTGTTTTTGCTTGCATTTCTCTTATCGTTAGTGATCTTATCATTTTTATGATGTTGAAAGTTTGTATTCCTTCTTTTGAAATTGTTAATCTTTGACCATATATCTATTAATATTTGTGTCAATTATCTACATATCTTGTTTATTAGAGCTATGGGGTACAAAGATTTTTTTCTTCACTTGACATTTTCACTTCTAATTCTAGGAGCATTAATCTTGTTTTTGAAAAAAGTTGGGTTTTTTTAAGGTATATAATTAGAATTGCAACTTTTCTTCTATTTGATCTTTTCCACCACTGTTTTGACTAAGAATTTTCTCTTAACCATAATTGTGAAATATACCTCCTTGGGTTCCTTCTTATTTTTCTCTATGCATTTAATTCTTCTATCTTATTTGGAGATTATTTTGGTATGTGGTGTAAGATATTAATCTAATTTGATATTCTGTCAAGTTGTTTTCTGGTTTTCCCAGTAGTTCTTATCAAATAGAGTCCTTCCCCATGTAGTTTGTATTTTTCAATTTATCAATATGAGCTCCCTATTTTCAATTGCTTCTGGGTAAAGTTTATCTAAACAGTCCTATGAATCACTTTACAATTTTAAACTATGATATCAAGTATATATTGCTTTATAATTCACAAAGTTTTTTAAATATGTGACTTGATTTGAACCTCAAGGCAAGACTGTGAAGATGTTACTTCAAGCATTATTATTCAAAATTTAAAAATGAGAAAATGCATTTTTAACATCATAAAAAAACCAAGACTCTGAATTTTGATGGTTATTGTTTTATAATATATAGCATTCCAAATGATTTAATGTGATTTTAAGTTTAAATATGTTTTAATAAGTTTTAAAACACACTGATTCTTGAGATATCCTATATTTTGAAATGTGGTAATGCAAGATCTCATTTAACTCTTCGTTTCTTTCATTTTTAATCTGCTCATTGAGCCCTCAGCTTGCACAAGCCCTCATCACTTTATACTTGAACTATTGGAATAGTCTGTTAAATTAATCTTCCTGCCTCAAGTCTCTCCCATTCCAGTATATCCTCTAGTCTGATGTCAAAATACAGATTTTTTCTTCTAGAATGAAATATAAAATTTTTTATTTGACTTTTAAAACTTTTCACAACCTGGCCACTTCTTCTCCATGTTCTTATGATCCAAAGACACTGGCCTTCTCACTCTCCACTGGCAGGGGCCCACAGAGTGACATCAAGGGAACTGAAGAGAAAATACTAACAGCAAAGCTCTTACCCTTGGAGTGTTGTTAAAGGTACATCTGGAAAAGTGGAAAATAACAAGAAAAAGAAAGCTAATCTAAAGTACCTCAGCCAGCTTTTGAGTTATTTAAAAAGTGAAGGCTGAGCCATTGTCCTTATTTAAAGAGCTTGGCAAGCCAAAAGAAGTTCCCACTGGCTTGCCTCTGGGATTAGATGTTGACCTGAGGATGTAGGGCATAATAGGAGAATTTTTTTGCTGCCAAAAGTCCTCTTTCTTTCAATATTGCTTCAGAAGTGTGCAAAATGTCAAAAGCATATTTAGAGTCTATATAGATGTTCACTCTCCTTCCTTCCCCAGTTCCAAGAAAACTGGACCCATTTGTAAACCATTTACTATCTGAGTTGCAATGTCACCCGACTGAGTGCTGTCAGGGAGCAGAGGAGCAGGATTAGGGATGTAGCATATTAGGATAGTCAGCCGATCATGCAGTAATAATAGCCAGGCTCAAAAATAATAGATGGGAAACAAAGAAACAGAACTTGGAAACTGAGTCAGAAGGATCCCACTTAAAAGCAGAGGCTAAAATTGTCCTCCCAACTTTTGCCCAGATAAGACATCTACCTAGAAACTTATGGCATTTCTCTCAAAGGGTGGGCTACTGACTTAAGGATCAGGCAATCAAATTCAGAACTCAAAAGAATATCAGTTACAATCCCAAGAAATTTTCTCTCTAACAGCAAATAATACTAATCACAGCTTAAGGCTTATAAATTCTTAGTGAACACATTATTTGTTTAGAAATTATAAATCCAAAACAGGCTCAGTTCTCAGGGCTGATTACCTTGCTTATCCTAATGGTTTCAAGAAAACTGGCAAGCTTACAAATTAAAGGAATTTGATAGAGACCCTAGAGAAAGGTGCCCACCCTAACTATTCTTAGTGTTTTCCTGGGCTATGCTGTTTGATATCCCCTTCCACTCAGTGAAGGGGGAAAAGGTGTTGCACACCTCATACTTAAACGTAAACTAATAGTTTTAACATGATGATAATAACTCCAAGTAACTGAGTTAACAATTTTAGAATTTTCCTAATAGCCAAATCATCTTAGCTGCAGTTTCTATTCCCTTAAATAAGTTTCCCTTTTATTTTAGAAAGAAAACAATTCTTAAAATTGAGACAGAACATATTTTTAAATTGATTTAACTTTAGTTAACGAGATTCCTTAAATTCTGATTAAATGTCCTAAACAAACTGAATTGCAATTTGGTTATTTTCCAATTCATGAAAATCATTTCTCTTTTGTGAGCCAGGCAAAAGATTAAGGTGACAGTTTTTATTGACAGAACCCTCAGAAGTCTGACTCTAGATAACTAGAGTCTTTAAAGTAGTGGCAAACTGTTTCTCTGTTTTCCTAAAGTTCCAAAACTCTTCTGTTAACACTATTAATGAAAATAGATTACAATTTACATATCCCTTTAGTGGGTCTTAATTAGAGCTCCTTTAAAATTGCTTTTACTATCATATCTCAAATTTCCAAATTACCTTACACACACACAGAAATCATTTATCTGTTGGTCACATCTAAAAATTTCCATAAAGTTATCAAATATGAAGCAATTATATCCAATAAAGCAATTAACATTCATAAAGCACATTTTATGCTAAGTACTTTTGCAATCATGTAGTCTTTATAATAACTATTATTTCTTTTTTACAAATTGGAAAACAGGGCAGAGATAAAATAATTTTCCATAAATAATACATATCCATAATTGAAACAGACAATGGTGATCTTACCAAATGCAGAGGCTGCCTGGTTTTCTCACCTCACAGTGCTATGCTGGTGGTGCCAGGGAAATGAAAATTGTTCCCAGGCAGTTCCTGGACAGAACCTGCTGAAAGCTGAGGTGACTGGTGCCATCCCTTTGATGGTAATTTCAGGCTCAGGAAGTGCTGATCATGGAACCTGACCCCCCACTCCATCCCCATTTCCCCCAGCCTGGGGGAAATTTCTATTTCTATAGGTGAGGCAAAATTTGAGTTTTAATCTGATCTGAGATGAGAGGGGTTAGCAAACAGAAGGACTTAGGCTATATCGATCTTGTTAGCAAATCCCATGACTGAGATACACTCCAAGTAGTTGAATAGAGAGGCTCTTTTAATACTTTCCCACTATAGGATTGTGGAAGAAAAAAAATGGGGGGGCTTACCTTGACAAGGAGGGAATCAAGCCAGGGGAGGGCAGACTCTCCCCATACAGGGTCACCAAATGTTGAAGTTGGGAAAGGAGACCCCAAAAGTTTGGGTCATAGACCAGTGTAATGAGGTATCTCAAAAGAATTTGAAGGTTTGAATGCATTTCCTAGTCAAGGGGCAAAGTTTTATTGTAATTGTAATGCCATTACCAGCAGGCTAAATTCCAAAAGAAATTAGCAAAGAAACAGAAGCAAAGAGACACATTTATCTGGCTTTCTATCACTGACATGCTAATTCCATGGCCCAGAGGAGTGGTTTCCAGAATTTGGTTATCACTGACCAACAGATTATCTCTCTCACAGTCAGCAATGTACTGAGAAGTGGTCTATTCACTATTGTCTCAGGAGTTTGATGTATGGGACTATCCTGAGGCCAGAAGCTGTCTGACTGAGGAATGGTCTATTCAGAATCAGATGGACTGGGCATGAATTTCCTGAGGCAGACTCCAAAGTCAGAAGATTTAGCGTTACTGACTTATTGTTAGAACAGAACCCCCTCCAAAATCAGGGGACCACAAAATCATTGTTGTATCCCCTAGAAGCTATGTTACATCACTATGGTACCTAATAGTTAATTAAGAATTACATATTATATAATATAGATTACTATATAATATCTATATAATTATATAAATATTATATATAATAATTAGTAATTAATAAAAATAAATTAATTTAAGTAATATAACATGATGGATTAGCCTCAGAGTCAGGAAGTCCAGTGTTCAACCCTGACACATACAGACTTTTATCCTGAGCTGGTCACTTAATCTCTTAGTGCCCTAATCAAGTCTCCAAGACTACATATTGTGGAGAGGTGGTAATTCATCTGGAGTTTCCCACATTAATGACATCACAAGTCTGGGGTTTGTTTGTTTTTTTTTAATATAAAATAATGAAGGATTCAAATCTCACCTCTAAAATTCACTACCTACATGAACTTGGGAAAGGCACAATCTCTCTGCACCTCCTTCTTTATATATGTAAAATGAAACCTTTGTACTGTTGCAAATTGTTTTGTTTTGTTCTAATAGTTGGGCCAATTCACATTCTCATAAAAAGATTGTTTGTGTGCCTGTTTTCTCACATCACCTTTTATGTAGGATGATTTAAAAAGTCATTGGCAGTTCTGGATCTATGGTCCTTTGAATATGACTCCAATTATTTGCTTTCCTTTATTTCTGGAAAATGTTTTTATAGTTATTTTGCCTAAATTTTTTGTCGATCTTGCTAGGTAAACTTCTACATATTCAATGCATTTTAACTATATTGAATGAAATTTCTCTATTCTATTATTTTCCCCTGTGTGTTTTGCTAGTACTATATTGAAAGACTTTTGTGGCTTTATCCTGCTACTTTACAGTAGCAATTAATCACATAATAAAGTAATCAACTTCTTGCTTCTAAGGAGATTTTAACTTAACAATCATTAACTTAACTCTATAAGTAAGAATGATACTGTCTCCTCTTTTGACTATATTTACAATTTTCATTTTTTTCTTATCTTATTGCTATCAACAATATTCCTAGGACTATATTAAATAAAAGTAGGATCAAGTAGCATCCTGGCTCTACTTCTGCACATATTAGGAAATTTTCTACTGTTTCTCTATTATAAATACTCTTAGCTCTTAGTTAATCATAAGTTTTAGGTCATGTTAGAGATGATCTTTTTCATCCCTGTATTTTTAATATATTTAACAAAAAAGTTGTTTTTAGATTAAAGAATTTTTCCTATATCTATTGACATATATGGCTTAATTGTTTATATTATCAATTATGTTAGTTGTTTTCCCAATGTGAAAATATTTTTCCTCTCATATAAATCAAACTTGATCATAAAGAATTACTTCTCAATATATTACAGTAGTCTTTTATGAAGATTTTATTTTTTAAAATTTGCAGATACTTGATAGTGAGATAGCTACATTTTTATTCCCTCCCTGGTTTGTATTTTAAGATTACAGTTATATCATTAAAGGAATTTGGTACAGTGCTTTTTAAAATGATTGAGTTTGATTTTTGTATCTTCATTTTGAAATATAAGTATTTCCTGATTAATTGATAGAACTCATTTATAAATCTATCTGGATCAGGGATTTTTTCCTTCTGTATTTTATGTATAATTGTAATGATTTCCTGAGATTGAGTTTTTTTTTAATATTGCTAATTCTTGTTTGTGAATTTTCTTGTAGAAAACTATCCATAGGCTTTAAATTATTCCTCTTTTTTCATTTTTGAATAAATTACATTCAGCTCATTGATGGAAACTTATTTTTTCTCTCTCTTCTTAAAAAAATCAAGTTGAACAATTACTTATCAGCTTTGCTAAGCTTTGATCAAAAAGTGATTGGTTTTTTAAATAAGATGTATAAAACATTATAAAATACAAAATGGATATGTTTGATTGCATTAAATTAAAAGGGGTTTGCACAAAGCTAGTGCAACCAAGATTAGAAGGAAGGCATAAAGCTAGGCAGCAATTTTTACTGCCAGTGTTTTGGTTAAAGGCCTCATTTCTAAAAATGAATGGAGAACTGAGTCAATTTTTTGACAATACAAGTCATTTCCCAACTGATAAATAGTTAAAGGATATAACAATCAGCTTTCAAATGAAGAAATTAAAGCTATCTAGAATCATATTAAAAATGCTCTAAATTATTATTGATTAGAGAAATGCAAATCAAAACAACTGTGAGTTATCACCTCACTCCTATAAGACTTGTTAATATGTCAGCTAAGAAAAAAGAAAAAAATATGTCAGCTAAGGAAAATGATAAATGTTGGAGGAGGTGTGGTAAAACTGGAACACTAATACACAGTTAGTGGATTTTGTAACTGATCCAACCATTCTAGAGAGCAATTTAGGACTATGCCCAAAGAGCTATAGAACCATGTAAACCTTTTGATACACCAATCCCACTACTAGAACAGTATTCCAAAAAGGAAAATAATTCATGTATACAAAAATGCTTATAGCAGCTCTTTTTATAATGGTAAAGCATTGAAAATTGAAGGAATGCCCATAATTGGGGAATTTCAGAACAAGTTCTGGAATATGAATTTAATGGAATACTATTCTGCTATAAGAAATAATGAGCAGGCAGATTTCAGAAAATCCTGGAAACACTTATGTGAAGTAATACTGAGCAAAATGAGCGGAACCAGGAGAACAATATAGATGGTAACAGTAGTACTGTACAATTATTAGCTAAGAAAGACTTAACGCTCCTCAGTGATATAGTGAACTAAGACAATTCCAAACGATCCCATAGAAAATGCTATCTACATCCAGAGACAGAATTGTAAAGTCTAAATTTAGATTGAAGCATATTATTTTCACTTTTTCCCCCTCATTTTTTCTCTCTTATTCTGATTCTTTTTTTCACAATATGACTAATGTGGAAATATGTTTAAATGATTATATATGTAAAATGTATAGTAGATTGCCATCTTAGGGAAGAAAGAGGGCAAGGAATGAAGGGAGAGGAGAGAGGAGAGAGAAAAAATTGAACTCAAAATCTTACAAGAGTGGTTGTAGAAAATATTTTTATGGGTAATCAGAAAAAATAAAATACTATTAAGTATGGGGGAAGTGATTGGTTTTATCATTTCTATAGTAGTTTTGTTTTTAATTTTACCTTTTACTTCTAATTGCCAAGGAGTCTTCTTTTTGCTTCTTCTGAGTGTATCACTTGTATGAATTATTTTTTAGGCTCCATCATTGCATTCTCATTATTCTCTTCTTTTTCTATTTTCAGAGAAAATATTTTTACTCTAAAAATTATACTAGTTATAGCCAAAAAGTTTATGTTGTCTCATATTATTCTCTTTAACATAGCTATTATTTTATGACTTTTTGATTCACATGTCATTTAGGATGCCATTATTTAGTCTCCATTTGTATCTTTGCTTTTATTACCTGTATTGACTGTGATTTTACTGTTATAGACATAAAAGATTGTTTGATATTTATTTTTTTACATTTACTTATGATTACTTTGTGACTGAGCAAAAGATCAATTTATAAAACAAAATCATATGATATCAAGATGTTTATATCTATGTTCTTTTGTACTGTCATTGTGATGACAGCATTTTTCAATCTTTTATTTTCAACAGTATATTCAGTTACATTTTCTTTTATTCATCTTTATGTCAGATTTATCCAAAGTTCAAAAGGAACATTAAAATGTTCTATCAGTATTGTGTTGTTATGTCTTTTTGTGAGAGGCAACATTATGTAGTAGGTAAAGAGCCCTCTTTGAAGTTAGGAAGGCTTGGATTCAAATGTAGCCATTGGCACATACTGGTTACAAGCAACAGGTAATTCTTTAAGGTTATATGTTTGCAGACTAATCACTGAGAGGGGGTTTCCTTCCTTTGAGTTTTAATTTTTAAGCTATTCTTTTAAAAACTTAAATGTCATATCCTTTAGGAAAATTAACTACATTCCTTAATATGCTACCACTGATAAAACAGTGCATCTTATCATTCATTCATATCATTATCATCTTTAACCCTTTAAATAATAAATATACTATTTCCTTATTCTAAAAGTATAAAATTCCATAATTTTCATGTATATAATCTCACAGGGACAATATATCACTGTTACAATGAACAGTTTGTAAACATTAAAAGCATTATATGCCCCCCTAATAAGTTATTATATAGATAGCAAAGAAGATACAGATACACATATAGATAGAGATAGAAACAGAAGAGATTTAATTACCTCTTCCTCCCCAATATTTGACTTAATCATAGAAATTAAACCCAGATAACAAAGGCATTTACTATGTTAATGAAGTACAAAAAATATTTAAGCCCTGTCACATTTTTATGAAGTATGAAGCTCTCTGAATTGGAAGAACAGATGGTTGTTGGCTAGGTAGATTGATCATATCTCTAAAGTTAATTTGAAATAGGAGTAGAGTATTACTCTTACCAGAAATACACAGTGTTTAAAGTAAAATGAAGCTTCAAGGAGTGAACCTTCTGTTAGGAGGGAAAAAAAGCTCACTGTTCCGAAGAGATAGCTAATTCATGGAATCAAATATAGAACTATAAAGAAGAATAGATCCATTAGTCCATCAGCTGAGTAATGGCTAAACAAACTGTGGTATATGAATTACTAGAATATTACTATAGTGCAAGAAATGATTCATGTAAAAATAAAGGGACATTTTCTTTTATAATTTAATGAAAGTGCTATCTAGGTGGACTTGGTCATGGATTTAGGGAATCCAATTATATCTCTAAATTTATATCTTAAATTTTGATTTTTTCTAGACTAGTTTCTGATAATAGGTATCTTACATTTTCTTCTGTTTTTTTTCCAATTTATAACCTTGTTCAAATATAACAGAATTTTAAAAAACAACAGAATAAAAATAGTATTTTTTTACATTGTCAGTAAAACCCAGCAAAAGGATGCATTCAAAATAATTATAGAATGTATAAAATATCTGTGAGTCCAGCTACTAGAACACAAATAAGAATAAAACTATGTAGCACTCTTTTTTTTTTAAATTTTTTTATTATATATATATATATTTTTTATAATATTATCCCTTGTATTCATTTTTCCAAATTACCCCCCCTCCCTCTATTCCCTCCCCCCGATGACAGGCAATCCCATACATTTTACATGTGTTACAATATAGTCTAGGTACAATACATGTGTGTGAATATCATTTTCTTGTTACACAATAAACATTAGAATCCGAAGGTACATGCAACCTGGGCAGACAGATATTAGTGCTAACAATTTACATTCACTTCCCAGTGTTTCTTCTCTGGGTGTAACTACCTCTGTCCATCATTGATCAACTGGAAGTGAGTTGGATCTTCTTTATGTTGAAGATTTCCACTTCCATCAGAATACATCCTCATACAGTATTGTTGTTGAAGTGTACAGTGATCTTCTGGTTCTGCTCATTTCACTCATATGTAGCACTCTTTTCAGAAATAAAAGTAAATCTGAATAATTGGAGAGCTCTTAATTGCTTATGTTTGGGCCACACCAATAAAATTAAAAATTATTATAACATTATCACTATTAGTTATCAACATTAATTGTAAATCAGTTCTATTCCAAACTATCAAAAAGTTATTTCATAGAACTAGTAAAAGTAGTATCATAAGGCATCTGGGTGGAGGAAAAGAGGTATGGAAAGTCAAGAATCTAAAGAAAAATAAAGCAATAAAATTGGAACAGAAAAATGAATCTCACATGACACTGAAAATAGAACTCATAAAATTATTTTAAATAGTTTTAATAAAAAAAATACAAAAGTTAATCAGTAGAATAGGTACAAAAGACCCAGCAGCAGAAAAAACCTAGTAACATAGTATTCAATAAATGTATTAGAATTAAATTAGAATGTAGTCTGACAAAAATCATGTTTAAACCATCATCTCATCATCTATATCACAATAAGCTCCAAGTGAAATCAAAACCTAGATTTAAAAGAATATATCAGAAATATATTAGAAAAGAGAGAAAAACAGACCTTTCAAAACTATAGTGATAAGAAGAGTCCTTGACCAAACAAGGAACAAAGAATCAAAAATATAAAATAAATAATTTTGATTACACGAAATTTAAAGGCATTACACAAACAAAACCAATGTGAAGTTTTGCAGTAGTTTTCGCTGAAAAAAAATCTTAGATCCAAGACATATTGGGAATTGATGCAAATATATAAAAGAATAAGTCATCTATCTAATAGATAAATGCTCAAAGGATAGGAACAAGTAGTTTTCACAAAAGAAAAGGCAAGCTATCAACAAAAATATTAGAGAATATCAAATCACTAACAATAATAATAGAAATGAACATGAACACAACTCTGAAACTCTAAATCAAACTCATCAATTTGACAAAGATAACACAAAAAGAAAATGATGATAGTTACAAGGAATATAAGAACATACTTTCATATTACTGATTAAGCTCTGACAAGTTCTAACCATTCTGGAAAGTAATTTGGAACTATAACCAAAATCACTAAAACTGTTCATACTCTTTGATCCAGTGGTAACTCTACTAAACAATATCTAAATAGATCAAGGAAACAGAGAAAGCCTTGCATAAACATACATATATGTGTTTATGTTTTTATATTTGCATTATATATGTGTGTGTGTTTGTGTATGTGTGTGTGTGTGTGTGTGTGTGTGTAAAACAGAATTGAATTTATGATTTCAATGACATAAGAAAGACCCAGATGAAGAAATCCTCCCACCAATACAGGCTCTTTACGTAACTTAAAGACAGAGCTTGGTTTTCTAGAACACCAATAAGTTAGATGCCTTTCCCAGGCTTACATAGCCAGGGTTAAGAGCAGAAAATGAGCCCAAGTTTCCTGACTATTAGACAAGCTCTCTATGCATTATGCTATGGATGACTCTGCAAATATAGGTCTACAGATTTTACCTATTAAATTCCTTGTTCAAAACCTTCAGTGACTATCAATTCAAGGATAAAATTCAAATTTCTCATCCTAGTACTTAAGATTCTCCACAGTTTCTCTCTACTATACCTTTCCATATGGTTCCTATTGTTCCATTGAACTAGGATACTCCTCCCTCCATGTCTGTATATAAACATTCCCTATGCTTGGAACTCACTTTCCTCACCTCTGCCATTCAGAATGTTTATCTTTCCTCCTTTTTTGTCTTTATATCCCCACCCTCCAGTACAATATATTGCATATAGGAGGGTATTACACATGTTTATTGAATGTTTTGTTGAATTTATCTTGATTTTGTCCCACTAAAAAGACATTTCATTTTTAAAGTTGATTTTATCTTCTTCCCTCCCACACAAGTAAAATTATTTATTTTAAATCTTATTTTTATTAATACATTTCTTATTAATTTTATTTTATTAATAAATTTTGTTATTTGTTTTTAATTTTTATATTATAAATATATTTTATTTATTAATTCATTTTATTTTCACATCATCTTCTTTACCAAATGGATCATTCTTCCTTCCCAAATCCATTGAATCATACCTGGGAACAAAAATGTTTTCATGAAAGAGAAAAAAATTGGCAAAACTATTGTTGGTATAAGATAGAAAATGCAGTATTCTATTCCTCATAATCCCTCAACCCTGCAAAGAAGAAAGTGGGGGTTCATTTTCTTGACTCTTTCATATTACAATTTCTAAATGTGTTGCCATATAGGAAAGCTCTACCATCACTCTACCATTCCTACACCTACAGTTGCTTGAAACTGGACAGACAATATAATAATAAATGGGAGGATTATCTATATACCTCCCTGAAGCTATAAAGGGAGGATTTGTCCAAAAGATTATTAATTCTGCAGTAGAACACTCCTTGCCTTCATCATATCCTGATTCTATTATAATTTTGGTGTATGTGTGCGTGTGTGTACATGGCTCATATCCCTTATTAGATTAAAAACTCCTCAAGGGCAGAGTATCTGTCTTACTTATCTTCACATTTCCCTCAGTCATAGCACATGTTTTTTTTTTTTGTTTTGTTTTGTTTTGTTTTGTTTTGTTTTAACATCATGGCTCTTCATAAAAGAGTATTAAATTAGATTGAAGTGACAGTTTGGTGGTAAGAGTGGGGCTGGATTTGACAGGGCAATAATAAACATACACCTATCTGTGGACTGCACTTAATCCAGCAATAAATAACATTTAAAAAACATAAATCATAAAAGACTCCCCTCCATTCCAGTTGATAAAAACAGAATAGAATCAGCAGTCTTATTATTTGGGTTCACAAAACTGGGTTATTTGACTTCCTCGGGTAAGAACTGATTCTTCTACAAACTCCTAAATCTAAAATAATAATAGTTCTCTTGTGAGACTCCTGACCCATCAAAAGCAAATAGTAAGTTGGAAGAGGTAACATAAGAAAGATTTTGGCAGATATTGAATTTTTGCCATTCTAGGACAAGTGGTTTTTCACCATTTATTTCACCTAACCCCCTGCAAACACAGGACTATTTATTTCTGCATCCTTATTTTTGTACCCAATTCTCCTTCCCTACCTTTTTTCTGATTTAGCCTTATTCTTTCTTTTTTCTCCTTCTGGTTTTCTTTCCCCTCCCCCTCTTCACAAGTCTTAGAAGCCCTCATTTTATTCAAAGTAATTCAAGAGTTACTTTCTACATAAAGCCTTTTTTTTTTTTTTTTTTTTTTTTTTGGTCCTCCACATTATTCTTCCTTTCTACCAATTTCCCACCAAAACCACTCCTCCCTCCACCCACCTCCACACCAGTCTACCATCAATTTTATGAATTCCATATGGCATCTGCTGCTCTGCCTGTTTTTAATCCTACCATGATATTTGTTGTTGTTATTCAATCATGTCTGACTATAATCCTATATCCCCCCACACATCAGGCCTGTCTATCCCCCACTGCCTACAGAACACTGTCCAAGTTCATGTTGTTTCCCATGACAATATCTATCAATCTTATCATCTGCATTCCCCTTTTCCTTTTACCTTCAATCTTTCCCAACAGCAGTGTCTATTCCAAAGAGTCCCATCTACTTATTATGTGGCCAAGGTATTTAAGCTTCAGCTTCAATATTTGATCTTCTCATAGATAAATATTGATTGATTTGATCTCCTTGCTGTCCAAGCGGACTCTCAGAAGTCTTCTCCAGCATCACAATTCAAAAGCACTAGCCTTCCTCATAGTCCAACTCTCGCAGCCATACATTAAATTTAGAAAAAATAATAATAGCTTTGACTATATGAATCTTTGTCAATATGATGCTCCTTGTGTCAAGTATCTTTTCATTTCATGGTGCAGTCACTGTCTTTGAGCCCAAGAATGTAAAATCTGATACAGCTTCTATTTCTTCTCCCTCTATTTGCCAGGAAATGATGGGATAGGTTGGTTTATTTGTGTTAAGCTTCAAATCAACTTTAATCTCTTTTCTTTTACCTTCATCAAGAGGTTTCTTAATTCCTCTTTACTTTCTACTATCAGGATGGTATCATTGCCATCTCTGAGACTATTAATATTTCTCCCACAACCTTAATTGCAGCTTTTGTTTCATCCACCCTGGAATTTTACATGATCTATCCTGCATATAAGTTAAAATAATAAAATGACAACCACAACCTTGTAGCACTCCTTTTACAATCTTAAACCAATTAATTGTTCCATGTTCACTTCTAGCTGTTACTTCTTGACCTGCATATAGGATTCTCAGGAGACAAGTAAGATCTGTACTTTTTGAGTGGCTGCCACATTTTGTTGTTATACACATAGTTCAAGGCTTTAGTGTAGTCAATGCAGCAGAAGATTTTTCTTTCTAAAGTCTCTCCCTCTCTCCATAATTCAGAATGTTGGCAATTTGGCCTCCAATTCTGCTGCTTTGAAAACCTGTTCTTTTGGTAATTCTCACTTCACATATTACTGAAGTTTACCTTGCAGCATCTTAAGCATAATAGTCCCCCAATGAGCCCATCACAAACTCTCTACCAGGCTGCAAACTTAAGCCTTTGTTGACTCTACTTGCTTAGCCTCCTTGCCCCTTTGATTAGAGGGCTAAAGAATGGCAGAAACTCCTCCCAAGGCTTTACTTCATGGAGGACAGAAACTGGACTACTCCCTGTTCCCCACGCACCTGCTGCTCTGCCTGGTTTCATTCACACAGAGCAAATTCTTTCCCAGTCCCCACTTTCCTGCCTTTTGAGTATGTTGTCTTCTCCTTTAGATTATAAACTCATCGAGGGTAAGAACTATCTTTATTAATTGTATTCCCAGCACCCAGTAGGGCCACATAATATTTAATAAATGTTCATCGGACTGGATTGATGGGTATAATACTCCACACTCCCTACCAGAGTCAAGAGGAAGAGTAAGAAACAAATCATAATCTGTCATCTCATAACAACATGTCCAGTCCTCTCAGGACTATATCATCACATGGCCACAATCAGGCCCCATGGGATCAACAGGAAAGATGGGAAACTCTATGAAATGGCCTTCATTACACCTGCTGTGCACACATTCTCTCCAACAAGAGGCTCCCGGAGAGCCGGGATTGTTTGCCATTTGCGTTTAGTCTCCCAATATCTGGCACAAGTAAATGTTTAATAGATATTGTTGATCAATTGATTCTTTGTCACCATTCCCATCACCACCATCACACTTACACTCTCTTTTCTCTTCTCTTCTCTTCTCTTCTCTTCTCTTCTCTTCTCTTCTCTTCTCTTCTCTTCTCTTCTCTTCTCTTCTCTCTCCCTCCTCACACACACACACACACACACACACACACACACACACACACTCCACTGGGAACACAACTGATGAGATTTGCTTTCTCGTTCATCTTGCTGTATAAAAGTGAAATGGTATCAATGAGGGGAAGCTTATTCTTCCACCTTGCTGCATCATCACTACCTCTCACAATTGGAAGGAATCACATACTCCAAATTTACTGAACTTTATATTATGAGACGTTGGAAGTAAAGTAAAGACAAATCAAATAGGCTTTGAGTTGTGGCTTACAGGGAACTAGATCCTAGGGCTTTGTTCTCCCTGCAGAGCTGGAGATGAATTTGCCAGCCCTAGAGTCCTACTGAGTACTCACTAGGCGCTCAGCTCCAGGATAGCTGCTGTGTGGGATGTAATTTGGACATAAGGCACCATGTATCCTATATTTAAGGAGTTCACTACTTAGTTAAGGAAATAAGTCACAGATTCAGAATAAAAGCCAGTGCTAAAGCTCTGTCATAATAGCTAACATTTATGTAGCTTTTACTGTATACAATTATTATCTTCATTTGATCCTCACAATATAAGCCTGGAATTTATTATTCCTATTTTACATTTGAAGAAACTGAGTAGAGGGTAAGTGACTTGCCCAGCATCACACAATTAGGAAATGCCTGAATTTGAAATGTGCAATTTGAACTCAGGTCTTCCTGATCCAGGATTGACACTGTACTATGATACCACCAAGATGCACCAATAGAGACTACAGGTAAAATCTATTCAGAGAAAGTGGAACGCTGAAGTAAGCTGGAGTAGGAGAGGAAGGGGAGTACAGTATAGTAGAAAGATTGCATTGGCAATCAGAGAAGCAGTATTCAAAACCTATCTCTGCTACTAACTACCTTTGTGATCTGGTACACTTCACCCCTGCAAAAGTCTCTTCCAGTAGCAAAATCAAATAAAAGTCAACTTTTTCACATGACTGGATTCACTTGATTTCCCTGGGCCTCAGTTTTCTCATCTGTAATTTGAGAGAATTTAGAAGATCACTAAGAGAGGGAAAATGGCACAGGGCCCTGGCCTTGAAGTCAGGACACCTGAATTCATGTACTGATATTGTCACTTACTGGCTGTGTTATCTTACATAAAGCAATTATTGTCAAATTGACCCCAGGGAGCTCTCTAAGACTACCACGTACAAATAAATTGCCAAGTTGCATCATAAGAAAGAGTTTCCACACAGGTGAGGAAAGAGAAGAAGGGAACAAGTATTTATAAAGTTCCAAATATCCAGGCAGATTTTGACAACTGTTGTGATATTTTGGTTGAGTTCCCCACACTGATAAAAAAAAAAAAAAAAACCACAGGTCTGAACTAAAAATAAATTCTGTTCCAAGAGAAAAGATGAGGGATTTGGATTCAGAGAGTGTGAGGTAGAATCCTAGCAGTGATATTTATTTTTCTATGTAAACTTTAGGCATTCGATTATAAGCTCCATGGGGGCAGCAATTTGTTTTTAGCATCTTTTTGTGTCCCCAGCACATAGCACAGTGTCTGGCAAATGTAGATGCTTCACAAATGTCTATTGAATTGAAGTGAATTTAATCTTCAAATTCCTTATCTGTAAGTTTAAAGTAACTGAACTAGATAAGTTCCTTATGGGTCAAAATCTAAGAATTTCTTTGATCTGTCAACTTTTAAATTCATATGTGTATATGGGTAAGACTTCCGAAAGAGACAGAGATTTTAATTGGTTCTTAAAGAATGTCAAATCTAGATAATGGGGAGGGAGGAAAGGGGAGGCAAAAAACTCCTTTATAGAGAAGTATGAGGTGAGAATAACGAGGTAGGGTATTTTAAAGAACCTTGAAATCTAAACAGAAGTCTCAAACTGTTGATGCAATGGGCAATAAAGCAAAAAAGAAGTACCATGAAGAAAGCTCTGTTGTGGGAGTTTTTGAATCATGAAATCTTGAAGGCCATATAGTCTGATCTAATATCTAAAACTTATCTCTAATACTTGATGAATTGTCAATCTTCTAGACTCTTTTTAAATATTCTTAATGACAAGGAGTTCATTACCTCAGCAGGCAACTCAATCTATTTTTCTGATAGCTCTCAGTTTAAGAAAGAATTTTTCACCTGAAATACATCTTCCTTTCTATAGCTATTTTAGCAGCATGTTGGTTTAGGAATACCCAGGACACTCCTACCAAAAGAAGACTTGTTTCCATTGCCAGTACTAACAGATAACTCTACATTAAAGGGGTAGCCATGATTTAGTGTATCAAGTTCTGGGCTTGTATGGACCAGATTCAATATTTAGAATGTGACCTCAGAATAAAATTTATTTAGCTATTTTCCCAGAGTTTACTCTAGAAGGTGTCAGAATATTTGATATCAGAATATTTCTAACTATAGTTGATGATTGTGTAGGACTCTATAGATATAAGTAAAATATTCCCTAGCTCCCAAATAAGAACTAAAGATAACAATGCACATTGAGTTAAGGTCAGTCACTATTTTAGTCCACAGAATGTACCAAAATACACATGTGGGAGATTCACAATAGCTCACAAATAATCCTTTTGAGTTACAGTTAAGAGCACATGCAACATCTTCCCCTGACCAAAAGGAGGCATTAGTAATTTTTCATAAAGGAATAAAGGCTTAAAGAGAGAGTGTAGAACTCAGGCCTATTTTTGACTCTGTTGTTTTGTAGTCTAACTTTCAAAAAGGGAAGAAGATAAAAATGAATAAATTTTGCCATGAATACACTCTTGTAGAGGCCTTGTATGCCAATAGGGAAGTGAGCTTCCAAACCAACCAATTCAGACCCAGTAGAAATATAAAGTACCCAGAAATATATTCAATTAAAGTTTCAAACAAAGTCTGAAACTCTTACTGCTCTCTATACCCATAAGAATTCTAGCTCAACCCCTGAGACTACTACAGAGGAATGGTATTATAGGTAGAAGTCTTTTTTTTTTCTTTTCTCCAAACAAATTGTGACATAAATCTAGAATTTGAAATTCATAAAACTTTTCACTTGTTAAATATTCCTCCCAAATTTATCACTGGAGTCTCCAACATTTAAGCCATTGTAACATATAGCTATGTTTGCTACATATAATATTATAAGCCTAAATTACATAGATCTAGATATCTAATATATAAAGATATATGTCACATATTTCTAAATATAAAAGTAGATATTATTATATGAATTATCCAGTTATGAATTATCCAGTTGGATAGTCTCTAGAGGAAAAAGGTTCTTTCTGGTATGATTTTTATACAACCTCTATGGCTTTTACTTTAAAATGAATTTATATAGCAAAATCCCATGAATCTAAGTTTATCCAAGCATTAAGATAGACTGAATCATCAATTGAGAAAGAATGATGGATCTGGAGCCTAAGGATCTAGTCTGAATTTTGAATTCTGTCTTTTCTCCTTACTACACAAGAGACTTTAGGCACATTATTTAACCTTCTTCAGTCTCAGTTTTCTAATCTATGAAATTAGGGATGGGAAAATTGTACTAAATGACATCTAGGGTCCTGTCCATTTCTAAATCTAGAAGTGTATGACTTTAAACCATTCGGTCCACATGCCTCCTTGTTCACGGCCTCTAATTCATGATCTGGAGTGCTATCTTTTTTGGAAAAGATGCTCTTAAATATAAACCAGCTCCTCCTGCTCAGCCCTTGTCTATTAATTAATAACTATTGTGGAAAGAAATAAGCTGGCTCTCCTCTATGGATAAACAGTACCTTGCTCTGCTCTTGTACATTGAATCTCCAAATTGGAGTCTCTACTTCTCTCTCTTTCCTACTGTTCTTCTTTCTTCTTTATACCAAGGGCCACTAGTATTTCCCAATACTAGTTGGGTTCATGCTGGTTCATGAGCCAAAAACATTAAGGTTTCCTAATTAATGTATTTGCCAAGGTACAGAGAAAAGCATTTTGGAATCAGAAATTTAAGTTTTTCATGAACAACCTATGTATCTTTGGACAAATCAAATCACTTAACCTCTCCTACTTCATTTTTCTTATCTGTAAAACTGGCAAGTTGTCTATACCAAATTGTTTACTGTCTCAGGAAGAGACAGAAATAGGGGGAAGGGAAAGAATTTAGAACAAAAAAAATGTTTTAAATTAATGTTAAAAATTGTTTGAATATTGATGCAAAAATTTTAAATAAAATATTAGCAAAGAGATTACAGCAACTTATCAGTAGCATAATACACTATGACCAAGTGGGATTTATACCATGAATGCAGGGCTGGTTCAATCTCAGGAAAATTATTACCATCATTAACCTTTTCGATAACAAAACAACAGAAATAACATGATAATCCCAACAGATGCAGAAAAAGCTTTTGACAAAATATAGCACTCAATTCTATTAAAAACACTAAAGAACATATGGATAAAAGGAGTTTTCCTTAAAATAAAAAGCAGTATCTATCTAAAACTTACAGAAATCATTATTTGTAATGGAGAGAAGCTAGATGTATTCCTAATAAGATTGGGGTAAAACAAGAATGCCTATTATCACTATTATTATTCAACATTGTACTATTAATGTTGGCTTTAGCAATAATCAAAGAAAAAGAAATTAAAAGAATTAGAATAGGCAAAGCGGAAATAAAACAATCACTCTTTGGAGAAGACATAATGATATATCATAAGTATAATGATATACATGGAGAATCCAAGAAAATCATCCAAAAATCTACTGGAAACAATTCCCAGCTTTAGAAAAGTTGCAGAACACAAAATAAACCCACACAGATCATCAGCATTTCTATATATTACTGACAAAGCCTAGCAGCCAGCTGCAAACAAAAAATTTGGTTCTTCTCACTGGTTTGGTGATCCAAGGCAATCCCAGTAGACTTTGGATAGAAATCTATCCAAAAAAAGAACTATTGACTAAATATAAATCAATATATGCTATGTTCACTTTTTTTCTGTTTTTTTTCTCTCCAATGGTTTTTCCTTTTTGTTCTGAATTTTCTCCCACAACATGATTCATAAAGCAATTTGTATTAAAAAGAGAGAAAGAAAAATATAAGTAAATGAAGGATTAGGCTCAAAAGTTATTTGTAAACTTTAATGATGCTATTAAAGTGTTACATGGGTATTAAAATTATATATATATATATACATATATATAATTGGAAAAAGTATTATTTAAAAAAATATTGTAATAGATATCCTTAGATCCCTTCCAACTTTTTGTGGATGATTCTACAATCATACTTTTTAAAACCTATAAATTTAAAAAAAAAACAACTCTCCTACTCCTTGTATATACTACTCTTCTAATTCCTGGATCCCTCTTATACAAAATTCCTACTTCTCAGCCTTTAATTCCCCCAAAATCTGCCTTGCTGGAGTTACAACCAGCAGAGATGGTTGATAGAGGTTTTATTTTATCTATAGAAAGCATAATTTTAATCGGGAAATATCGCTTTGATAGAAGTAGCCACTAGGTGGTGTCATAATGAACAGAGTGTTGGGCCTAGAGTCAGGAAGACTCATCTTCTTGAGTTCAAATTTGACTCAGACAAGTACTAATTGTGTGACCCTGGGCAAGTCACTTAATCCTATTTGCCTTAGTTTCCTAATCTGTAAAATAAGGTGGAGAAGATTATGGCAAACCACTCCAATAGCTCTGCCAAAAAAGACCTAAATGGGGTTCTGAACAGTCATTGACTAAACAAGAAATGTTAGAACACTGACTTTGTAGTTAGGAGACCTACGTTCAAATCCTGCCTCTAACACTAATTGTGTGACTCTTATAAATCATCTGTTCTCTCTATATCAGTTTCTTTATCTCTGAGATTGTGGTAATAACACTTGTAGTGCCTATCTCATAGTATGAGGGTCCAAGAAGAGAGTAAATGTAAATGTAAGTACTACTAGCTGTAAAACATTCTAGAAATGTCAGTTATTATTAAAAGCTATTGGTTTCTCCATAATCACATTCCACCTGGAAATATCAGCCATGTGAAAATCCTGTAACTTCTATACAAAAGCCATCTTCAATAGTAAACTTTCTGTGCATTGATGTTAATATCTAATTAATTCCCAAAATTTTACCTTGAAACAGTTAAATTGGGGGCACCAAAGCTTAATCACTCTCTCCCCTTTTTTCTGCCCTTGTTGTCTCCACTACCAGCTGGCCACCAGATGGTAGCACCCACATTAGCAGCCAGAGGTCTCCTTAAAAAAAATAAAAAAACAAAAGAAAGAGACTCCACCTTTTCAGCCAAGCTATCAATCAGTCAAATGACTTGTTTATTGGATCTTATAATTATAGATTTAAAGGTGAAAGAAACCTCAGAATCCATTTAGCACAGCTTTCTTATTTGGCAATTGTGGGGAAATTTTCATTGTAATAACCTTTTATAACTTTACATTGTTATAACCTTTCACTGTAATAACCTTTATTAATTTTATATTGTTATAACCTTTCATTGCAATAACCTTTATTGGAATGCTTGGAGCTCACCCAATTCTCATGCTTAGACTTTACCCAAAGCTTGGGTTTGATCTCACCCAAACTTTCTTGAATGTTTAGACTTACCTACTTTCCTCTTTGCCATATGGCTTAATAAAATCCTTTCTAAGAATTCTTAGTTTGGGGATTGGTTATTGAGAATCAATTTAAGAGACTACTTAAATGCTTGACCAAGGTCACACAAGTAGGAGGTGGCAGGGTTGGGTTTTTAATTCCTGCTCTCCTGGAAATTCTGGCCTTTTCCCATATAACCAGACTACATTCTTATGTTCATTTACTATTGTCTTTCCTCCAGAAGTTCACACCAAGCTGGGGGGTGGGGAAGGGGAGTTCCTAGCTACCACCACCGTTACCCAAAGCACCGCAAACAAGGTCAAAATGAAAAGAAAGCCTCAGGATGAGAGTGCTTGGGAGGTGGGGTATCCACAGCCATGCCAGTAAAGAGCTGTAGATTCAAAATATCAACTTGCTTTGCTTTTGCTCAAGCATCACTGCCTGTCAGGATGAATGTCCTGACATATGTCATCCTTTTACTTACCGAGAAGAAAGGATTTTTCATGCAAAGAACCTGACTTGAATCCAGATGAATGTCTTCCCATCCACTCCTTCTCTGAGAAGGAAGTTCTTGTCTGTCCTAAACCTCCCCTTCTCATTTCAATATTGGTGCTCATTCCCAAGGGCATTTGCTCCTTTTTCTCTCCTCAGGAGCACTGAGAGAAAGGGAAAAAAAAAAAAAAAACACTTAATACTCACTACTGAATGGGCTTTTGAATGTAGCATGTTTACCTCCCCAATTAAAAAAATATAAACAAATAAGTACTTGCGGAACCTGGGAACTAAAAACTAAGGGAATGCCCATCAATTGCAAAATGACTGAAGAAAGTATGGTATATGAATGTAATTAAATGCTACTGTACTATTAGAAATGATGAAAGGGACAGTTTTTTAGTGAAAGCTGGAAGAACATGAATAAAGCGATAAAAAGAGAAGAAAGCAGAACAATTTTTATAGTAAAAACCACCTTGTAGAAGAAAAACAACTTTGAAAGCCATAAAAATCTCTGACCAATGCAAAGACCAATCATGATTTCAAAGGAGGAAAAATGAATCAGTGCTACCTCAGGATGCAGAATGATACAAGCAGGTATGTGGGACAATGAATAACATATTGGACTAGAGTCAGGAAGACTTAAGTTTCAAATACTTTTTCATATCCTTACTAGCTATGCGATCATGGATTTGTCTGCCTCAGTTTTCTCATCTGTAAAATAAAGGTAAAAATAGAACCTATTTCCCATAGTGGTTCTAAAGATCAAGTAAATTGTATTTGCGAAAATGCTTTGCCAATCAAAAAGTAGCATATAAATGCTAACTTTTAAAAAAATATGTCCAATTCAGCAATTTGTTTTACTATCTATGTATATTTATGTATATGTGTATATATATATATATATATTCATATATATATATATATATGTATATGTATTTGTTCTAAAAGTTTGGGACATTAATTTTCACCAATGAAAAAAATAAAAATTAAAAACAAAAACAACAAATAACTCTCTTTTCCTCATCTTCATCTGCTGGAATCTCTGACACCCTTCAAGACTCAAGTCAAGTACTACTTTCTATTTCTTTCCTTTCTTGATGCCCTCCAGATTTTAGAGCTTTTCCCTCTTGATTTTTATGTATGAATTATTGATAGATTTACCTGTTTATACATTATTTACATGCAGCAAAATGCAAGCTCACTATAGGCAAAGACTGCTTCAATCCTTTCTTTATATCTAAGACCTAGTGTTGAGGTTCAAAAGGAGACCCCAAAAGGTTGGGGTCACAGATCGGTGTCACAAGGTATCTCAAAATAATTTGCAGGCTTGAACCCATCTCCAAGTCTAGGGGAGAAGTTTATTGTTATGTAGTGCCGAAGCAGGCTAAGTTCCAAAAGGATTTAGCAAAGAAACAGGAGCAAGAAGACAAACTTATCAAAAAAGACAGAGAGATCTTGTGCTTCATGTCACTAATATGCTAATTTTATGGCCCAGAGGTAGACCGGTATGCACCTCACCACTTGTCTCAGAAACCCTGTTTTCACAGATCAACAGATTGTTATCTGGCAGTCTGTAAAGTTTCTAGAACTATATTACAGCCAGGAGAATTTAGAATCATTGAGAGACAGATTGTTAGAACAATAACACTCTAAGGTCAGGGGACCTCAAGATAACAGTTATATTTCCCCTAGATGATATAACCTATCACTAGCACTGTGTCCCACTCTTAGTAAATGCTTACTAAATGCTTATGGTATTGCCTGATTCACTGGTACATCTTAGGTTCTTCTAGTTCCTTGAGATCTTATAAGGTTTCTGTTTAAAACATGTATGTGGTGTCCACAGCATCTACAATTGCACTTTGCAACCTAATATATCCTTGCAGAATGGTCAAGTAAATGAATTCAAATTCAAACAAGAGTGTCTGCATTACAAAAGAATTTAATATGACTTTAAGATAAAAGACTTTTAAAAGTATCTTTCTAAGTTTTTACATTATGCTTTTCACGTCTTTTCTATAATTGATTGTGACTCATTTTAAGAAGATGACAAGTTCGTCTATGTTTTACACTTTTTTTTGCACTAGTCCCCAAACTACCTATACATGTCATGCTGATGGGCATGTGAGAGGTGGCTAATAAATATTTGATATGATTCATCAAAAGAATCACTGATCTCCCCAGCTAACATTATAGAGAGCCATATCTTGAATACTCATTAGTCAACTATTGCTAGGTGCCCTAAAGGATTCCTTTTGGAGCTTTTCTCCACATCACTTAATTTAAATAGTAATTTCAAATGTATTTCCTGTCATTTTAATCCCTTCTCATCCCCTTCAATGGTCTCACTGAGCACCTTATGCAGAGAAAAGTACCCAACTTTCTAGATAATTAAAGGTCTGTTGGTTGTTCCATGGTCAGGATTCAAATAGTCTCCAAGCTGCAAAGTAATCATTCCCTTCATCATTGCATTGCATTAGCTTTTTAATGTCATCCTATCTACAGTGACCTTCACCAGGGAAACAGAAAATTTACCCGGAGCAGTTGAAGACCCATTAAAAATCTTTGCTGCTGCCTCAATTCCTAAATTGTAGATCAATAAGATTTTTCTTTGAAACATTTGCAAATTTGTCTCTATTGATGTTTGTCAAATAATTCTTCAGCCCAGAGATGGACTTGAAAGTTAATGTGCTATAAATAAGGAAAAAGAGCTATTGCAGGAACAACTAATGTATCATCAGTCCTTCCCTTCCTCCTATCAACTGTACCAGAACTGGCCTCTAATCTGTGGGTAGTCAGAGCAGAAAGACGGCAGGCTAGAGACAGGAGAGTCAGAGCACAAATACATGGATACACATGGCCCTGCTGAACCACATCAAAATCATTAGGTCTTGAGAAAGTTCTCATGGTTGGTATTTCTTGGAATAATACAGGCATTCTTGGGTCCCATTCTTGGGTACATCACTATTTCAAGTCTTTAGGATCACGATTGCTCTGTGGGGGTACAGAACCAGAGTTCTGTGACAGAAATAAGAGTGTAGTTACCTGGCAATTACAAGGAACAGGTAGTGTGAACATATGATGGATGGTCCTGGAAAAAATGGGGAGCTAATTCCCTCAATGAAAAGCTAGTGCTTGTCCAAGCCATACACTTTACCAGAAGGGGATATCATCCAAAGAGCAAAAGATTATTTTTATTCCAAGCTCAGGGAACAGGCTACTTGCTAGGCCTTAGTTCTGGAAAAGGGGGTATCTCCAAAATATTTTATAATTTCTGTTTCCTGTTTGGGGGTGTGGGAGAGAACAGGATATTACTAGAGTTGGTCCATATGAAGACGACTGTCATCAGATGAAGTGATTTGTTATATTCAGCCACCCTGAAGTCCATTATCCTTCTGAGGTTTTCTTCTTTTAAACACAGTCATTAGCAATGCCAGCAAATTTATTAAATGTTAATGAAATTTGGCCCCTCTTGATTCTAGTACCTTTCCTCTGTTAATTACTTCCTATATGTTCTGTCATTAGCTTGTTTTGTGTGTATTTGTTAGCATGTTGCTTCATCCACTAATTTGTAAGCACCTTGAGGAAAAGGACTTTGCTTTTTTTTTTTTTTTTTTTTTTTTTTTTTTTTTTTTTTTTATTCCTAGGGTTTAAGACAATGCCTAGTCACTTAACAAATGTTGATTGTTCTTCTTTGCAGAAAATGGGAAGTGAGAAAAATATAAGTATTTCAGGGTAGAGTCTGGAAGTATGTTATTAAAAAGTGTAAATAAACCAAAATCAACCTGGTGAACTAGAGAACACTTTGTTATGGTCTTTTTACAAAGTGATTTGGAAACTATATATATTCTAAACCTAAAGATTTTTAATCTTCCATTAGTAAGAAAGGCTTCTTTTTATTAGCCTTCAAACAAAGTCCAAGAGAGACTTTCCAAAAAAACCCAGAAAACTATGACACAAAATAATTGGATTTGATTCTAACCTTTCTAGGCCATACTTCTGAGAATAGAGAGGAATGTGGAAAATAACTGCTTTAAACCCCAAGAGCACAAACAGACAAATATTTATTTGTCCAAAAAGTATTCTTCTTCTCTCTGATTCTGAGATACTTCTAAAAGGTCCTATTCACAATGGTAAATACCATTCACTCTGCTTTGAGGTAGAAGATTGACAAAAAGTAGAGGATCTCTGCGTACTAAATAATAGAAAGCACATGGTCATAAGTCAGGAAGGAGCTAGAGTTTTAGTGATAACACTATCAAACAAAGAGAAGCAAGATAGAATAATGTAAATAGTACTTAGTTATTCATATTAAATATATAATTTATTTAAAATATTTTATAAAAATGAATATACAAAAGGAAAAGTTGAAATAAGAATGAGAGCTATGGAAAAAGAAGTGAAAATGGAATTTAATGGCAGAAACTAGGCATGGACCCACATTTAACACCACATACATTAAGATCAAAATGGGTCCAAGATTTAGGCATAAAGAACAAAATCATAAATAAATTAGAGGAACATAGGATAGTTTACCTCTCAGACTTGTGAAGGAGGAAGGAATTTGTGTCCAAAGGAGAACTAGAGATCATTATTGATCACAAAATAGAAAATTTTGATTACACCAAATTAAAAAAGCTTTTGTACTAACAAAACTAATGCAAACAAGATTAGAAGGGAAGTAACAAATTGGGAAAACATTTTTACAGTTAAAGGTTCTGATAAAGGCTTCATCTCCAAAATATACAGAGAATTGACTTTAATTTATAAGAAATCAAGCTATTCTCCAATTGATAAATGGTCAAAGGATATGAACAGACAATTTTCAGATGATGAAATTAAAACTATTTCCACTCATATGAAAGAGTGTTCCAAATCACTATTGATCAGAGAAATGCAAATTAAGACAACTCTGAGAATCATTACACACCTGTCAGATTGGCTAGGATGACAGGAACAAATAACAATGAATGTTGGAGGGGATGTGGGAAAACTGGGACACTGATGCATTGTTGGTGGAGTTGTGAAAGAATTCAACCATTCTGGAGAGCAATCTGTAATTATGCCCCAAAAGTTATCAAAATGTGCATACCCTTTGACCCAGCCATACTACTACTGGGCTTATATCCCAAGGAAATACTAAAGAAGGGAAAGGGACCTGTATGTGCCAAAATGTTTGTGGCAGCCCTTTTCGTAGTGGCTAGAAACTGGAAAATGAATGGATATCCATCAATTGGAGAATGGTTGGGTAAATTATGGTATATGAATGTTATGGAATATTATTGAATGACCAACAGGAGGAATACAGAGAGGCTTGGAGAGACTTACATCAACTGATGCTGAGTGAAATGAGCAGAACTAGGAGATCATTATACACTTCAACAATGATACTGTATGAGGATGTATTCTGATGGAAGTGGATATCTTCAACATAGAGAAGAGCTAATCCAATTCCAATTGATCAATGATGGACAGAATCAGCTACATCCAGAAAAGGAACACTGGGAAATGAGTGTAAACTGTGAACATTTTTTTTGTTTTTCTTCCCAGATTATTTTTACCTTCCAAATACAATTCTTTCTTTGCAACAACAACAACAACAACAACAACAACAACAACAACAACAAAATTCTGTTCTGCATATATATATATATATATATATATATATATATATATATATATAGAGAGAGAGAGAGAGAGAGAGAGAGAGAGAGAGAGAGAGAGAGAGAGAGAGAGAGTACCTAGGATATACTATAAGATATTTAATATGTATGGGAATGCCTGCCATCTAGGGGAGGGATAGGAGGGAAGGAGGGGAAAAATTCGGAACAGAATGGAGTACAAGGGATAATGTTGTTTAAAAAAATTACCTATGCATATGTACTGTCAAAAAAAAGTTATAATTATAAAATTGAAAAAAAAAAGAAAGAAAAAAAAAGAAAATGGAATTTAGCTTGGCACAAGAGATATAAAAGCTCCCCCAGACAACATACTTTAAAAATTAGAAAACCCCAAATAAAAGACAATGATTCCAAGATACAAGAAAAATCAAGAAAAAGTCAAAAGATAGAAAAAGTATGTGTATGATTTTTCTTTGCAAAAACAACTGACTTAGAAAACTTAAAAAGGAAAAATAATCATTGGCCTACATAAGTATCATGACTTATAAGTATATAAGTATATAAGTACATAAGTATCTTTTATTTCAAGAAATCAAAAAAGGAAACTGCCAAGATCATTTAGAATCAGGGGAGAAAGTAGGAATAGAAAAATATTTACCAGTCACCTCCTGAAATAAACACTACCATGAACACTTTTAGGAACATTAAAAACAAAATCCAGAACTTCCACATCAAAGGAAAAAAAAAAAACAACTCTTGCAGCCAGAAAGAAAGCATCTACAATTTAGAAAATATCACTATAAAAGAGTAGAGAATTTGAAATCAAGGCAAATGATATAAGCTTACAATGAAAAATATATTATCCAGCAAAATTGAGTATAATCCAAAAGGTGGGGATGGGGATGGTAAATGGATCTTTAATTAAATAGAATACTTCTAAGTATTTCAGATGGTAAGACCAGAGCTGTACCAAAACTTTGAAGTTCAAACACAAGAGTTAAGAGAAATATAAAAAAGTAAACTAAGGGGGTAGAAAAAGATGAACTATTTACATTATAACATCAGGAGATGATATATGTTCCCCTCGGAACTCTGTCAGCCTTGAGTCATAAGAGATCTGGAAACAGTTCTGCTATTTTTTTTTTAAGGTCAGAAGAGAAAAATGAAAAGTGAAAGGAAATATGATATACCAAGGATGAGGAAGGTAGGGTAAAGATCAGAAAATGATTATGATCACACATGTAAAAGTCTATACAAAAAATAAGGAAAAGGAAGAGGAAAGAGGGTGACTCTTCAACTTCACCCTCAACCTAAATGGTCAAAAGGGGAAAATATATACACACAATTAGGTACAGAAATATGTTTCACTGAAAATAAAAATAGGATGGAAAGGAATCAAGTAAGAAAAGAGTAACAGAGAGTAAATTAAAGGAGGGAGTAGTCCTGAGCAAAAAAAAAAAATCTAAAGATGTATTAATACATTTATAGCAGTTTTTTTGCAGTGATAAAGAATTGGAAACTGAGAGAGTGCCCACAGATTGGGAATGACTGAAAAAGTTCTGACACATAAATGTGATGGAATACTACTGTGTTATAAAATGAAATAATAAATAAAATAGGATGGTTTCAAAGAAACCAACAAAGACTACAAAGTCAAGTAAATAGAACTAGGAAAATCTTTTGATATTGACAACAATAAAGACAAAAATAAAAACAATTTCAAAAGCTCGAGATCTCTAATGCAACCACAAATCCAAAGGACTCATGATAAAACATGTTATCTACCTCCTGGTAAAAAGGTGATGGACTTATAGCATCAAATCAGACATGAATTGCTAACTAATTTATGAAATTACAAAATATGACACACACACACACCTGGCTTTTTAATTACTTGCCAAGAAAGACCACAGTGGCAGCAGTGAGGTTTCACTCACTCTTTAGCAAAGCTCAGAGGTGCAAACTGCACAGAAAGTACATAGACAAGGAGGGGGATGAGAACGAGATGGTGTAGAAAGAGAGGCAGAAATGGGGAAGAGGATGCAGAGGGAGAGAGGTGCAGATAATCACTCATGTAACCATAGGTTTGAGTTGGGAGTGCTAAACAGCATGAACACAGTGGAGACGGAAGAGTGATTGGGAGGGAAAAGACTTTGTTGAAGTCTCATTTTTATAGGTTATTTTAGGGAAAACTTCTTTTAAGTGTCTCCTTTGGGTAAGTTAGTTAACATATGCAAATCATCTCAAAGTCCTCAATAAAATTTTAAAGGTAATATCATCTCAAGACTATCATAATATTTAGTGTTCAACTGGTCTTACTGGGAACATCTGGAACTTATCTAAAATTTACATATCATGCAACCAAAGGCTCAGTGACTTCACTTGATTTTGAACATATAACTAGGGATACAATTATACAATTAAATAAAGTATCAGGAATATAATATGGGATATAATTTATAAAATGAGCTCCTCTGTTCTTTGAGGCAGTTTGTACCTTTGCAAACTTACTTCCTGCTGTTATTACTTTATAAGACCTACTTGGGAGCAGCAAGATGGCTCAGTGGATAGTGCACTCACTGTGTCTGGAGTCAGGAAGACCTGAGTTCAAATCCAACCACTTCAGAATCTGTCAAGAAAACCCAAAGGATAATAGGGTCCATGGAATCACAAAGAATAAGGCATAACCAAGCCAACTGATTAATAACTGGTTACTTACAAACTTAATTATTTTACTTATTAGGTAGGGTAAAGTGTTTGGGGAACCAGAACAAGATATGATTTGAACTAAGTCCATTTTAATACATTCATAGCCAATGACAGAATTTATCTTGCTTAACCTTACATATCTGTAACAAAAGATTTCTTTTTCTTTCTTAATTGGGAGGAAGGGAATGAGAGGAAGAAAAGACAGATTTTCATTGATTGAAAAAAAATCCTTAATTTTTAAAAGTTATAAGAATTAATGCATAAGAACCAGGAAATCACTCTATACAATAATAGTAATAGTATATGATGCTCAACTATGAATGACAATTCTTCTCAGCAATACAATGATCCAATATTATTCCAAAGGTATCATGATGAAAAATTATATCCATATTTAAAGAAAGAATGGGAGTCTGAATACAGATTGAAGAATACTATTTTCACTTTATTTTTTTTCACTTTTTTCCTTTTGCTCTGTTTCTTCATTCACAATGTGACTATTATGGAAATATGCTTTACATGATTGCACCTATATCAAATTGCTCATTGTTTTAGGGAGGGAAAAAGAGAGGGAATAAGGAAAACAATTTGAAACTCATTTTTTAAAATAAATGTTAAAATTTTTCTTTCTTCAGGATAATTGGGAATTTAGGAGAAATACTATATAAATTAAAAAAACAATGTATAGATTAGCACTGTAGGTCAAAATAAAATATAGTCCAAACCTTTTTTTGGAAGTCTGGGAACACTAGATTCAAGGCTTCAAGAAACATAGTGATCTAACCATTCAGGACAGAAATATTGGAGAGGAAGGAAAATAATACTCAAATTCTGGATGGGCAGTCAAGAACAAAGAAATATACCTATACCCTGGCCTAATGTCCAGACCCACAATTTAGGCAGTAGTGAGAGACACAAAGTAAGAGAATAGTAGCTAACAGTGGAATACAAGAGAAAATAAGGAATGCTATAGATAACAAAAGAATGGCTTAGAAAAGAGGGAACAAGTCGGGCATGGGAATGGAAAATTGATCTACAGAAGGTCTAAGCATCAACAGAAGAAGATGGACCTTAGATTTGGAGCAAAATAAGTCCTGCCTATATATCGGTGACAGCCTAGGACTTCTTAAACTTTTTTTCCACTCATGACTCCTTTTCATCCAAGAAAATTTTATGTAAGTCTGGATATATAAGTACATAAAATAGTTATGCAAATCAAACATTTACTGATGATAAGTCCCACATTCAGTTACAAGATTCCATATGGGGTTGCTGGACTATAGGTTTTAAAGCAAAGCTTGAAATTCAAAATATACTCAAAAAACACAAAGATTATGATATCCAAAGGAATGACATTTGATTAAAGAGAAAGTAAACAGTCAGTAATACAAAAGTTCAAATGAACCAAGAGAGTAATACAGCACTTTCTGCACCTAGATCAATAACCCATGTAGCACATGACCTCAGAAAAGTAGCTGAGTAAATTGAGCAGAAGATTATGAAAACAGGTTGAGTTTTTTATTAAATCATCTAAATAAAGGCCCAAGGTCCTCGCAGTAGAATCTTGATACTGAAATAATGATCTACCTAGGAAGAAAAAAGTTCAAATAGAGTTTCCTCATGCCTTTGGAAATCTCTCTAACAAATCACTTTGGAGTTAAAATATGAAGTATTCCTAAGAAAAGACAGGGTTCAGAGTTTACTTAAAAGCTTCAGGAAAATGGTAAGAACAATTTTTTAATACAAAACACCAATACATTTTAGACTATCCCAAACCATTCAAGTCTTCATTAACCACTTCCTCCAATTATTCTTTTTTGATAAGTCTTTCTCATTTGTGTGGGACCAAGAGCTTTAGACTAAAGCTTTTTTCTAATATTAATTTGTAATATGTACCCTAAAAAATAAAGTTGGGGAACAAAGAGGAGAAGAGGAGGAATAATTGTATACTTCTATAATAGAAACAGATTCTAGCATATGCCCAGGTCAACATTACTAGATGAGAACAAGAATACAGGTAACTAATGAGAAAGTTAACTATCCTGGAGACTAAAAAATATGATATTAGAGATAAGAGCAGATTATTTACATTTTTTTTTATTTTTGAAAAGTAGAGAACCAAGTATATCTCTTTCATCCAAGCATACCTATCTCAATCCTTGATCATTTTGGTCCGATTATCATCAAAGAATTACTTCCACTTTGTGGCAATAGACCAAGTGTTTTGAAGGTGACTAATCCTTTGATACATTAAATGTCTTAAGATTTTGTTAAAGATCTGGAGTATAAGTTCATTCCTCTGACCACCCTCACCACAATAGTAACATTTCAGAAAATTCATCTTTAGAGACATAGATAGTTTCTTTGTTTTCTTGATATTGTTATCTCTTGATATTAAGAGGCAAAGTGGTGCAGTTATAAAGATGTATACTTCTGAAATCAGAGGCCTGAGGAAAAATCTCGTTTCTGTCTATTACTGTGTGACCTCTTTAGTAAATCACTTCATCTCTTTTGGCTTTGGACTTTGGTTTAGCCATCTTTAAACTGCAAGCATTATATTAGATGATGTCTTTTTTCAGCAAACCACCTTGAGAAAAAGACAATAGTGGTATGTGCAAGGCAAGTCAAACCACTGTCTGTCACTTCAACCAATGGCTCTTCTTCAGACCTTGATGATAATGCCATGGCCTCTGTATATATTAACCTTTGTATGGAATAGTGGTCCTGCTACCCCCTACCCATTGCAGCTGTGAGAGAAAGGAAGAACTCTTGTAAACAAGAGTTCCACCATGGCTGCCATCAGCAATATAAACTCACCATCACCTTTCTTCTACACCAAAATAAGCTCAAGATCCCACAGTTACTGAAGACCTGTCAAAGAAAGTTTTTATCAACAAATTATTTGGAATTTTCAGATGCTTTAACATCAGATGGGTTATACCATAGAAATAAAATTTAAAAAATAAATTATTTTCTGTTTTGCTTCTAAGGACCATGAAGCCTTTTCATTTCACTTGCACTGAAACCTCTTATATGTGTTGTCCGATCAATTAGAAGGTAACTCCTTAATTATATGTGTGTCCCTTGTATTTAAGAGTGCTTTGAACATAGAAGACACATAATGATGTTTTTTTTTCCTTTCATCTTCTTCATTCATTTCCTTTCATTCATTCATTCTAACTCTTGATTTAAGAACGTCTGTATTATTTATTATCCAGTGACTGACTATGGATGACTAAGGATCATCTATTTATGATGCTGACTCCCTACTTGTTTTCATGCTATCTCTACTCTCCTTTGCATCTTTTTTCCCCTTAGCCATTTCATTGCTTATAAAAATTTCTGTCAAATTATAATAAAAGAAATAGAAAACTGGAAAAACTTGTTATCTGTAGCATGATTTTTTGGTATATCTGGAGATAGGTTTAGTGGGATTAAAGTGAAGACTTTAATTACAATGAAAATTTGAGAGAATTTCATTAGATCTCAAAATCCATGTCTTCCTTGAGCCTCCAAAAATGGCATGGATAGTAGACTTGATCACAATGTCTTTTGCTAATGATTTCCTGAAAAATGATGTAATAAAGCAGTTTTGCCCATTTTAAGGGCATTCATGTTAATTTTCCTAATCACTATCTTTGTCCATCAGAATATCAGTTAATGGCTGAGAATTAAACTTTTAAAACTTTCCTGAAAACACTGAGGCTAAGAATTTTAAGGCATACCAGTATAAGAGAATAGCTTGGGGAAAAGGGATTCTTCCAATGGTGTGTAAATTAATTTATGAAATTCTTGTTTATCCGAATACAATCCTTCCTTTGCAACATCATCAACAACAAAATTCAGTTCTGCACATATATATATATATATATATATATATATATACATATATATATATATATATATATATATATGTATATATATGTATATCTTATAGTATATCCTAGGTACAATACATATTGTACCTAGGATATACTATAAGATATTTAATATGTATGGGAATGACTGCCATCTAGGGGAGGGGGTGGAGGGAAGGAGGAGAAAAATTCAGAACAGAAGGGAGTACAAGGGATAATGTTGTAAAAAAAAAAAAAATTACCTATGCATATGTACTGTCAAAGAAAATATTATAATAATAAAAAAAACTTCTAAAATTCTGTGGAATTTATCATATAGATATGTATTTTATTTTGGATCAAATGAGACAATATATGAACAGTGGTTTAAAAACATTTAAAGAACTACATATATATTGGGATTATTTTGTACAGTTTATTAAAAATCTGGTAATTAATAATGAAAAAAGAAAAAAAAGAAATTCTTGTTTAAAAAAAACCCATTTCCTAAATATTGATGCAAAAAAAATTTAAATAAAATATTAGCAAAGAGATTACGGCAATTTATCAATAGGATAATACACTATGACCAGTGAGATTTATACCATGAATACAGGGGTAGTTCAATATCAGGAAAACTATTGCCATCATTAACCATATCAATAATAAAACAACAGAAATTGCATGATAACCTCAATAGATGCAGAAAAGCTTTTGACAAAATACAGCACCCATTCCCATTTAAAAACACTAGAGAACATAGGGATAAAGGGAGCTTCCCTTAAAATAATAAGCAGTATCTATCTAAAACTTACAACAGTCATGATTTGTAATAAAGACACATTCCCAATAAGGTCAGGGGTGAAACAATAATGCCCATTATCACCACTATAATTCAACATTGTACTAGAAATGTTGGCTTTAGCAATAAGAAAAGAAAAAGAAATTAAAGGAAATATAATAAGCAATAAGGAAACAAACTATCATTCTTTGCACATGATATGATGATACACTTAGAGAATCCTAGAAGATCAACCAAAAATCTACTGAAAACAATCCACAGCTTTAGCAGAATATAAAATAAATCCACACAAATCATCAGCATTTCCACATATTATAGGCAAAGCTCATGAGCAAGAAATAGAAAGAGAAATTTCATTGAAAATTACTGTAGGCAAAATAAAATATTTGGGGGTTTACCTGCCAAGACTAACCCAAGAACTATATGAACATAATTACAAAATACTTCTCTCACAAATAAAATAAGATCTAAAATATTGGGAAAATATCAATCGTTCATGGGTAGGTTGAGCTAATATAATAAAAATGACAATTCTACCTAACATATTCTACTTGTTCAGTGCCATACCAATCAAACTGCCAAAGCATTATTTTATAGAACTAGAAAAATAGCTAGCTAGAAAATAACACCATTCATATGGAAGAACAAAAGATCAAGAATAACAAGGAAATTAATGAAAATTAATGAAAAAATAGTATGGTGGCTTAGCAGTTCCAAACCTAGAACTATATTATAAAGTAGTTAAATGATAGATACTGGCTAAGAAATAGAGTGGAGGATCAGTGGAATAGAATAGATACACACAATACAATAAGCAATGCCTATAACAATCTAGTATTTGATAAACCCCTAAACTCTGGCTTCTGGAAATAAGAATTCAGTATTTGACAAAAATTGCTGGGAAAACTGGAAAATAATATGTCAAAAATAGGCATAGACCTACATCTCACATTCCATACCAAAATAAAGCCAAAATGGATGCATGATTTTGGGACAAAGGATGATGCCATAAGCAAATTAGGAGAACAAGGGATATCTTATGTCAGATCTTTGGAGAAGGGGGGAATTTATGACCAAAGACCTAGTGAACATTATGAAAGACAAAATGGGCAACTTTGATTACATTAAACTAAAATGTTTTTGCACAAACAAAACCAACAGATACAAGATTAAAAGGGAAGTACTAAGCTGGGGAAAAATTTTTTATAACCAGTACTTCTGATAAAAGTCTCCTTTCTAAAATATATAAAGAATTGTGTCAAATTTGTAAGAATACAAGTCATTCCCCAAATGATAAATGGTCAAAGGATATGAGTAAACAATTTTCAGATGAAGAAATTAAAGCCATTTTAGAGCATATAAAAATGCTCTAAATCACTATTGATTAGAGAACTGCAACAACTCTGAAGTATTACATCACACCTCTCAGATTGACAAATATGACAGGAAAGGATAATGACAAATTTTGGAAGGAATATGGGAAAATTGGGACACTAATGCATTAATCCAACCATTTTAGAGAGCAATCTGGAACTATGCCCAAAGGACTATCAAACTGTGCATATTTTTGACCCAGCAGTGCCATTACTGGGTCTGTATCCCAAGGAAATCATAAAGGAGGGAAAAGGACCCACACATGCAAAAATGTTTGTAGCAGCTCTTTTTGAGATAGTAAAAAATTAGAAAAGGAATGTATGTCCATCAATTGGGGAATGGCTGAAGAAATTGTGGTACATGAAGGTAATGGGATATTACTGTTCTATAAAAAAATGATGAACAAGCTGATTATAGAAAGGCCTAGAAAGATTTACATGAACAGATGCTGAGTGAAACAAGCATAACCAGGAATACTTTGTACCCGATAATGCAAGAATGTGTGATATTTACAAAAGGCTTGCTTCTTCTCAGTAGTCCAGTGATCCAAAGGAATCTCAATGATCTTTGGACAGAAAATTCCATCTGCAACCAGAGAAAGAACTAAGGAAACTGAATATAAAGCAACACATGCTATGTTCACTTCTTTTTTCTGTTTTTTTTAATCTCTCCCATGGTTTTTTCCTTTTGCTCTGATTTTTCTCTCCCAACATAATTCATAAAACAATGTATATTTAAAAAGCCCATTTCCAAAATATCAGTATTCTCCAAAATGATGAAGTTGTACAGATGTTGAACACAGCACTTCCAGGGAGGCATAATGTCATTTAAAATAAGTGATGTCTTCCTGTGATTTAACTTTCCCAAATTCATTTCATTTGTGCATTTTCCTTAAAAGGTCACCAGTGCTGTATATCTGTAGGTAATTTACTTTTTCAATTCAAGTCTGATCCCCAGAAATTGATGGATTAAAAAAAAGGCATCCTAAAACAGTAAAAATGGTCAGAGTTTCTATGGTTATTGTAAATCTTTTAAATGTTAAATATTATAGATCAGCCTCTTTAAATTAATAAGAATCTATGTGTCTGGAACTTTTTAAAAACTGGAATTAATTCATTGGTATTGAGGTATTCCCTCTACATGTTATTCTTAACTGTCTCATTCTGTTATTTTCCTTTTTTTGCTATAGGTCATAAACCTCTGTGACATGTTGTTCATTAATTCCTTTGGTAATACCATTGAATATAGGATGGAAGAGATGATTTAATAGCAAACTATGTGAACATTACCTTGGGATTTTATCTGACCACAAAGTTGGTGGAGTCGATAGTGTGACCTTGTCTTCTAAACCTGAGAAAAAGCTAGAAGTAGCAATTCAGACTTTCTTTTAAATCATTCCATTCTATATAAAAGGCAGAAAACATTTTAAGGAGATATTCATATAATCTCCCCTACAAACTTCCAAAAATTTTAAATTTTATTTTTACACAGTCACTCAGAAAGGTCAATAGACATGACACTGTAAAGGAAAGAGTGGCCCTGGGAATAAGGAATGATTTACTTTCCTGCAGTGCACTTCTCCAAAAAAATTCAAGCAAAATAAATCATTGGGATACCTGAAGAAAGGTATACAGAAATGAATGGTTCAGAGCAGATTGGCAAGAGTATTATATTGTCAAAAAAATGAGATCATAGAAGCCTTTGTTATACCCAAATTGATCTTTTCCCACGGTATGTGGAAGTACATGCACAAACATAAATATATTCATATATAGTCTGCATTACAAGCATCTGAAAGGATTATCATATTGTACAGAAGAATAATAATTAAAGGGTATCATTTTAAGATGACTATTTTTGAATGAACTTTCCTTAAATCAGAGAATATTAGAACAAAAAGGGATTTTAAAGATTAACTAGTCCAACACCTTCATTTTACAGGAGAGGAAACTGAGGCTCAAGGATGAGAAGTCCCGTGACTTCACTGAAGAAGATGGTCCAAATCTTTTTCTTATCTATTCTGCCATTTCCCTTCTGAATTTATTCATTTCTTATCATTTTCCACTTTTTTCACATTTCTAAGTATTACATGTTATAGGAAAGGAATTTGAAAAAGTGGTAATTTACATTCAAAATACAACATGTTGACAAATAAATTATTTAATAATGTAAATTGAATGATTTCCAACCTGAGGAAGGTAAATCTGGTATTGAAGAAAGAGTCCTGGGAAAGCTACATTCAAGCCCTAGCCCTGCCACTAATGCATGGCCTTGGGTACTTATTTCATCTCTCAGTTTCAGCATCCTTAAAACGAATGAGTTAGGCAGTTTTCTCTACTCTATCCTTCTCCTATAAAACATATCTGACACTATCCCAACAATGTCCACATAAGCAGTGTCTCTTGTATCTGTGATATATATGCTCCTGGGAATATAAATCTTGCTCCTGCACCTCCTGAAAGACTGTTGCTCCCACTTTCCATATCCCAATGGGATATATGATGTGTACAGGATTATGTTTCACAAGATCCCCATACTATATAGTTGTAGTTGATGTCACTTTATGCTCAGACTCCAGGAACAAATGAGCTGAAAATAACAAGGGAGGCATCCATACCCCTCGCCTTTCTGTCATTCATCTCATGACTCAGAATCACATGGACATGTTCTACCTGAATGGACCTGAAATCACAAACTGTAGTCATTCCAGGTAGTGTCAAATCTTGCCGACTCCCAGAATACCCACTCACCTGCCACCTACCATTCCACACCCTCACCTATGGCTTACCAGGCTAGTCCTACCCCTACTCCATTGGCCCCTGGGCTAGCATTTCCTGATGGCTACAGCCCTGATATGTGATATCAGGCTCTGGTACTGAGCATAACTTTAGTGACTGGGTGACTACAGACATTCAGGTGAAAATACAAGATACCCCCTTTGAACAGCCAGACCATTGAACAGACAAGCATCATCCGAAGTGTTAAGGGAAGGGAGGTGTATGCTCCATAGATTTTATTTTATTTTTTTATTAATTTTATAATTATAACATTTTTGACAGTACATATGTATAGGTAATTTTTTACAATATTATCCTTTGTACTCCCTTCTGTTCCGAATTTTTCCCCTCCTTCCCTCTACCTCCTCCCCTAGATGGCAGGCATTCCCATACATATTAAATATGTTATAGTAATCCTAGGTACAACATATATGTGCAGAACAGAATTTTGTTGTTATTATTGTTGCAAAGGAAGAATTGGATTTGGAAGGTAAAAATAATCTGGGGAGAAAAACAAAAAATGCTGACAGTTTACACTCATTTCCCAGTGTTCCTTTTCTGGGTGTATGCTCCATAGATTTTAAAGACAGAATGTGTCAGCACCTTTAGTGAACACCTTAAGCCCATCACTCCTACCAAGAACAAGAAGGCAAAGATAATCTTAAGAAAGGACTGTAAATCCACAGGGAATATTTTAGGGATTAATGGGGAGGGAGGACAGCATTGTGCAGATGGACCTAGACAAGCAGCTCAACATCCCCAGCTCAACATCCCCAGCCTCCTGATTCTAGGGAACCTCTTAGAAGCTTAGAGGGGAACTTGAGAAGTCCTTCTCAAGCTTCTTCATACTATCCAAAGTGTTCCCTAGTCAAGTTCAAAGCAGGGGAATGGGAGACTTGCTTGCTTTATTTTTGTTTCTTACTTTTTGATTATTCCCTAACCACTGCTTATTGCCCAAAGGTAGGATATGGCTGCCACAAAGAGGAATGTCCCAACTCCAACCCATCCCAGCTGGTTTTCTTTATCTGTGATCTCTGAATAAAATATTTTTGATGCGGGGAGATGATAGACCTCCAAGTCTCATCAACAGATCAACAGCCATCCTTTGACTCCTAAATCTTCCGGGCTTTTTTCCCTCCTCTGAATGTATAACTTCAAGACTCTATTGATACTGTCATCTCATTTTTAATAATACCCTAAACATCAGTGGAGTTTGTCATCTACTCCACCACTGCTTATACCTAGCACTCCTGGACTTTCCATCTGTCCTGCAGTTGAGTCATTTATATATGTTGCTTCCTCTAATTAGAATATCAGTTCTTTGAGAACAGAGACTATATAGTATTTTTTCTATTTCTATCAAAAGTACTTAGCACAGTGTTTGACATTTATGAAATACTTGATAAATGTTTTTTCATTCATTCATTTATTTCTCTCCATTTATATTTCTCTCTTTCAAGAATTATGTACAAATATGGATTTTTATATTCCATTAACATATTTTGTGAATGTTAATAAAACCACTGAGTAATTATAAAAATGAATACATTGGATCAGGTCTAACTAAGGGTCTTCCTTACTCCAAAAATGCTATCATCTTAACACATGTTTTTCTGCATGAAAAACAAATTTAAGTATCTGTAGCTTCCCATTATGGTTGGTTTTCTCTATAACCAAAAAGATTTCCAAACAAATTAAAAAAATAAAAGCTAAAAAAATTCTGGTTGTTTTCATGAGCCTAAAAAGTACCATGGAAAGGTTAATTGATGATTAACTACCAACAATCACTCCTAAAAGTTCTCTGGCTTAACTTGCTTTTCAGAAAACCTTGCAAGCCTGAGGCAAACAGACATAGGCATAGGCTATTAAACTTTTTATGAGGTTGTTAGCCTTGTGTATCTCCTACAAAATCATACAGCCCATAAACATGTACTCCAGTTGCCTGCAGTTGATTTGATTTGATGTGATTTGATTTGATTTCCTGCAGTATGCTGTGTGATGGTTGTAGTTTCTTCATTACACATCAGTTTAAAAAAAAAAGTAGGAATAAAAAACCAGCCAATATATCAAAATAGAAATTCAACCATTTTGGCCACTGGTGGAAGAGTTCTGGGTCCCCCAAATTGTGAAAAGTCAGTGGACAACATCAGCTTATAACAAACTCATTTTCATTTGGAATCTTGAGAAGTCCTTGGAAGCCCATTACATTTTATAGTCAGACAAAAAGGTAATGGCATCTGTAGCTATGGAAATGTAATTAGGTTTTTATTTAAATGTAGCAGGAAGTTTATGTTTATTATAGAAAACAAATGAACGAAGACGAATCACCCCTTGGCTTCCTTGTGCACACAATGCTGGTGGTTGGGCACAGCCAGTGGACTCCCGCAGACTCGCAGAGCTTTATGATTCTGCAGAATCAGCAACATCCACTCTGATGACGATCTTCTGTAAGTATGCATGCAAGTCAACTTAGGAGAAATGTTTGATTTCTTTCTTTCATGTGAGGAAGAGGGAAATCCTAACAGGATGGACTTCACTTGTGCGAACATTCCTAATAGCTTCATTACATGTGATGCAATGTTACTCTATCTCTTCCCTTCTCATGAAACAAACCAGAAGTTTCCATTAGAAGTACCTCTACCTCATTTAACTTCATGTCTTAGAGGCAGAGTTTAAGACTTCCTAGATAACCTTGTCTAGGGATGTGATTTTGAGGACGGGGTGTGAGGTACAATAGAAGGGAAATTAGATTTGGAGTCAGAAGACAAGGGTTCCAATGTTGCCTCTCACATTTACTTCCTGTGTGACTTCAAGCATGTCATAATTCTCTGGACCCCGGTTTCTTCATCTTCAGAATGAAGGGCTTCTTGTCCACTTATAAGATCCTTTTCAGCCATAAATCTATATGATCACGTGGTCTATCAGGTTAAAGCCACAAATGGGGTGGTTTGTTCAGTATGTAGAGTTGAGTCTTTTTGAAAGTTGTTTTGTCTTTCAATATCTTAGATGATAGGTAATGGATCACAGGGGAGGCAACAACATATAGTGATATTTTTTTGGCCTTAAAGTCATTTTTTAATTCTTCCATATTCAGTACTTGTGTGATCTTAGTTAAATCAATTAATGTCCATGGATCTCAGTTTCCGCAATTGTTAATTGAGAGATTAAACAAGATGGCCTCTGGAGTCCCTTTCAGTCCTAGAGTTCTGATTCTATAGAATTTTAAAGCTGAAAGTATCCTTAAAGGTAATTTCAAATCTTACCTCCTAATCATGAGTTTTAAATTCTCAAATTTTGATCCCCAACCTATTTATCTAACAGGTTTCATGCAAATGGGCAAAGCTTCTATTATTATCTATTCTATCACATCTTCCTCTAACTGGGCAAAGTTTGTACCACTGTCATAATGTGTCTAGTCTGCTCCTGAATTCAAACTATCCTCTGAAGTGTTCTCCCTTTTGTATTCAACAAAATCAGATCCTGTTCTTCATATAGAATTTTAAGAGAATTCTTCATGTATATCTTCCATGTATATCAGCTTCATCACTGATTCCAACAAGTTCTATACTCCTCATTCTTCCTCATATAATCCTTCAATTGATTCCTGAACTCACTAATGTGGGACCTCTGTCCAATGATACAGTGTTCAACCTCTCCATGTTTTTTCATCCTGAGCAAATCTTGTCCATGCAATCTTTTAAATCCTCTAAAGGGTATTCATCCAGTGGTTTAAGAACTTTTATATAGTTCTTTGGGTATTGTGTATCATGTATATCAATGAATACATAGGTTATCAGTTATGCTATCTTTGCACAACTTCTATTAGCTATATATGACAATATAGTCTTTCCTACCAAGCAACTCTCTATTGCTGTAGGAGATCCACAACTTTTATTCTTTGAAGGCTATAGTAGTCCACAATTCACAGCTAAGCAGTATCCGCAGAAGAATATCGTTAAATAGATGAGCCTCTGTTTGGGGAAGAAACTTAGGGTAATTAAAAGATCTGTGTAATTTCCCACAGGCAATATAATTCTCTTTACCTTCTGTTCCATTTTGAGCCCAGATCACTGTCCATCTGTAATATCTACCCAATATATGTATGTACTAATGACAAGCTTTGTGTTCCATTACTTCCACACTGCTTCTTTTCTTGATATTTAACTGATATTTCAAAACTTCAAGGATCTTAAATCACCTATTATGATTACTTCATTTATTAATAAGATATGAATATATTCCATATTTTACACCATCTTAATGCATTTTTTGTAGCTGAAAATTTCATTTCCCAGTAGCCCCTCCAAACTTAGATAGGCTTGACCTCTGATAACAGACAGAAAATATATTGCCAGGGCTATCTGCAAAGCCTTTCTCACTTAGTTGAAATTTTGTTGGAAAAAAATTTGGAAAGGGGCCTTTAAAATAAAAGTTTAGAGAAGGATTCAACCAGCAAACAAAAGAAATTCTTCCTTGAAAATTTTTCTGAATAGTCATTCTAGTAATCATATTCATTCCTCATTGAATTCCTTGTCAGAGAAAGAATCAGCAGCAAATTAAATATACTTGCTGCCACATTAAACTCCTCTGTATGATATGACCATTAAATGAGTCACCTCAATTTTTTTTTGTTTTTATCAGTGGTACCCTTATTCTCCCAGTCAACCAGGCCTGATGATTCATAATTATCTTTGACCCTCTACTTATACTTGACCCTGACTCATCCAATCATCGAATCTTGATTCTTCCTTCATGAAGTTTTTAAGCATCAGTTCCTTCCTTTCTACCCTCACAAATATCATCCTAGTCATGGTTCTCATCTTCTCATGCTTAGACTATTGCAATAGCTTCCTAAGTATATGTCTTCCTTCCTCCAATCTCCCTTTGATTCATTCCACTGATTAATATAATCCCAAAATAGTCTTCTGGCTCAAAAGCAGTGTCTTCAAGAAAGGTGTTAACACCACATACAACTCACAACATCCCTGAGTGTAGCCCAAAACAAAAAATTGCTCTATAATTTTCCAAAGGCAACATGATTCTCTTTGCCTTCTGCTCCACACTGGGCCCAGATCACTGTCCCATCTGTAATATCTATCCAATAATTACCTGCTATCTAGGGGAGAGGGTGGGGGGAAGGAGAGGAAAAATTGGAACAGAAGGTTTTGCAAGGGTTGGTGTTGAAAAACTACCCATGCATATGTTTTGTAAATAAAAAGCTTTAATAAAAATTAAATAAAAAATATCTATCCAATATATATGTAATAAGGACAAGCTTTGTGTCTCACCACTTTCATACTGCTTCAATTTCTTGATATTGAACTATTTTGATGTAATTAAAATGTAATTGGGAAATTTTTAACAAAATAAATAAAAATACAACAAAACATAGATGAAATAATAGGTAGCATTTTAAGTCATTATATGGTTCATCCTTATGTATGGTTTAGTGGACCCCATTCCTTTTTGAATTTATCACTGATGGCCTACAGGATGAAGATAACATTTGAATATGGAATTCAAAGCCACTTGATCCTCTGGTTCTTAATGGCCTCTCCAAACTTATCTCCCAGTACACAAATCCCACATTCCATCCCACTATTATGTACATGGCTCCATGAATGCAACATACATATATTCCATATTTCATGAAATCCCTCTGCTTGGAATGCTATGCTCTCCCTTCTTTTTTGTCTAAATTCTACCCATCAGAAAGGAGGCATAGGACAATGGAAAGGGTTCCTGGCTTGGAATCAGGAATACTTAGAATTAAAGTTGTACTTCTGATACTACCTGTATAGCTCCAATTTTAATGGGGCATTAAAATTTCAGATCAAAGAGTCTCAGACTCCTCATTTGCAATATGAGGTTAAAATCTAGAGGGTTGTTTCCAGGCAGAAATGGAGTTATATAATAGAAATACTTAGCAACATTTCAAGCACCATATAAATGTAAGCTAATATTAGTCTCCTAGGTCCAGTTCTAGCAGTAGCACTTCAACAAAGTGCCTGGTCAGGGATTACTTCCATCTCTAGCTTCCTGCATTTCTTATGGCACTTATTTTCTGGACTATTCATTTATCACCTGGTATGTTGCTTTGTACTACTACTTATCATTTAGTATATGCTTCTAGAACTTCTGGTGCCCAAGAGGGGAGAGTGAAGAAGAAACTCTCTGAAGCTCTTCCAAATTCCCCTCCAAACAACTAGAAAACTGCCTCAGAATTGATCTAGGAGCAGGGTAGCAACACACCAGTCAGGCAGAAAACTCTCTCTCACTGTGGTGGGGAAGGAGAGTCAGGTCTAGGAGCAGCAACAGTGACCAGTCTGACATCAGGGGGCTCGCAGCAAGGTTCTAAGACTGGGGCAATCCACCATTGAAAGACCCCTCCTGCAAGCCTGCAGCACCCTGGGCAAATGAGTAGCCTAGGCAGCCCAGGAAGGCCCCATCCCCAGTCCGAGTCACCAGCAAGGCAGTGAGCCCACTGTTTATTAATGCCCTAGGGCCAGCACCAGCAAGACATTTGCACAGCAAGCCAGCAACAGAGTACTTCCCCTGAGACAGGCTAGCCACTAAAGCCCACACCTAAGGGGGCCCCCACCTCCCAGTACCAACCGGAAGGGAAATCTCCCTCTAGAAAAAAACAAGCGGTGAAGCCCCTGAAACCCAGTGAGAGCCAGCAGTAAGCCAGAGAACACTGGCACAAAAAACCGGGGCAGAGCAAAATCAGAACCCAGCTCCCACATAAAAGGCCACAAAAATACAGAAAAATGAGCCAAAAAGACCTTGACTTCAGAAAAATCCAAAAAGACTTGTATGAACTGATGCATGGTGAGGTGAACAGAACCAGAACATTGCACAAAGTGACAGCAGCACTGTGTGATGGCCAACAGTGAATGACTGGGCATTTCTTCACAACCCAATGATCCAAGACTATCCCAAAGGGCTAATGATGAAACCGACAATGCACTTCTAGAGAAAAAATTGATGTTGATTGAATACTGACTGAAATGTGCTTTTTTTAAACACTTGTACAAAATCACTAACATGGAAATGTTTTACATAATTGCACATATATAACCTAGATCTGATTACTTACCATCTCAGGGAAAGGAGGGAAAAGGAAGGTAAGAGGGACAGAATTTAAAACTCAAAACTTTAAATGAAACTGTTAAAAACTAAAACACACACCCACACCCCTCTGTAACTAGTTAAAAGTCTGTTGATGGCAAATACTGTGTCTTTTACTATTTTTCTCTTATATGATGATCAATACATGGTATATAATATTTAATAAGCAAATATCTGTTGAAGATAAAGATCAATTGACCTGAAATGATTAGGCAAAGCAGGAAAATGTATAATCCCCCTTTTAAAAAAAATCTGCTGCTCTTTTTAATTCCCCAAGCTTAATTATGACAAAAATTAAATGTTTGATTCTTTTGAGTTTGGGCAAACCAAAATATCTTCAATTCTGTTGATTTCTCACTCACTACCAAGTTATTTTTTAAAGTGACAATGAAAAATAATGTCATTTAGAACACTTGAACAATGAACTATGTTTCCACCATTTTTCCAAAAGCCTTGGGGTAAATGTTCCTTCTGCTGGCTGCCTGGGACAAATCTTCAAACATAAAAGTTGCCAATGAAGATCTGCTTGAATTAATACTCACAATATTGAAACTAAAGAGGACTAGCCCTAGGAAAAATGAGCAGGCAAAATTTATTCTTTATGCTCTCCCACCTGTTTATATCACCTCTTTTCTGTTTCCCCAAGCAACTATTCTGTGTCCCATTCCCCTAGGGTATTCCTTTCAATTGGCTAACAGAATTTCCCAGAAATTATGAGCCAACTGAATTCATCAAATTCTACAAGCATTTTTTAAACACCTGTGAAAGGTACTGTGCTAGACACTGGATAAGGATAGCTATGACATATACCCTGCTTTCAAAGAATTCTCAGTCTAACAAAAGAACAAAGAACACACACAAATAACTTACACAAACAAATGTAAGTATAAAAGTATAAAGGAACAGTACAGACAATTCTAAGAGACAGAAGATTAGAAAAATTTTACATGGGGAATCAATATTTCATAGAATAGATTGTAAATTAATTGAACACTGAAGGGAGAGGCAGAAATGTGCTGTGAGGAGATCCGGTCTAGACTCTGTGATAAAGACCTCATAATCACAGACTAGAAATCCCAGAAAGCCAAGCTCCCAGACACTCCTATGTTGAAACTACCAATCATAGTCTCAGCATACAGATAACGGGGAAGGGAAAATACAAAAGCAATATACATCTTCCCTGACCTCTTTATCATGGGTCTGTGCATTAGAAGAAACTCACAAAAATAAGTTCATTTAATGGAAGTCTCCCCAAAAAATCAAACATTACAATCATACCCTAAAGGAGGATGAAAAAGATAAAATATTAAACTTCTAACAAGAAAGACTTGGGTTCAAATTTCATCTCTAATAGTTCCTATATAAACATATAATTCATTTACCTTCCCTGATTTTAAACTAAGGGGGAGTAATATATAAATTGGGAATAATCAAAGCTATAAATTCCTATTTCTCAGGCTTAAATCTCAAATGAGAAAACCCACAAATCACTTTTCAAAAATAATAAATGTCAATTAACTTGGTCTAAATACCAACCAGATCTCCCTAAAGACTTAACAGCAGACACCACTTTAAATATTTTTGTGATACTCTGTTTCCAGGTGCTCAACCTCTCTGTTCCTGACCTTATAACTTTCCAAAGCCATGCTGACCATGCTCTTGTGAGTTTGGCAATAGTGGTGAAACAAGGAATATAGCAGTAATAAGAGTTTGGTTTTGGTTGTTGTTTTGTGATTTCTTTCCCCTAGCTCTCCCTAGTTTTGCGTGTACTCCAGGATGGGGTGGAGAGGGAAAGAGTGAGCACAATCATGAACATAATTAAACTTTCTAAACAAAAGCACATGTACAGATGTGAGAGAGAAGGTTGACAATTCAGAGAGGAAACAAAAGAAAACAATTCTTAATTTGTTATCAAAATAGGATCAAAAGAAGAACACCAATTCAGTAAGATTTCAATTCAGTAGTAGTGTTAATGGAATATTAATTAAGAAATGAGGATGTTTTTCTTAACTGAACCAATATAAATACTGTAAAAAAAAAACTTTGTTTAATATGGACCATTATAAAGTCTAGTTTTATATAAGATAAGTAGTCTGCTTCCAAACTTCTGATAAGTCAACTCCAAACATACAAAAGCTGCCACTCTTGTCCAGTTAGAATCCCACCAAGTAAATTTACTATCATTTCTGTGTTATTACACACTGGCAACCTCTTTTTATCAGTATCTCTCTTTTCCCACATCTGTCCTTATCTCAAAACTGTTGCTCAACAGCCAAGGAGGATGGGAACAAATTAAATTTTATATCATGGCCTGGACAAGAAAAAATGACAAAAGGTGTTTTTTTTCCTCCTTGTGAGTAGTATTTAAAATATTATCACCATGTCTGGACTTCTCCATTGATTAAACTCAATGGAGAACATTAATATTAAAGAAATGTAATAAACCTCCACAATGTTTGGTTTTTATGACTGACTTTCGGTCAGATAAAACTGCAGAGACAAATGCTTTTTCACTAATATATATTAATCTCTCATCTTAATTCATGAGTCAAGCTTAGCTGAGCATTTTAAAATCAAAAAGGTCACTGGAGTTATTGGCAGATGGCTGTTATGGAAAGGTTGGTATAAATTCTGGACAGTTTCTCTTGTGCAAACAGACTGGTCATTTGGGCTGTGCCAAGAATAGATAAGCACGCTTTTTTAGACAGAGATAACTGAATTGTTAAATAGAGTATACTAGAGCAAATATGTTTTAGTGGGAAAAGCCCAGACTTTGAGTCAAAAGACCTGGATTCAAATTTCAGCTATGAACCCTATTAGTGTGTGACCTTGGGACAGTCATTTAACTCCTGAATTTCATATGAAAAATAGGGATAATAATGCATGTGATCCCAATAGCATACAATTCTAGTAACACTTTTGTAATTCTTTGTAAAGCTTCAAATTATACTGAAATGCAAGTTACCATCAATTATTAATTTTATAATCAAATCTCACCTCTCCTTTGTCCCTTCTTTCCTTTATTCTATTTAAAATACTGGCTCAAATACTCTTTTCTATTTTCCCTCATTATCCCTTTAGCCCTTTCTTCATTTCCAGGAGGATATTCTAAAGCTTTTTTAAATCCTCCAATTGGAGAAACAATAATCAAATTTAAAGCAGTGACCTTAGAGTCCCTCCGGTGGCACCTCCTTCATATTATAGATAAAGAAACTGAGACCCGGAGATGATAAATAATAGCACCAAAGTCTCCAAGCCTTCTTTCCACTCCAAGCACTCCATGCTCTGGCAAACTTTGTTAGTCTATTTCTCTTAATCACATTCTGCCTTGTATCAAATTATCATCATCAACATCTGTGGACCATCTTTTATGTGTAGAACACTTCCTTTGTTCTCATAATATGTATTTTATTTTATACAAAATATCACATCTTCATCTTTATACTTTAGAATGACTACAGAACATTGCCTTATACATTGCAAGTGTTCAATAAATGTGAGTTGAATGAATAACTATGGTATTAAATTCCTTTTTAATGAAAATTTGTTTATAATTAATATATAGCCTGTTTGCAATTTATCTTTCATAAAAAGTAAGATACAGAATGTGCCACAAAAAAATCTGATTATTTAAACTTCCTCATATTTTTGGATAACCTGGAAATCCCTATAATTGTGGTTTTTTGAATGGGTTATCTCTCTAAACTCCCATGGGGAGGGAACAACTACCCTCTGTCTCTGTTTTATTTCCCCAATCCATAGAGTCTGTGCCAGCCACATATGAATTTTTGATAAATGGGAATTAATTTGAATACATTTAGTTCCTAAGCTTTGCCTCCTGTAAACATTAGATATGCCCAAAGTCAATTTAGGGCACAGGTTATCTTTCTGCCATCCAAGCAGCTGTAAGTGAAATATGGCTTAGCATAAGGAATGTAGGATCATCATGGAAAGAAATGAAATCTCTATGGGAAATTCCCTCCTCCCCCAATCCCATCTTCCCATCTTTTCTCGTAGTAGAGAGTGATAATTTGCTAAAGATATAGCCCATTCTATCTGCTCCCAAAATTTTCTGGAAAGAGAATGTTGGGGGCACAGTCCTGCCCTTGAGACAGTCCTAGTAATATGAAAATGTGCATTTGGATTGTAATTATCTAGTCTGGGGGGACTTTCCCTGTGGTTAGACCTTTCTTGGATGACCCTAAGTCATATCAATAAAACTTTAAGACCACAAACTTCCAGCTAGTCAATAAATAATGCAGGCTAAGATCACTGAGCATTATGCCTCAGAGGGTTGCTCTGTCAGGATTCACTAATTCAACATTTTTTCCCAGAGAGGTTCTGGCTACTTCAGCATTCCATAAAGGGAGTCTGCCAGCCTGGCACTACCACTAAAGTACCCCTGAAACTAATGCATCTTATGTAGTTTCTCTTTCTGAATCTGCACTGAACATGACAAGGGAGAAAAACAAGGTTGATTTTTAAACAATCAGGAAACAGATCACTCTAAGGAACCATCTTTGGTGGAATAGATCTATAGGAACTCTGATTAAGAAGCTTTCTATCTTTATACTTCAAAATGAAAGTACACATTTTCAGTCTCACCCAAAATAAATTGATTTGATAGAGCTCAAAGGTGTGGATACTCCATTCCATACCTTTTAGTCCTGCTATTTATCCTTCTGAAAAGATCCATCCAGTGTGACAAAGGCTTACCTCTGGTTTTCCAAAATTCAAGGCAATCCTAATCCTCTGACCCAGAGATCTCACTGCTAGGCATATACCTCAAAGAGATCAAGGGTAAACAGAAAAACTCTATATTATTTATAACAAATTATTTATAATAGCACTTTTTGAAGTAGAAAAGTACTTGAAACCAAGATGTACGTAAGTTAGAAAATGTCTTAATTGAATTGTGATACATTAATAAAATGGAATATTATTGTGCTCTAAGAAACAATGATTATTATGAATACTATGCAGAGAAGGATTGGGAGACATGACCTGAGGCAAAGTGAACTAAGCAGAAGAAGGAGAACAGTATACACAAAGTCTATTACAACATAAATGGAAAGAACAAAACAATTGAAACTGACCATTGTGAAATTATAATGTCCAAGCTTGGTCTCAAAGAAAATATAAAATAATTCATCTCCCTGAACTTCATTGAAAAGGCAGGTGTGTTGGATGAAGCACTTTGCATTTCAGATGTCAGACATTTTTCAGCATGTTGATGAATTTTGTTGAACTTTTTTTCTCTTTTATTCTTTTATAAGCAATAGTTGTCTGGAAAGACAAGGGGAAGGGACACATTGTAAGATCTAGGTGATATCAAAGACAAAAGATATCAATAAACTGTATTTTAAAAATATTTAGGGGACCTCAATCAAAGATCAGCTGTCTCTTTTATTATCACCTCATGATAAATCCATTCATTTACTCTTACTGTAGCATTTATCTTAACAATTCACATTTGCAAAATGTTTTAAAGTTTACTTGAAATAAAGTGGACTTAATTGATTTAAAAATTGGCTTGGAAAACCTAAGTACAAACCCTGCATCTGATATTTTCTTATTGTATGACCTGACAACTTTTACCTAACTTCTCAATGCTCTAGAAGGCAACTCTCTAGGGGGTCTACATTGTTAGAGGGAGTTTCTGTATCTGGGAATTCCCCAGGGAGATAAGTATGAAGCTTGGCTCTGATATTTGGGGACTGACTTTGTAGAATTTATCTCAGCTATCTTATTTTCTTCAACTATAAAATTATTTTCTTGCACTGCAGTGGAAGAGGCTAATTTGTGTCATGAACTCTTTTCACAATCTAATCAAGCTTACAGATCTTTTGTGAGAATAATCTTTTTAAATAATGGGGGAAAGTGATTATTTTCTATTAGAGTTAATAAAAAATAAAAATATAATTTTTCCCAGCCAAGTTCAGTGATCCTCTGGAATCTCTGTAGATTCCAGGTTAAGAACCTCTGCAATAAATGATCCCTAATATCTCTTATTCATGATTGTATATCATATTATCTCCCTGGTTCCATAAACACTGGATATAATAAGGATATGATCCCTTTAAGTTCTAAGAAAGTTCAGAGAGAGGGTGAAAGCAACCAAATAAGCCTTTAAGGCTGAAAAGCTTTCCTTGCCATGCCCTCATCTTTATCTTAGCCATTTAAAAAAATTCCATAGTATTTTATTTTTTTCAACAACATGTAAAGATAAGTTTATTTTTTTCCTTTATTATAGCTTTTTATTTGCAAGATATATGCATGGGTAATTTTTCTGTACTGACAATTGCAAAACCTTTTGTTCCAATTTTTCTCCTTTCCCTTCCCCACTTCCCCAGATGGCAGGTAGACCAATACATGTTAAATATATTAAAGTATATGTTAATACAATATATGTATACATATCCATACAGTTATTTTGCTGCCCAAGAAGAATCAGACTTTAAAATAATGTACAATTAACCTGTGAAGGAAATCAAAAATGCAGGCAGACAAAAACAGAAGGATTGGGAATGCTATGTAGTAGTTCACACTCATTTCCCAGAGTTCTTTCACTGGGTGTAGCTGGTTCTATTCATTATTGAACAAATGGAACTGATTTGGATCATCTCATTGTTGAAGAGGGCCAAGTCCATCAGAATTGATCATCATATAGTATTCTTGAAGTATATAATTATCTCCTGGTCCTGCTCATTTCACTCAGCATCAGTTCATGTAAGTCTCTCTAGGCCTTTCTGAAGTCATCCTGCTGGTCATTTCTTACAGAACAATAATATTCCATAATATTCATATACCACAATTTATTCAGCCTTTCTCCAATTGATGGGCATCCACTCAATTCCTAGTTTCTGGCCACTACAAAGAGGGCTGTCACAAGTATTCTTGCACATACAGGTCCCTTTCACTTCTTTAAAATCTCTTTGGGATATAAGCCCAGTAGTAACACTGCTGAATCAAAGAGTATATACAGTTTGATAACTTTTTGAGTATATCAACAGTTTATTCTTTTAAGATTTTGAGTTCCAAATTTTTCTCCCTCCTTTCTTTACTTATACCCTGCCCAAGACAACAAGCAATCTGAAATAGATTGTGCATATACAATAATTTTAAACATTGTTTAAAATTATTGTATATGTCATGTTGTGAAAGAAAAGTCAAAGGAGAAAATACTAGAAAGAAAAAGCAAAGAAAATGTGAAAATTGTATGTTTCAATCCGCAGTCAGTCTCTATAGTTCTCTCTCTAAATACTGAAAGGATATTCCATCCCAAGTCTATTGGAATTGTCTTAGATCAATGTGTTTCTGATATCATAGTTGGTCATTATACAATCTTGCTGTTACTATGTACAATATTCTCCTGGTTCTGCTCACTTCACTCAGCATTAGTTCTTGTAAGTCTTTCCAGGCTCTTCAGAAATCAAGCTGCTCATCAATTTTTATAAAACAATAATATTCCATTGCATTCACATACCATAACATATTCAGCCATTGCTCAATTGATGGGCCCACTTATTTTCTAATTCCTTGTGACCACAGAAAAGCTGCTATTTGCACATCTTTGTTTATTTCCTTTTTTCCCTCTTCCCCTTTTATGATCTTTCTGGGTTACAGATCCAGTGGTCATATTGACGGATCAGGGGATATGCACAGTTTGCCCTTTGGGGATAGTTCCAAATTGCTCTTTGGAATGGCTGAACTACTTGACAACTTTACCAATAATGCATTAGTGTCTCAGTTTTCCCGCATCTCCTCCAACATTCATCATTATTTTTTCCTGTCATCTTAGCCAATTCAATAGGTGTGAAATATTGCTGTTAATTTGCATTTCTCTATTCAATAGTGATTTAGAGCACTTTTTCCATATAATTATTGATGTCTTTAATTTCTTAATTTGAAAATTGTTTATTAATATCTTTGACTATTTATAAATGGAGTGAATTATTTGTATTCTTATAAATTTGATGCAGTTCTTTATATATTTTAGATATGTGGCCTTTACCAGGAATACTGGCTAAAAATTTTTTTTCCAGCTTTCTGTTTTTTTTCTAATTCTGGCTATATTGGTGTTGTTTGTGCAAAATCTTTTCAATTTAATGTAATCAAAATAGTACAAATTGTTTTAAATAATGTTTTCTATTTCTTTAGGATAAATTTTCTCTTTCTCCAAAGATCTTACATCCTTTGCTCTATTAATTTGTTTGTAGTATCACCCTTTATGTCTAAATCAAGAACCCATTTCAACCTTGTCTTGCTATAGAGTATGAGATATTGGTCTGTGACTAGTTTCTGCCACAGTGTTTCCCAGTAGCTGGAGTCTTTGAGTTAATCAAACTATATCATTGACTATTGTGTAATACATACCTAACTTATTTCACTTATCTACCACCCTTCTTGGTTTTTATAACTATCATTTATAATATAATTTTAGGTCTGTTATAGCTAGGTCATGTTCCTTTGCTTTTTTCCTCATTCTTTGCCTTTGTTCTTCCAGCTGAATTTTGTTATTATTTTTTCTAACTCTATAAAACATATTTTGGGAGTTTGCTATAGCCCTAAATAAATAGCCTAATTTAGGTAGAATTGTAATTTTTATTATATTAGCTTGGCCTACCCAAATAATTGGTATTTTTCCAGTTGTTTAGATGACTTTATTTGCATTTTATAATTATTTCATAAAGTTTTGGAGTTTGACTTGACTTCAGTCATTTTTAGCCCTGTTATTGAATGTATACGATATAAATTTGATCCCCACTGATTTTCTTCTTCAGTCTCTTAAAATTGTAGTCAAGTCACTACTATCATTGCTTCTGAAAATAGGGTATTAACAGATCATTTTATTGTTTCACTCACCATTCTTATGACTTTCCAGGCCATAATTACTTTTTCTGGTCACCCCTCTTCTAAAGGTGCTATATCCCTCAATAGAATAGAAGCTTCTTTAGGGCAAGGATGATCTTGCTTTTTGTATTTGCATCTTCAGGTTATAGTATAATACTTGACATTCAGGGATATGGAATAGATTTAAGGGTTGACTGATATAATAAACTACAAGAGAATTAAATTCCCATCACCAGTGTAATGGGAGGAAGCGGCTGGAACCTCCTCTGTAACTCAGAGTGTTATGGAATTTCCTACAGCTTGAAGAAGTGTCTTGTCCAAAGCTCATTTAACCATTATCTATCAAAAATAAGACATGAGCTTTCATCTTCCTAACTTTGGAACAAACTTTATATCCTCAAAAGAGCCAGGTAGGTGGCTCAGTTGAGAGAGTGCTATGTTTGGAGTCAAGAGAACCTGAGTTCAAAAACAACCTCAGAAACCTAACTAGCTGTGTGACCCAAGGTAAGATACTTAAACTGCTTGCCTTAATCTACTAGAGAAGGAAATGTCAAACCCCTCCAATATCTTTGCCAAAAAAATCACAAGGACAGTATCATCCATGCAGTCATAAAGAGTTGAAGACTACTGAATGATTAAACAACATAACTCCATCTCCAAAACCATACATATATCCTTGACATCTAGTAAGTAATTAATAAATGATTTTCATTCAGTCCTCAGAAATAATTCAATTAATCTCTCTCAAAGACTTATCTAGGGTTCCAGGCTGACTAGAGCTTCTGTCTCTGTTCCTGACCTATGAACAAACATATAACCTTATTCTCACTGATTACTTCTGCTAATGGTAGCCTGTCATTACAAATGATTTGTTTGATTTTTGACTATTGCCTAGACATTCATTCTTATATAGTTCTGCAACTGCATATTCTATATGTATATATACACATGTGAAAAATCAGCTATAGAGGCAGCATGACAATGAATAAAGTGTTCTATTTGGAATAAAAAAAAAACCGAACTTAAATTCCATTTCTGATTCTTCCTAATTACATGATTATAATCACATTGTTTTCTCTATTTACTCATCTATAACTTAAGAAGAGATCCAATACCTAAGTTATCAGATTGTTGTAATGTTCAAATAAGACAACACCAAAAAATGCTTTTCAAATGTTAACATGCTATATAAATATTAGTTGTCTTATTGATAATACTATATATTCTGATTTTTAGTGATAAAAAACAAATGAAAACATCTGTGTGGTAAAGGTTCCCCTTGTTAAAATTCTTTGAACTCATAAGCTTTGCATTGGTTTTATCTTCTGCCCATTTCCTCTATACCTATTGCTTTTATTTTTTTATGTTTTGGACATGTGCCAACAAACTAGTATGAAGAGATGAAGTCCTAATGAAAGGATCCAAGCTTGAGAAATGAAAGCCTTGAATAGAATAGTATCAATGGGAAAGGAAAAAAAGCTACAGATATGAGAAATATTCTGGAGGCAGAATTGACATTAATCGATATGACTTGTTGGGCTTAGAAAATGAAAAAGATAAAAGCAGAATTTCAGGTTTGAGGGACTGAGAGACTGGTGCTATTGGCAGAAATAGAAAAGTGGAAAAGGGAATAATTGACATTTATATAGCACTTTTAAGTTTATAAAGAGCTTTTCTTGTAATATAGGCAAGAAGGAAACAAGGAAGTAAGAAGGGAGGAAAGACACTATAAAGGAAGCACTGCATATATGATTCAAAGGATTTCATAGATGAGAAACTGAAGATCAGAGAGACTAAATGATTTTACCATGGAAGCACACACAGTAATTGTCAGAGAGGATTCAAATCCACTTTTAATTCCCAACCTAGTGCTGTTTTTAATAAATTATGTTGCCTTCTATATCAAAACTTTTAAAAAGACATGATCCAATTGAGCCATCTCATTTTCCAGATGAGGAATTTGCCTCCTCTGAAATGAGTTGGGATTATAATTATTAGCTGTTAGATAATCAGCAATGCAAGTACAATGTATATCAATGATAAAAATAGATCTTATAGATTTCCATTAAATTCATGTTTAAGAGGTCACAAAACTTAAATTGTGATGCATTAATTTTTTTCTATACCATGCATTGCCCCTGAATTTAGACCAGTCTAAAATAGAATATGAGCAGATTGAAAAATGGAACCCAATATTCCTAAGTATTCATGAATTATTTAATTATTTTTAATATCTTTTTTGCTCTCTCTGGAATTGTGACCATTTCAAGGATAGGGAACTGTGATTTTAATGCCTATTTTCCACCCACTCATTCCTGTACTATCATCGATATGCTATACGGCCTATAATATATGCACAACAAATATTTGTTAAATGAGTGACTTTTACTAAATGGATTTATGAAGAAATTTTCGTTTCTTTGTGGACTTCACACGAAATTAACTGATAAGTTCTCATTGGTATTATATTAGTATACAAAATAATAAAAAAAATGAGCTATACCATTGTGCAATCCAAATTCACACAACAAATCATTTTATATGCTCTTTGTATCTGACTTTGAAATACATTTCTACAAATAGGATATATTGCCATACAAATTAGTGAACTTCTGTAGAGTAGTGAGCTCCTCATCTCTGGAAAAGATGAAAATTCATCCATTCAGAGGATGGATGATCACTTGAAAAGAATATCACATAAGGAGTTCCTACTATAACTTAAAGAATGAACTAAATGATTCTTCCAATTCAATTATTCTATAGTTTACTATTTAAGAGTTGCTATCAAATGGTAACAGAGTGATTCAGTCACTAGGGATCTCTAAGCACAACTTAAGTATAAAAATAATAATAAGTGATAGTTCAGAGTCCTTTCTTAACAATCTTATTAATCTCCCATGTCTTTTTTATCATTTTATTTTTCTTTTTAATAATAATAGCTTTTTATTTTTCTAGATATAAGCAAAAATAGTTTTCAACATCTACCCTTGCAAAACCTTGTGTTTCAAATTTTTCTCCCTTCCCATCCCATGTGTCTTTTTTTTCTTTCTTTTTTTTTAATTATAGCTTTTTATTTACAAGATATATGCATGGGTATTTTTTCAGCATTGACAATTACAAAACCTTTTGTTCCAATTTTTCCCCTCCTTCCCCCCCTCCCCCAAATGGCAGGTTGACCAATACATGTTAAGCATGTTAAAGTATATGTTAAATACAATATATGTATACATATCCATACAATTATTTTATTGTGCAAAAAAGAATTGGACTTTGAAATAATGTAAAATTAACCTGAGAAATAAAAAATGCAGATGAATGAAAACAGAGGGAGTGCAAATGCTATGTTGTGGTTCACACTCATTTCTCTGAGTTCTTTCAATGGGTGTAGCTGGTTCAGTTCATTACTGCTCTATTGGAACTGATTTGGTTCATCTCATTGTTGAAAATGGCCACATCCTTCACAGTCGATCATCATATAGTATTGTTGTTGAAGTATATAATGATCTCCTGGTCCTGCTCATTTCACTCAGCATCAGTTCATGTAAGTCTCTCCAGGTCTTTCTGAAATCATCCTGTTGGTCATTTCTTACAGAACAATAATATTCCATAACATTCATATACCACAATTTATTCAGCCAGTCTCCAATTGATGGGCATCCATTTAGTTTCCAGTTTCTAGCCACTACAAAAAGAGCTGCCACAAACATTCTTGCAGGATACAGGCCCAGTAGTAGCACTGCTCGATCAAAAGGTATGCACAGTTTGACAACTTTTTTGGGCATAGTTCCAGATTGCTCTCCAGAATGCCACCAACAATGTATTAGTGTCCCAGTTTTCCCACATCCCTCCAACATTCTCCATCCCATATGTCTAAAAATAGCCACTGGAACCATGTGATAATACATAAGTAAGAACTTGAGAAGTAGAAAGAAAAAACAAGAAGCAATGTCATACCGTAGACAAAATCACAAAATGAGTTGAAAGACACCTAAAAGATCATTTTTATAGAGATTCTTCCATATCTAGAATACACTTATTTGTCAACTCTACTTAATAATTTTAGTTCCTTTGAAACTCACCTCAAGTGTTAACTCTTACAGGAAGTCTTTTCTGAATCTGCTAATTATTAGTGTTCCCTCCATCCTCAAATTATCTCATATCAAGAACCTAGAGGAGGCCCCTCATGCATGGACCCCCGAAGACTACTCCAAAGTTGAAGCTCTGTGTGACTCAGCATCTCCACAAAATCTCAGTTCATAAGCCTTTACTAACTAGAAGTCCAGAGACATATAAGTTCAAAACAAAAAGTTCTTAACAAAAGACCATAGAGGGGAAAAATGACCAAAAAGATTTTCCACCCTCCGCTCCCATATAGAGACGGGTATATGCTACCACAGGCTGCCAAGTGACCAGGAAGAAAAAGCTATGATTGACAAATGTGTGATCAGAGAATATGATGCAGAGAATCTGTGTGGGCAAGACCCAACCACAATCAAAGGTATTCAGAACTTTGTCACCTGAGGCTGTCCCTGCATTGATTATTGCTTCCCTGCTGTCTATAACGATTCCCCAATGGGTTTCCTCATTGATCCTGAGGGTGCCAAACCACTCTTTGCTATATCTGACGGGGCTTCAAGGAGCCAGCCTACCTTAAACCACTGCTAAACCCCAAATATCTGAAAAAGAAATTTATGACATCATCTTTGAAAGGGAAATGAGCAGGAAAAGAGGCTCCTTCTGTCCAGGATTTAGAAGAGAGGGAATTGAAGGTATTAGGACAGCAAGTGGTTCATTGTGGGAATTGAGAGAACCATGCTGACTCCATCTTGTGATTCACTTCTGGAGCCAATTCTGTACCCTCCCTACTCAATTATGAGCTAATCCAAATTCTAGCTTGTGAGAAAAATGTTTTCAGTTGTGGGAACTGGGAGAAAGCCTTATTGTACTGACTGAACCTCTTTCTGCAGCTTGGATGCCATTACGCAAGGACATGGGTTATGCTAACCAGAAACCCCTGTCAGATTTAGAGGTTGAGGCACGTCTCCAGTAATTCATATATCTTATCTCGAAACTGATCCTGCACTCATCCACCAATTATTATTTCCACATTCCTTTGATTGTTTACAAACATCTGGAGGGAAAGGAGTGAGATACCTCTTTTTTTGAATTCAGAGAATTGTACTTCCCCTTCCAATTTGAAAGGCCCCTAAACTTTTTTTCCAATTAGAAATTGGATTGCCTTGTGTTGTATCATTTCCTTCTGATTAATTGGCTTTTTTGATTGTTTTTAATGTACAAAATATGTCTCCTCCTGGATTCAGGAGTCCAGATTTGAGATCTAATTCTGCTTTATTAGGCGTTTGACATGCATTGCTTAATAAATCTATATTCTCAGATCAAAATTTTGTTTCCTCAGTCATTTATCTTTGACTCACCTCAAAGGTGTACATTATATAGAATTTAAATATATGTATTTAGGCATATTTATATGTAATTAAGCAATTTTGCTGAGAGGGCAACTTGAAAGGAAAGTAGATTAAAGATTGCAATTTAGTAAATATAAATATTCAATAAAATTTAACCAAAATTAAAACACAAAGGAACTCAAAACAAGAGCTTGGGTGGAGCCAAAACAAGACCTGGGTAAGTGAATCCAAAGCAAGAATGTTGGGATAACTTAAGAACTGGGAGAATCCAAAATTCCTTGTAGCCAACTCTTACATTCCTGAAGAGATATTGAGATCAGGGCAATATTTTGGGTTCAAACAATCTTTAGTCACATACAGTTAGGTTCAAACAATATTAATAAGTGATAAATAACAATCCACACAAAAAAATCTCCCTGATAGATACAACTCTTTAAATGAAGTGACAAAAGTGATAAACTACCATATCAAGACAGACAAGGAAGGCAGCCAACAGAATCAAGGATGCACCTGAATAATATTTTTGTTTTATCTCATTCTAGCTGGTGCTGACCATGATCCATGGTTCTAAACAACTATCTGATCTAGATTTAGGAAATTCCATTTAAATCTTGTTCTTCTAACTCCCAGTTAAGTGCTGTGTCCCAAAAACAGTTAATGACATTATCAAAAGAAAAACACTAACAAGCGTGATGTGGTGACTATGACAACAAAGTTCACCTTACTCCCAAGATCCTCTTTAATTGGCATGCAAACACAGCTAGTAAAGGACAGAGGGGGAAAGATGGCAAACTCATCCATTTCTATCCTCCTTGTTTGTATTCTTGCCCTTATTATCTATATGTCAGCAACAGATAAGAGTTGTTTTAGTTCTGATCCAGCACAAATCCTTACAGTATTCCTATATATCTATTTATCAGTTCACAGGTGCATCTCTTGGCAAAAATGTGGTCCTCACAGAAAGTGCTCTAAAATACTTAAATTGTTCTAATTCACTCCCTGAAATTTACAGAGAAGAAAACTCAGACCCTAACAAGTTAAGCAACTTCCTTAAGGTCACACCTAGTAAGCAGCAAAGCAAAGATTTGAATTCAAATCTTTTGATTCCAAGTCAATGCCTTTTTTTCTTTTTTCTTTCTTTTTTTTTTTTACCAGCTCTGTACCACCTATACAATGTAGCTTGACAGCTGTCTGAATTTACATTAGGAATTGGAGAAAGTGATGCCTTAAACAACAGCCCATTTCCTTCTTGAAATTATGCCCCAAAATGAAAATTATTTTCCAAGGCTCCAGTGCCCTGAATCTGGTAGTTCTTGTTATACTGAATTCAGTAACTGGCTTTTGAGGAATTTGGTTAAGTTGCTCATTCCAGAAGAATGATCTTAATATTGTTAATGGGTTGCATTGCCTAGGTTATTAGCTTGAAATTCAACATATTAAGGATTGAATACAGTCTTTCTCTGGTATCAATGATAATTACAAGTTTAATTGCAGGAATTAATTAAGTGAAATGAACTATGCTTTGCAAGCAATGGAGAAACCTGTTTCATATAAAAGGAAAAGTCCTGTGGTCCAGTAAAACTGATAAACAAAGCAAAATGTGTCATATTAAGTGAGTTTCTATGTATAATTTAATTTAATTTGTTTGAATCCAATAGCAGAGGAGCACTCTCCCCCTAACAAAGATAGCTCATATGGTACAGTTACAGTGTCATTGATCTTACTCCTATGTGTCAATAGTTTTACTGAAAAAAGCAAACATTCTTCATTTGCTTTCCTGAAATTGTTCCACACCAATGACAATGACCTAGCCTTGTAAAATTTGTATAATTAATCATTCTTCTATACCTGGATCATTTCCAAAAAGATGACCTGAGAACACATTTACAGATAGTTTTCTTCATCCTTATACAACACTGTGTACATTACTGTCCATGCAGAAGTCTTCTTATAATCTACCAAATAAATAGTTATCCAATTAACCCAGGGCCTCCCTAAGATGTGCTGCGCTGCCGGCAAGTTTTGTTGAGGGGGAGGGGAGGGAGAAACCTTCTATCTAAATAAATTTTATCTAAAATAGTGTAACAAAATTCACAGTCCCTTCTCAATATTAATTCAAAGTAATTAGCTTACAATATTCACCTTTTCATGAGAAGTTTGGGGATCCAAAGCACTAAACAATAGAGAGCTAAAATTATTGCCTACATTGGATTATTACTGCAGACAATGTGACCACCGGGGTCCTAATTACATGCAGAGTCCAGACCAGACTCATCACCACTTGCCAGGATTACTGTAATCACCTGCTAATTGTTCTCTCTTCATTTAGCTCTAACTCCCTTCTCTCAACCATCTTCCATACAACTGCTAAACTGATATCTCTAAATTACAGACATGACCATGTCATTGCTTTATTCAAGCAGCTTGAGTGGTTCCATGCTGCCTTTGGGAGAAAATAGAAAGGCCTCAGTCTGGCATTTAAAGCGCAAATTTATTTTCATGAGAGTAAAATTCACTATTTGGTCCCAGTCTCTCCTTCTGGGATGATTAACATTGCTTTTCCTCCAGCACTAAACTTTCCCCCCATACTTGCTGCTTCCCTGATATGACATCCCATCTCCTTTCTGTCTTTGAGCTCCTAGGCCTAGAATTTCTTCCCTCCATGTCATTACCTCTTGAATCTTTAGGATCCTTTAAGTCTCAGCTCAGGATCAACTCCTTCAAGCATTTTTTCCTAATTCTCTTCATTGTTAGCCCAACTCCAATCACTGTGTTTATTTTATATATAAATTGTGTGTATTCTTAAGTAAACACACTACTTCCTCCTAATAAAATGTTAGCTTTTCAAAGGTTTTGACCGTCATCTTCATATTAGTATCTCCAACTCCTAGCACAGTATCTGCCTCATAGTAGCTCTTCAGAAATATTTATTAAAGGCACCGATGGGACATAAATACAAATTAAATCCCCTCATAGAAATTATGATATACACACTAATAATTAAAATATAGGGCAGGTTATGGTGAGAAAAAAGTCAAGACACAAAGAGCTTAAAAAATTTGGATAAGACAGAACTGAATGCTGGAAATCAAGGAAGAGATGGAATCTAGGCTGAATATTGGATGGAAAGAAGGCCTTTGACTGGTTTGAGATGCAGAGGGAGTGATTTAAGGTTTGGGGGACAGACTAGATAAAGACATAGTGGCAGGGGAGAGCAGGCAAACTTTGCGAAACAGCTCCCAGTTCTGTCTGGCTGAAATGCAATTGTATAAAACTAGTTACTCACAAAAAATTTAATAATAGCAATACACAATTTCAAATAAAGTATGGTGTGAAATAACGTCACCAAAAAATACAAAAAGCAGTAAAAAATTATGAGAGGTGATATGGAATATTAAATAGAGACTGGCCTTGGAGTCAAGAGAACATGAGTTTCAAGACTTATCATTGACTTATATAGGCTGTGAGATTGTGGACAAGGCAGAGACTCTCAATGCTAGGTAACTAAAATAAATTGCAGGGAAAATTCAGGCCAGGTTTTAAGTAAAGGGATTTCTCACCTTGGAGCTTACTGTATAGAAATGAATTGATGGGTTTAGTCCTTCCTTAAAGTAATTACTCTGATTAACATAAAAACATTCACTGACTTATGACCTATTATTGATTGTTATATTGAGTATCTTTCAATAAAGTAGCTTAAAAAATTTACATGCTTAGCTAACTACATAATTCAAATTGATTGCATAATTACCAAAACAACTGTAATATATGTTTGTTCTACCTGCCAGAACACAGGGCTTTTAAGTATTTTTATTTGCTCTATCTCACTAAAGTATTATTTTCATGAGAGTAAAAACATTTTTGTACTTTTAATAAATAAAATAAAATATTTCAAATTGTTTATTTCATCTTAATCTCCTTTTAATGTTTAGTTTTGTTTATGTTCCATAAAATAATACCTTAATACAATAGTATATGCTTCTAATCTAATTTTTTTTCTGATAGGAAGGCAGTCCAATGGTTTAAATACTGACTTAGACCATGGAGGTTCTGAGTAACTTTCCCTGATCATCTAGCTGACATGGGTCAGGGACCCATCTGCTGTAAACCAAGCTATCCTTCAACAATTCCTTAAACTGAGCTGAAATGCACCTCTTTGTAAATTATACTCACCCATTCTAGTACCTTTCTGGCCCCCACTCCATCTCCATACACAAAGAGCAAACCTGCCTTAACCAATAAGAGAGCACAAACCTGCAGATGAGCTAGGTTAAGTGACTTGCCCAGGATTAATCAGCCAATAAGTGTCTGGGTTAAAAACTGGGTAAGGCAGGTTTATTCTATCTTAAGTCTTCCTCAGTCTCAGTCCAACATTCTAATCATTGCACCACCTAGACTTGATATCTCAATCACTAGCTTTGAAATCTGGGAAATCCCTATCTTTTTTTCTCTATTGCTCCTCATAAAATGAAGATTAAAAAATAGAACTGACCTCCCAGGGTTGCTGGCAGGAAAATAAGGTCATTTATGTAAAACAATTTATATGAATGCTAGTTGTTAGCACTATAATTGTTTTGAGGTCTTCAATGTCTATTTGGTCCTATCCCCAGAGTGAAGCACTCAGAGCAGATGTGTACCTGCTTCATCCAGCTTTTGGAGAGGAGATCCTCAGGTGCATCAGCCATGTTGATTTTTTCTCTCTTGCAGAAAGCCACCTTTATAACTTCTGTGAACAATCCTGGCTTATTCAGAATACTCAGGAGATGTCTGCAAAAATCACCTCAAGACAACTGTAGTTCCGACCCTGACTTGGGAGCTGGTGGAAAGGAGAGTGAAAGATGTGGGAAACAGGGCCTAAGATAATCTGACCCCAGCTCTAGGCCAGGGGAAACTATAAGAGTTTTCTCTGCCCTCTTCTCAACCCCACCTCAAGCTTAAGAGAAGCTCAGGAGGGATGGAGGGAAGGGGAGAATTGAAATTCTCTTCTATATATAGTCCAACTGCTCATCCTAATGGAGATGGGAGTAGACACTCCTACTCCTGCAGTACAGAAACAGCCTCCTCCACTTTTGTTGGAAGGGGAGGTAGAGAAAGGGAGGGGAGAGAATGGGAATGGGGTGGAGAGAAGGGTAAGTGAGGACAGGATAGAGGAGGAGGGAAAGAGAGCATTCTACAACTTTGGCAAGGCTACACTTTTTCAGCTGCTTTCCCATCAAAAATCCAGGCTGGCTTAATAACCCATACACTATATCCCATACACATCAGGTCACATTTGCCGGGTTGTATAAGTCATTCATAATTATTTTTTCTGAACATTTTATGTTTAACATTAATTTTTGTCTTAGAGAATGATGGTAACTCCAAAGCAGAGGTATCAAACAAGAAGCCCATGGGCCCACAAGACTCTGGTGCTGCTAAACCTGATCAAAATATAATTGGAAAGTAGTTAACAAAATAAATAAGAATAAAAATGATTATATATGGTTTTCTAAGTGAATAAGAAGCCAGCAATGATCGTCATGAATGGTTTAGGGGCACCCATTTCTATTTGAAGTGGACACTACAGTTCCAAAGCATCTGGCCCTTCTAAACACAGGGTGAAAGCAGGGGCCTGACTCTCAGAGGAACCCATCCAGAATTCCAAAACCATTTCCTAACAATGTTTCAAGCCTCACAATTATAAGGCATTAGTATAGACTTATTTTGTGTTGATACATGCAAGCTTTTGGGAGGCAGCTAGGTGACAGACCTCCAAACCTAGAATCAGGAAGACTTCTCTCCCTGAGTCCAAATATAGCCTTAAGACTCTTACAATATAGTGAAATGAGCAAGTTACTTAACACTGCTTGCCTCAGTTTCCTTACCCAACTGGGGTCAAAAAGAGTCAGACACAACTGAACGAAAGCTAACTTTTCAATAACCCTCATCTGTGAAAACTGGAGAGGAGATCTAGTCAAACCTCACCTTCCAGATGAGAAAGCAGATCTAGAGAATTTTGGTGAAGTTCACAGGGAGAAACCAAAAACAAATTAGATTTGGAGTTGGAGAGCCAAGCTTTAAGGTTTGGAGAATCTTCCTCCTGCATTCAAATGTGGTACTGACAGTAGCTGTGTGACTGTGGGCAAGCCACTTGACTCTCTTTGCCTTGCTTCCTTCATCGGTCTAATAAGCTAAGAAGGAAATGGCAAACCACTCATGAAAAATCCAAATGAGATCACAAAGAGTCAGATATAACTGAAAATAAGACCAAAAGGCAATTTACTAATGCTGAAACCAAGACTACATTTATTAAGAATCCATTTTGTGTAGAACGTGATACTAGGTACTAAGTATAAATTGAAAAGGTCCACTAAAAATGATGCTTCCTTCCTCCCAATGTTCTAACAACCTAGCAAGGAAATGAGGCTCCATACAACCAGCTATGTGAAATACTACATGATAAAGGCAGTAGGGGAGGAACAAAAGGTATTGTGAGGTGTCAGAGAGAAGGTGAAAATCATTCAGCAGGATCATAACAATATTTTATAGAAGAGGGGATAATTAAGTTTAAATAATGAGTAGAAATTCAAAATGTGAAGGAAGGAGGGGAGGCATTTCATATTTCAGGAACAGTGCAAGAAAAGATATGAGGGTAGGACAACACAATGATTATTTGAGACAAAGTTTGAAGAGTAGAATATATAAAGATCAGGAGTTTAGAGAGGAATTAGTTTGTGAAGTGCTTTCAATTCCAAGAAAAGGACTTTTAACTTTAATGAGGGAACAAAGGGGAGGATATTTAAGATGAGCCATCTCCAAATCCATGTTTAAAAAAGATTATTCTGAAATTGTGATAATACAGATTGACATTTGGTATTTGTTCATGTCCAACTCAGGAATCTGCTTTTCCTGACTTGAGAGAAATAATTATTAATAACTAATGATTTGAGAAAATTCAGAGTTCTCATTTTTTCTATTTTCAGGACCCATTCAACCCTGAAAGGAATCTCTAGTCTCAGATGAATTCCATTCTACTGCTAGAGAGAAATAAATCCTTTTGTCCAGATTGGCCAAGGCTACAGGTCATCTGTTTGTCTAAGAGTCACATGATATCTCACAATCCCTCATTGGAATGAGCTCACTTCTCCTTGTAAAATTAATTGTTTCATTAATTATCAATCAATCAGAATTGATTGTCACCTTCAGGAATATCCCTATTCTAATAGACATACCCTGAGTCCACCTCCATGATTATTTTTGGTCAAAAATAGAGACATCTAAATTGGCATCTTTTTATTAATAAACATGTTGGAATTATTAATTAAATGATTAAATACCCAGAAATTATGTCTCTTGAAACTTTTTAAATGTCACCCTGTGCACATTTATTCCAAGGATTTTGTTTTTCTTTCTTATTCACTAGGGGTAGAAGATGAAGGAAGGAGACAAAGTGGATTTTCACTTATTGGAAAAATAAATTTTTAAAAGGAAGATTATTCTGGTGATATGAAAGATAGATTAGAGATATTGAACTTATAAAAAATTTGAAAAATCTATAAAAAGTTAATGGCAAGGTTTCCATTTGATAAATAGGCAGTTTTCAGGGGGAAAAAATGCTCTAAATCACTAATAATTAGAGAAATGCAAATTAAAACAAGTCTGAGGTACCATCTTCACACCTATCAGATTGACTAAGCTGACAAAAAAAAGGAAAATGACACATGTTGGAGGAACTCTGGGAATACAGGTACTTTAATGCACTATTGGTAGAGCTATAAATTAATCTATTCTGGAAAACAATTTGGACCAAAACCTATTACACTGAATAGATCATTTGACCCATCAATACCACTACCAAATCTATACCCAAAAGAGATCAAAGAGGAAAAAGAATCAAACTATATCTCTACCAATTGTTTTCAATGGCAAAAAAATTGGAAACTAAGTATCCATCAATTGAGGAATGATTGCACAAGTTCTTTTATATGAAGATGATACAATCCTATCATGCTATAAGAAATGAGAAAAAGGATGGCCTTAGAAAAACCTAGGAAGATGAGTATGAGCTAATGAAAAGTAAATTGAGCAGAACATAACAAATATATACTATAATATGAATATTATATAATTAATTTGGAAAGACTTAGGAACTATGACAAAACACAATTCCAGAGGACTTACAATAATTATGTCCACAATCTCCAGAAAAAGAAGTGATAGACTAAAAATCCAGAGCAAAGCATGTTTTTTTTTCCTTTCCTTCTTTTGTTTGTTCTGACTTAGCTAATGCAGGGATTTATTTTACATAACTATATATCTTTAATGGAGGAGGTAGGTGGTACAGTGAATAGAACATCAGGCCTGGAGTTAGGAAATCCTGAATTCAAATTCAGCCTCAGATATTGTGTGTTTCTGAGCAAGTAACTTAACCCTGTTTGCCTCCATTTTCTCATTTATAAAATGAGCTAGAAAAGGAAATGTACTCCACTCCAGTATCTTTGCCAAGAACACCCCAAAAGGGAGTCATGAAGAATTAGACATGTTTGAAAAACAACTAAAGAACAATAAAATATTTTTAATTGATTTTGTTTTTCTTACCCTCTCAATAGGTAGGGGAAAGAGAAGAGAAACCTTTGTTGTTGTTCAGTCATTTCAGACTCTTCACGATCCCATTTGGGGTTTGCTTAATAAAGATACCAGAGTGGTTTGCCAATTCCTATTCCAGCTCGTTTTACAGATGAGGAAACTGAAGCAAAAAGAGTAAAGTTATTAGCTACTAAATTTTGAGGCTTGGTTTGAACTCAGGAAGATCAGTCTTCCTGACTCCAAGCCCAGAGCTTTGTGCACTACTGTGCTATCTAGCTGTCCACAATAGCCTTAGGCAATATGCATAAAAGACATTTTACTGCATGTACAACATAGCAAGAATTATGCTGATTGTTCTGATAAAGGCCTCATTTCTAAAATGTATAGAGAATTTACTCAAATTTGTGAAATTCAAGCCATTCTCCCAATTGATAAATGGTCAAAGGATATGAACAGAAGATTTTCAGATGAAGAAATTGAAATCATTTCTAGACATATGAAAAGATGCTTTACATTAACAATTGATCAGAGAAATGCAAATTAAGACAACTCTGAGATATCACTAACACATCTGTCAGATTGGCTAAGATGACAGGAAAAAATAATGATGAATGTTGGAGGGGATGTAGGAAAACGGGGACATGGATGAATTGGTGCTGGAATTGTGAATACATCCAGCCATTCTAGAGAGCAATTTGGAACTATGCCCAAAAAGTTATCAAACTGTGCATATGCTTTGACCAAGCAGTGTTTCTACTGGGCTTATATCCCAAAGAGATCTTAAAGAAGGGAAAGGGACTCACATGTGCAAGAATGTTTGTGGCAGCCCTCTTTGTAGTGGCCAGAAACTGAAAACTGAGTGGATGCTCATCAATAAAAGAATGGCTGAATAAATTGTGATATATGGATATTATGGAATATTATTGTTCTATAAGAAACGATCAGAAGGAAGAATACAGAGAGACTTGGAGAGACTTACAGGAGCTGATGCTAAGTGAAATGAGCAGGACCAGGAGATCATTATACATAGCAATAACAAGATTATATATACAACGATCAATTCTGATGGCTGTGGCTGTCTAACAATGAGATGATTGAGGCCAGTTCCAATGATTTTGTGATGAAAAAAGCCATCTATACCCAGAAAGAGGACTGTGGGTTCACAACATAACATTTTCACTCTTTCTGTTGTTGTTTGCATTTTGTTTTCTTTCTCATTTTCTTTCCTTTTTGATCTGATTTTTCTTGTGCAGCAAGAGAATTGTATAGATATATTTACATATATAGGACTTAACAAATATTTTAACATGTATATATTAGATTGCTAGCCATCTAGGGGAGGGGATGAGGGGAAGGAGGGGAAAATTTGGAACACAAGGCTATACAAGGATTAATGTGCATATATTTTGAAAATAAAAAGCTTTAATAAAAATAAAAGAATTGTGCCTATAGGTATAATTAGGTAAAAGATAAGAATAAAAGATGATTACTTATTAAGGATAAGAAGTAGGAAGAGTTTCCAGGACTAGAGCCAGAAGAGGGATAATCAGAGAAGTAAGAGGTTTTAGGGAGGCTGCATATTTTAATTTTTATTATTGACATCTCACTGTCTTCTAGAAATTATTTGATTTGTGAGGATAACAATGGACTTCACCTCCAACTTCCACCAGAACAGTAGATCTTAAAACAGGGGCCAGTAGATTGGTGATGGGACAGGATTGAAGAAATTCCTTTTTATGTTTAAGGTCAGGACCTTTTTGAATTAAATATTACTTTTCTCTTCAAAGGGGTGACATCCAGTACTGGAACTAGATGCAGAAAGACCAGACGTAAAATCCAACCTTAAGCACTTGTTAGTCATGTAGACCCTAGACTAGTTACTTATCTTGTGTTTCCCTCAGTTTCTCCAACTGTAAAATGGAGATAATAGCACCTTCTTCCCAGGCTTGTTCTAAGAATACATGTAATAAGATATTTATAAAGTGCTTAGTACAATGTCTGGCACATAGTAGGTGATTAAAGATACTTCTTTCCTTCCTTCCATCTAAATGGAGTTGATTGTAATATCTGTCATTAAGTTTACAATACAAGAGGTATAATTTTCCTTCATCCCTCCAGTGGAGCTGAGGAGCAATAATTATAGAGATGCCAATGAAAGAAAAGATCATTTCTGCAAAAGCTTTTTCCCCCTAGTGAACTGACTCAAACAGCAGCATTGAGAAGGACACGTGGAAAATGCAGACAGAACTTTCACCCTCTCTTTTCCTCTCATTTGGACCCAGTCAGGCTTCCAGTGACACCTCTTTTTGCCTCTTTCAATCTCTCTATATTTGGTTCCTTGGTATTATCATTCTCTCATTTTCTTATACACGCCAATTCACCCTCTGTCTTTCTTTTTTACTAGACCAGAAGCTTGAGATCACATTTATATATTAACTTAGTCCACTGACTAAAGACCTGACATCCCATTTTTCTACCACACTCTTTTCCTGTTGCTCCCATTTTTTATCCTGATTTTGGGGGATATTAAACTAAGAGTCTGTGTGAGTAAAAGTCAAATCAAATGGGAGATAGTAGAGATACTGATTTATAATCTAATTTTATCTTGTTTCATTTATGTCACATATTATTGTTCAGGCATGTAGTCATATCCAATTTTTCATAACCCCAAGGACCATAATATGCCATATTGCTCTCTTCCACTCTCTCCCTAAGACTATATATCTTGCATGTATATAGATATTTACATATTGTCTCTCCCATGTGCCTTTGAGGTCAAGGACTATATTTTTGCCTTTCTTTGTATTCCCAGTGCTTAGTATACTACCTGACATACTGAGTGCTTAACAAATACTTGTTGACAGAATGACTGGAAATGTATGTGTCACCATTAGTCATTATTTTAAAATTATGTTCTGACTTTGTGAAAAGCAGCATGGTATGGTGGATAGTGAGCTGTCCACAGATTCAGGAAGACCAAGGTACTTTCTAAGTAGCAGAGAAGATTTTTACCTTCATTGGTAGGAGTTTCCTCATTGGGAATTCCTTATACTAATGAAAACACAGATTTAGTCCAAAAAATTTTACCAAAGTCATATATACATATATATATATATATATATGTATGTATGTATGTATATATATGCTGTTTTACTGCACTAGAAATATTTCTGAAAATATATATACTAGAAAAAATAAGAAAAGAGGATTATTGAAGATTTTTTTCAAAGTGTAGAAGAAAACAAAAGATAAATCAGTGAGACAAACAACCAAGCATTTGTTGTATACTAGGAAGAAGAGAGCTGTATGGAGTTCAGTGACAGCTGTTTGTCTAAATTATTTCTATGCTTTTTATATATAAAAAGTTCATCTTATTTGGTATCTATTAAAATAAAATAAATTTTAATGTATGTGTGTTTCTTTTGATGAATCTGTACACTGGTCCTGCTATTCTTAAAAACAAATTGGAATTATGCCCCCCAAAAACTGTTAAACTCTATTACACTTTTTGAATCAGCAATACCACTTCTGGGTCCATAACCCAAAGTGATCAAAGAAAGAGGAAAAGGAACTCTATGTACTAAAATATCCATATCAGCTCCATTTTCAGTGGCAATGAACTGGAAACTAGGGGAACATCTGTCAGTTGAGCAATGGCTGAACAAACTATTTTAAAATTGAGATGGTGCATTATTCTTATAAGAAATGAAGATGATTAAAAAAAAAACCTGGGAAGACTTGTCTGAGCTGATACAAAAGTGGAATAAGCAGAAGAGAACAATTTATGCAACAACAAAAAGTTTGTAAAGATAATGAACTTTGAAAGACTTAGAAACTCTAATCAACTTAATGACCAACTACAATTCTAAAAGACTCATAGCAAAATAGCTATCCATATCCAAATAGAGAAGTGATAGATTCAGAATGCATTGAGACATTTTAAGAGATTATAGTCAAGGTGGTAATTTGTTTTGCTTGCCTACATACATTTGTAATAAAGGTTTTGTTTTTCTTGCTTTCTCAATGGGGGGAGATGGAAAGGAAGTGAAATATAAAACAGTATATCTTTATGAAAATAAAATAAAATTCATTTTTTAAAAGTGCATTACAGGTTTATTATTTATTTTTATTATATTTTCTTTATTGCAAATTGGAGATTTTTTTTTACAAATTAAAAGTTAGTGGCAATTATGTGTCTTTATTTCCAACATCCTATAGTACAGAACATCTCTATGTCACATTTTGGTAATTGTCATAATATTTCAAACTTTTTATTATATATCTGTTAAAGTAATCTATTATCACTGATCTTTGATGTTACTATTACAATTGTTTTGGGATGCCATGTTGTATGTGTTTTGACTGCTTCATCACCCACCTGATGCTTCATTTCTTTCCCTCTTTTTCTCTATTTCTCTGTTTCTCCTTCCCTCCTTTTCTCTTTTCCTCCCTCTTTCTTTCCTTCCCTCTTTTTCTCCCTTCTTCTTTCTTTTCCCCCTGTTACAGGAGCAACCTGCTAGGCTGCTGGTGATCTAATTCTGACTAGCAGAATAGATCCCATTGTGTGAGAGGATGATAACAATACAAGGATACAGAGACAGTTGCATTCTCTTCCCTCTTCCCTCTTCCCTCCTCTTCCCTCTTCCAATTTATTTCATTCTCAATACACAAGCATCATCTGCATCAATAAAGGCTAATTTCCAATTCCTTCTAGTGTGTTATGATTCACAGCTGTGGAGGGTTTGAGAGAACCAACCTGCCCTTAATGGTGCAGTCTCCTTTAACCTTTTATAGGCTTTCTGGGTTTCTCACTTAGGTGTGGTCCTTAACACTCTCTGTCTCTGTCTCTGTCTGTCTCTGTCTCTGTCTCTGTCTCTGTCTCTGTCTCTGTCTCTGTCTCTCTCTCTCTCTCTCTCTCTCTCTCTCTCTTTCTCTCTCTCTCTTTCTCTCTCTGTCTCTCTCTGTCTCTCTCTCTGTGTCTCTCTGTCTCTGTCTCTGTCTCTCTCTCTGTCTCTCTCTCTGTCTCTCTCTGTGTCTCTCTGTCTCTCTCTGTCTCTCTCTCTCTCTGTCTCTCTCTCTGTCTCTCTCTCTCTCTCTGTCTCTCTCTCTCTGTCTCTCTCTGTGTCTCTCTGTCTCTCTCTGTCTCTGTCTCTCTCTGTCTCTCTCTCTGTCTCTCTCTCTCTCCTCTGTCTCTTTCCCTTCTTCCCTCTCTCTCTTCTTCCCTTCTTCCCTCTCTCTTCCTTACTCTCTCCCTTCCTCTCTCCCTTCCTCAATACCCTTCTTCCCTCTTCCCCCCTCTCTCCTTCACTCACTTCCTCTCTCCTTCACTCCTTTTCCTTTCTCTCCTTTCTCCCTTTCTCTCTCTCCTTCCTTCCCTCCCCCTCTCTCTTTTCTCTCTGTCTCTCTCTTTCTCTTTTTGAATCTGTTTTTCTGTCTGCCTGTCGCTCTTTGTCTCTGTGTGTGTCTCCCTTTCTTTCTGTCTCTGTCTCTGTGTTTCTCTGTGTCTCTCCCTGTGTCTCATATTTGAAAAAAAAAACATTTTATAGGCATTGGGAAATTAAAACATTCATGTAGCTCACTTGATTGCCATATCAAGGTATACTTGCTAGCTTTTATTAAAAACCTACGCCACTACATCATCACTAACACTACCAGCTACACCAAAAATAACCCAAAAAATGCCTATAATAAAAATACCTGAGGATCTGGAATCAGTGGCCTTCAGTTCATGTTTTAATACTGTTGTTTTTGTAAGCCAATGCAGGTCCCCAATATTTCTGGGCCTCAATTTCATCAACTTTAAAATGAGGAAGCTAAATACAAGGATCTCTGCATTTCCTTCAAACTCTAAATTCTATGATTTTATTAAAATTATATGTTTTATTGAGAGTCATTTAGACCACAAGAATCTCCTAATGACCAACCATAAAAGATCCCAATACTTGCTCTCTTGGAATGAAAAAGTCAAATTATACTGTCAATCCCTTCCCAAGCAAGGTTCTTAAAAGAAAAAAAAATGCAAATACTCAGCACTTCCCCATATTGGGCTTTCAAAAAATGTACTTTAAAAAATAGTCCCTCAGCTTCCACATGGATTATTGGCTCTCAATACTTCTTTTCCACTTTTTCCCTGGTGCTGACATTTTGTCATAGTTCTATTTTCTAAAATTGAATAACCACATGATGAATTTCTTTGTTTTTTTTTTCCATCCCACTGGAAGGTTGAATTCAATTGTATCATCATCACAATTGTGACTCACCCACAATTTCTTCCACCCAAATCCAAGATCCCACGCAGGCCAACTTTTTTCCCATTAACTTGATTCATTCGAATGATGAATTCAATAAGGCCTTTTATCTTAAAAATAAGAAGTCATCTTTTTCCTAACATAGGTGATCTCAACCCACAGATTAGTATGGAGATAATCTGAACTCTAGAACTCATCATCACTAACTTTGAATTTGCTGGGGACATCTCCCTATCTCTTTTTTAAAGTATTCTGTACAGAAGTTCTTAGGCTGCATTTTGTTGGGTGATATAAGAGCTCCGGTTCCACATATATATACTCCATAAAACGCTGAGTTGCTGAACCCTTCCATAAATAACCCAAGTCTCTTGTCCAACATTAACAATAGACACTGCCAGGTAGACAGAAAATAAATTGGCCACCTTTTAAGGAGATCACATAACACACACTTGGCAATATTTCATGAGCTTGATGTGAGAAAAAATACTGTTTAAAGAATTACCCAGCTTTGAATCTCTTTCCCTGGGATAAAATACAATTGGATTGGCAAAAGGAGGAAATTTTAAAATTCCATTTGCAGCTCTGATTATTCGCTAAACTAAGAAGTTGACCCCTCAACCCCAAAAATGGGAAAATACTTTCTATCCTCATAGTAAACTATGTTCTTCCAGAACACTAGTTCTCTGATAGGGGTTTTAGTTCTCTTAAGAAATTAGTCTGCTGTGACTGTGTTTATATAGTTATCCAAAAACAGAATGGAGATGGTAGACTGCCTGTCCCTCAAAATCTGCACCCAAATAAATAATTGTTGTTCTGTTGTTTCAGTCATGTCTGACTCTTTGTGATTCCATTTGGGAGAATAAAGGGAGCAGAGATACTAGAATAGTTTGCTATTTCCTTCTCCAGCACATTTTACATGTGAGGAAACTGAAACAAACAAGGTTAAGGGATAGCTATTAAATATTTTGAGGCCAGATTTGAACTTAGGAAGATTATGTTCCTGATTCCAAGCCCTGTGTTCTATGTACTGCCATGCTACCTACCTGCCCTAATGCAATAATAATCAATAATAATAGCTACAATCTATATTATGCTGTAAGATTTGCTAAGGTTATTTTTAACACATAAAATATCTCATTTACTCCTACTCCAGTAAAAATTGGGCTGCTACCTGTTTATTGCACTGTTGAGGTAATAGTTGGTCAGATAAAGTCTTCTAAGGTCCCTTACTCTTTTGTAAATCTGTATTACTAAATAAAGAGAATGAATTGGAGAATCAAGAAAATATAAATAGAAAAATAGTGAGAGGCAATACAGCTATATTGAGGTAAAACAGAATAAACAAACAAACAAAAACCTTAATTCATCATTTTCTCCAGTGAAAGGAAATTATAAAACTGATGGTGGTAATGAACAAAGTTTGGGAATAACAGACACAACACAATATTGGGAAATAGTGTAGGATGGTAGAAAGCAATGTTTCTACAAACAGAGAGCCTTAGTTTAAATCCCATCTGTATCTGTATTAGTCAATCCAGCAATACGTATTTATTAAATGCCTACTCTGTGTCAGGCACTATTGCTAAAAAATAAAAGGCAAAGGATCTCACAGTCTAATGGGGGAGAGACCATGGAAATAATCTATTTACAAAAAAAAAAATAATAAAAGGGTAAATTAGATAGTTAACAAAGAGAAGGTACTTGCATTAATTGATTGATTCAGAAAGGTTTAGAGGATTACTGCAGATAATTGCAGGATTTTCATGGGTACTTGTCTTTCTGGCTTCTTTAGCCAGGGAAGCCAGAAGATAAAATTGAAGAGACAATTCCAGGTATGGTTTAGAGTAAGTGAAAACTCCAAATTGGAAGGTGGAGTTTCTCATAAGCAGAAAAGCAAAAAGTTCAGTGTTACTGGTTCATAGAGTATCACCTTGAAGAAGTCATTCAGTTTTTTTCAGACTAAATTTTCTTAGCTGGGAAATGTACTCATTTTGCCATTCTTTCCAGTTGTAAATCTATGATCCTATGAATTCTAAGGTCAATGAGGATATTGATAAAATGACTTATTATATTATAAAGAGGATTGCTAGGAAGCAAAAGCATCAGAGGAGTGATGAACTAGTTTAAAAATATATGGATGACACAATGAGAAAGAAGAGGTTGAGTAAGGAAGTAAAAGAATTACAAGTACAGGAAATGATGATCAGAAGAAGAAATTTATGAGTTTGAAATCATAAGGATAAAGTTCTCAGCAATGAGATCTAGGGTGTTATGGATAGATAAAAATAAAGACAAAAGTTATTGGGATTAAGACTGAGGAACTGTGAAATCAGGATGTTAAAAGGATCATCTACATGAGTATTAATATTGCTGAAGGTGATGCAAAGCGACAAGGTTAAAAAAAATCAACTACTAAATGTTTTTTTTGATTAATTGATTTTTTTTTATTGAAGCTAAGCCCCATGCATGAAAAAGCCTCTAAGGAAGCTTCAGGAGTCTTATCTTACCATTAAATTTGGATTTAACTTAGGCTAAAACAAAAACTTATGGTCTTTTCCTGAGAGCATTTTTCTAAGTACTAACAATAAGTAATGGAGTTGTGCCTTAGGGATGAAATGAGAGGAACCACGAAGAGAGTTTAAAGCACTAGTCAGTTTTCCTTAGTTACTTTTAGGTGAAATTTATATTTAATAAAGAAAGTGCTACATCTACTTCCCAATGTTATCTTGATATCAAAAGAAATGGAAAATCACTCCTGTATCTTTGCCAAAAAAAAAAAAACAAGACAAAGAGTCAGACCTAACTGAAAAACACCTCAACAATCTCTGGGAAAATAATTTAACTTCTTTCATCCTCTGTTTCCTGATCTATAAGATGATAATGATGATGAGCATGATGATGATGATGATTTGTTATGGGAACAAAATTTTTAAAATATAAGGCCAGTCCCATCTGTAGCATGGTGAAAGAAAAACCATTTGGATATAGAAGACCAAAGATCTAGATACTACAATCCACACTGACCCACAAAAATACAATATTCATTCCCCTTTTTCTCCCTTCTTTTCCCTGTCTTTCCAAATCCTATTCATCCCCAAGTACAGCTTAAGTACTATCATACAATCTCAAAAGAGGAAAGGAACTGAGAAATCATCCCATCTAAACTATTAATTTTATGGTCATAGAGATTAAAGTTTGGATATTTTAAGTGACCAGGATTGTTGTTATCATTTTAGTTGTGCCCAACTCTCCCTGACTCCATTTAAGGTTTTCTTGGCAGGGAGTTTGCCATTTCCTTCTCCAGCTCATTTTACAAATGAGGAATAGAGGCAAAAGAGTTAAGTTACTTGCCTAGGGTCACACAGTTACTAAATATCTAAATCTGAATTTGAACTCAGAACTTCCTGAACTTCAGACCTAGCTTTATTCACACCACCTAGGTGTACTTCAAATATCCTTCACAATTTCTTTTCCTTATTCAGCTAAAGTTTTTTTGCTATCCTCCACAATAACAGAAAGCAGAAGAGATTCTTTAAACTACTTACACAGCTAAAAGTGGCAGATCCATGAACCAAAATTACTTAGAAATCATGTTCTTTCTACATTCCTTATTAGAATTTGAACTCCTTCATCATGTGTAGTCTGTACACAAAAGAATCCTATTTGGGGTTATTTATTGTTGTTTTGTGTGTATCAATTTTATCTCCTTAGCTAAACTGTTATTTGTTTTGAGGACAAGCTCTATAGTTTGTACATCTTTGTGTTTCCTACAGCTCCTAACATAGGACTGAAATTTTGGTAGGTGCTAGGTGATTAACTGAACTCAGGGAAGACAAAATCACTGACTTTGCTTTGAAAAAATCTTGGGGCTGTCATGCAGAAAAGCCATATTTATGAGCTGAAATGTCAAAATATATTAATTCCTTTTAGAAAAATGAATAACTAAAATATCTGTTTCTGCTTTACTAAAGAGAGATTTCTAGATAGAAATCTTCTAATCACCTGATCATGTCAAATCAATCCACTAAACATCTGTCAAGCTTCTACTGTGTGCAAGGCTCTGATGATACAAAAACAAAAAAAATGTCCCTAGTCTGTAGGAATTTACATTCTGTTCAGGACAGACAACAAGGTTACTTGATGAGAACAAGAAGAGAAGGTAGCAACTGGAGGTACCAGGGGAGATATTATAGGGAATTTAGTACCTAAGTTTTAAAGTATTATAAAGATTCCAAGAGACAAAAAGAGGGAGGAAATGCTTTCCAGGTAGAGGAGATCACTTGTCTGAATGTACAAATTAGGAGATGAGTTTTGAGGAGAAATGAGTCCACTTTCACTAGAACAGAGAGGGAAATAACATGAAACTAAACCATAAAGGTAGGTTGGAGACAAATTGTGGAAGACTTTAGATAGTAGGGTAAACAGTACATATTTTATCCTATGAGCAATAGGGAACCACTGACAGGTTTTGAGCAGGGAAGTGACATAGTCAAAAATGTACTTTAGGAAGATCATTCTTGAAGTTTTATGAAGGCTGCATCTGAGTGGAAATAAACTTGAATTAGGGAGATAAATTTGGAACCTCTTTTAATTTTCATTTTTTGATTTCTTTCTCTAAACATTTACTCAGGGCTGGGACTTTTTTCAGTGGTAAGCCTATAGCTTTATTTTATTTTCCACAGATTCATGGGAGATTTAGTTTAGCTCTGAAAAAAATTTACTCCTTAGTTATGAGGATCGTTATCAAGGTTGAAATGAAAGTCTGAAAGTTTAAGGAATTTCTTCTGCTTTTTGCTATTATGGAAGAAAGCAGGACAACTTTAATTGAATAAGTAAAAGAAAATGTAAAGGATATTTAGAAGTTTTGAAATTGTGAAGAAGGCTAGAGAATGGATTGGAAGAATGGTGGAATTTCAGATAACTTGAGGAAAAGTGAAAGAGATTGAGCCAAATAAGAGGGGTGTTAGAGCTAAAGGAGGGCTTGAGTTGAAGGAAAAGAGAAGTAAAGCAGGATTGAAAAAGTGAGTTACTGAAATAAACTAAGAGGTATTATAAGGCAAATCAAGTCAAAAAACATTATTATTAAGTGTCTGTTGGATACAAGGCATTGAATATACAAAAACAAAATGGTTCATATTACTTCTTACAGGTGGGTACAATAAATGGGCCAGTAAATCCAAAGTATATACAAAGTAATTTTAAGAGAAAAGAATGTAAAATCATTGGATATGGCTATCAAGGAGCTAAAAAAGTGAGAAAGAGATTGAAGACTCAAGTATTGAGGGCAACTACAAATAATGTGCTAAACAGTTCACCAGGGCATAGATTCACAAAAACAATAGAAAATTAAGGGTTACCCATTGTAACTATAGAGAGTTTGAAATGACTTTTGTGGAGTGTACAATATTTATATTTCTGCCACTGCCAATTGACTATAATCTATTTCCAAAGTTTGGGCCAGTCTCTCTCTTTGAAGACTCAATTAAGGGGTTTGAAGAAGACTTTTCTGTTTTCCAGATAAAGGGAGAAAGAAGGAGAAGGAGAAGAAGAAGAAGAAGAAGAAGAAGAAGAAGAAGAAGAAGAAGAAGAAGAAGAAGAAGAAGAAGAAGAAGAAGAAGAAGAAGAAGAAGAAGAAGAAGAAGAAAGAAGAAAGAAAAAAAAGAAGAAATGAAGAAAGAAGAAAAAGAAGAAATGAAGAAAGAAGAAAAAGAAGAAATGAAGAAAGAAGAAAAAGAAGAAATGAAGAATGAGAACATGAAGATCAAGATCAAAAATGAATGACAAAAAAAAAGAATAAAGAGGCCAATAAAAAAGAACAAATCAAAAAAAAAAAAAAAAAAGAAGAAGAAGAAGAAGAAAAAAGAACAAGAACTAAAAAGAACAACAAGAGAGCAAAAACAAGATATACACAAAAAGAAGGGTAATAGAGTTCCCCAACTGGTAATGCGTGGATGTGAGCTCTGTCACTCTAAGTATGGAGATGAGATCTTGGACTCAGCCCCCTGAGGGAAGAACATGGTGTCAGTATAATCACTCCTATTCCAATCAACTGAGAAGGAAGGACCTAAAATTTAAAAGCAAACTTCAGCAAAGACCCTCTAATTCTGATCTCCTTAAAATGCTCCCAAGTGAGGAATAGGACTTCAGCTCAGTTGCTCTCATCTTGATTCCCAGAGTAGGATTTTAGAGGCTCAAGTATTCTCCTGAATTACAGTGACTGAACTGACAAATTATTAGGCCATTAAACAATCCATAAATAAATGCAGAAAAGGACTAATATTAAACACATCCTTTAATGAGCACAACATAATATAATTATATTCAATAAATTGCCACTTAAGAAATTATTTTTAAAAGATTAAAAATAAATCAGAGACTAAATAATTTAATCCTAACTACAAAAAAGACAAATCAAAGAATTATAAATAATTTCATTAAAAATAATAACAACAATGACATGATAAGCCAAATTTGGAAGAAATGACCAATAGTTTCTTATGGGAAACAATATACCTCTAAACACTTTCTTTCATCAACAAAAGAGAAAAAAGAGCAAATCAACTAATTAGGCACAAAATTTTTCAAAACTAAGCAACCAACAAAACTTTTTAAAAACACAACTAACCACCAAAAGAATCAAAGAAGACATTAATAAAGTTAAAAGTTAAAAATGAATTATTTTTATACTGAGGATTTTTTAAAGTAACTAAAATGTTAGGTAATTTTATTTAAAAGAAGAGGAAAAATACCAGAATTAAAAATGAAAAATTAAAATTCAAAACATATGAAGAAAGAATAGACTATTATTAGAAACTATCTTGAAAGCTAAAAAATAACTAATAACAAGTCTATCTTTTTTGAGGAACAAAAAGTCATCAATATCAAGAGAATCAATGAAAAATGAAAAGGAAGGGAAACTATTTATATCACTCTCAAACTATATTACAAGGCTGTCACCATCAGAACAATTTGGTATTGGATAAGAAATAAAGTGGTTGGTTACCGGAACAGATTAAGTACCTAATATAAACAATCAAATGAACACTTTAATCTAATGTTTGATAAATCCAAACACCCCAGCTCTGTAGACAAGAACTCACACTTTGACAAAAGCTCTTGGGAAAATTAGAAAGTAGCCTGGCAGAAATTATACTTACACCAATATTTCACTCTGTATAGCTATAAGATAAGCTAAAAATGGGTACACAGTTTAGATACAAAGGGTGATATCTTAAGTCAATTAATGAATCATAGAAGTAACCTGTCAGATCTGTAGATATGTGAAGCATTTGTGACTGAACAAAAAATATAGAGGTTCACAGGAAGGAAAATAAATATTATGACTACATAAAGAAGTTTTTGTACCAACAAAACCAAAGCAGCCAAAATTAAGAAAAAAGTAAAGAATGCCAAAAATCTTTTTAGCAAGTTTCTCAGATAAAAGCATCATTTCCCAAATACATAGAAAACTGAGTCACATTTATGGGAATGAGTCATTTCCCAGTTGATAAATGGTAAAATGATAATAAAAAAAGAAAACAGCAAATCACTCTACTATCTGTCACCAAAAAAACCTTCAACATAGGTCACAAAGAGTTGGACACAACTGAAAAATGACTGAACAACAACAAAGCATAGATGCAGTTTTCAGAGAAAGAAATTAAAGCTATCAATTTGCCATATTTTAAAAAAATGTTCTAAGTCATTAATAATCAGAGAAATGTGAATTACATCACACCTATCAGATTGCCTAAGATGACAGGAAAGGAAAATGATAAAGCCTAGAAGGAATATAAAAAAATAGGCAAATTAATACATTCTTGGCAAAACTCTGGAGTAGTCTAATCATTCTGGAAAGCAATTTGTGTTATGCCCTAAATAAAAAAAAAAAATTATGGCCACCACATTCCAATTTCTCCTATAAGATTGGATACTCAGGTTATGTATCTGTTTGTAAACCCTACTTAGCTAAAACCCTATATAAGTTCCCTGCCTTGATTTAGCTGTACTGAATGCTTTAGATATGAGTCCCATTTGGTCAGCTAGTCTAAACTCTTCACATTAAACATTAAAAATCAATCTCTGTCTGCCTCACTTTCTCAAGTATTACATTTGGAACCATTCCCAAAAAAGGTATTCAACTTTATATATCTTTAGACCCAGCAATACCACTATCAGACCAGAGATCAAAATAAGAGGAGAAGGCTACATATGTACAAAAATATTTATAAAAGCTTCATTTTCACTGGCAAAAAAGGGAGGGTCCATCAATTGGGAAATGGTTGAACAAGCTATTATATATGAAGGAAATTGAATACTTTTGTGTTATAAGAAATGGTAAAGGGGCTGGTTTCAGAAAAACCTGGGGAGACTTTTATGAATTGATGCAAAGGTAAATGAGCAGAACCAGGACAATTAAATAAGTATAAAAGAAAGTTTATTATCTAATCAACACAATGATTCACAATAATTCCAAAGAACTCATGATTTAAAAAAAAATACTATCTAACTCCAGGTAGGGAAATTATGAACTCAGAATACAAATTGAAGCATATTTTTTCTTTTTCTGGCTTATTTTTTTTAGAATATGGCTAATGAGGAAATTTGTTTTTCACACCTTCATATTTGTAATGGGTTACATATTTCTTGCCTTCTCAATAGGTGGAAAAAAAGAAAAGAAATTAGTACTGAAAATAAAACAAAATAATTTTTTTTAAAAAAATGAAATATTTTCCACAATTCTATATCAATAAAACCAACAATGTAAATGAAATGGATAGATATTTCAAAATTCTAAAATACCCAGATTAATAGAAGAATAAATAGAAAATTTTTAAAAATTGGGTTAATCAACCCAATCTCAGAAATCAATGAAGCTGTAAGTGAATTGCAAAGGAAAAAAATGGGACCAGATGAATTCACAAGCAAATTATATCATATGTTCAAAAAATTGTTTTGATATTACACAAACTATTTACAAAAATGGCCAAAGAAGGGATTTTCCCACATTTCTTTTATGATACAATATGGTCATGATACACTGGGGAGAATCCAAAGAAAGAAAAACATAGAACAATACCATTTTTTAACATCAATACAAAAATTTTAAATAAAATATTAAGAGACAAAAGAAACACCACAAAGATTATATGATCTTTGTTTTATACTCATATAAGTAACAAGAGCAACAAAAATCATGTGGTCATATAGATATTATATATATATATATTATATATCATATATATGAAAAACCTTTTGACAAACCTTTTGTACCATTACTTGTTTTTTTTTAAGTAAAAAATGGTAGTATTGCCATCTTTATTTTATTTGCTCAACCTATCCAAGAGCACTTGATATTTTTCCAATTGCTTAGATCTGACTTTATTTGTATGGAAAGTGTTTTATAGTTTTGCTCATATAGTTCCTGACTTTCCCTTGGCAGATAGATTCCCAAATATTTTATCTTATTGACAGTTATTTTAAATTGAATTTCTCTTTTTATCTCTTGCTGTTGGATTTTGTTAGTGATATATAAAAATGCTGATGATTTATGTGGATTTATTTTGTATCCCAAAACTTTTCTAAAGCTGTGGATTGCTTCTAATAGTTTTTTTTTAGTTGATTCTCTAGGTTTCTATAAGTATACTATCATATCATCTGCAAAGAGCGATAATTTGGTTTTCTCATTACCTACTCTAATTCTTTTAATCTTTTTTTCTTCTCTTATTGTCAAAACTAGCATTTCTAATACAATAATGAATATTAATGGTGATAGTGGACAACCTTGTTTCACCCCTGATCTTATTGGGAATGGTTCCAGTTTATCCCCATTATATATATATGTTGCTTCCTGATGGTTTTAAATAGATGCTACTGACTGCTTTAAGGAAAAGTCCATTTATTCCTACACTCTCTAATATTTTTAATAGGAAGGGGTATTGGATTTTATCAAATGCTTTTTCTGTATCTATTGAGATAATCATATGTTTTTGTTAATTTGGCTATTGATATAGTCAATTATGTTAATAGTTTTCCTAATACTGAACCAGCCCTGCATTCCTGGTGTAAATCATACTTAGTCATGGTGTATTATCCTAGGGATGATTTTTTTGTAATCTCTTTGCTAATATTTTACTTAAGATTTTTGCATCAATATTCATTAGGGAGATTGGTCTATAATTTTCTTTCTCTATTTTCAATCTACCTAGTTTAGGTATCAGTACCATGTCTGTATCATAAAAGGAATTTGGTAGAAGTATTTCATTCCCTATTTTTTCAAATAATTTATATACTATTGGAGTTAGTTGTTCTTTAAATGTTTGGTAGAATTCACATGTAAATCTGTTAGGTTCTTACTAAGTGCTAAGTTGATACTTGACAATTCTCTAGTTCCGGCCTTTCCTGGGGAAGAGCTTGCATGCTTAGGAGGAGCAAGTTCATTGGTTGAAGTAATTCTTCCCAGAAGCCCTTGCATTATCCCATGCCCATTCTCTGGGAGGATAAAAAGGGCAACTCTGAAGGAAAAAGGAAGTCTCTGCTCTAGACCAGACTTGAAGCAGCTCTCTGCAGGAAGGGAAATCACTTCTCTGGATGAGAGTTAACGGCAACTGTCTGGAGACAACGGTTCTCTACAGGAAGAAGAATCTGTCTGAGAGATTTGAGTTGACACAGCAGATCTCCTCCCAGAGAGCGATCGGCAGCTTCTGGAGACAACAGCACGTTACATAAATCCATCTGGTCCTGGGAGTTGATTCATAGCTTCTTCTATTTCTTTTTCTAAAATGGGACTATTTAAGTAATTTGTTTCCTCTTCTGTTAATCTGGGCAATCTATATTTTTGTAGATATTCCTTCATTTCACTTAGGTTGTCAAATTTATTGGCATAAAGTTGGGCAAATTAACTCCTAATTATTGCTCTAATTTCCTCTTCACTGGTGAAAACTTCTCCCTTTTCATTTTTGAGACTAACAATTTGATTTTCCTCTTTCCTTTTTCTAATCAAATTAACTAAAGGTTTATCTATTTTGTTGTTTTTTTCATAATACCAACTCTTAGTTTTATTTATTAATTCAATATTTTTTTACTTTTAATATTATTAATTTCTCCTTTTAATTTTAGAATTTCAAGTTTAGTATTTGATTGGGGGGGTTAATTTGTTCTATTCTTTCCTTAGTTGCAAGCCCAATTCATTGATCTCTTTCTCTATTTTATGCAAGTAAGTATCTAGAGATATAAAATTTCCCCTTATTACCGCTTTGGCTGCATCCAACAAATTTTGGTATGTTGTCTCATTATTGTCATTCTCTTGAATGAAATTATTGATTGTGCCTATGATTTGCTGTTTCACCCATTCATTCTTTACAATTCTTTAGAATCTTCCAATGAGATTATTTAGTTTCCAATTACTTTTTGGTCTATTTTACCCTGGCCTTTTATTGAATATAATTTTTATTGCATCATGATCTGAAAAAGAATGCAACCTAAAATGCAAAAAATGCATATTTTCTTTAAGCCAAATCTGATGAGAGTAAAATTCACACAATGTTCATTACTCTTCCTTGTTTCTATCAATTATAATAGGTTTTCTTTGCCTTTTCTTGAGATGTAGTTTCCCTCATTTTACCTCCACTTTCCCCTTTTTTCCAGTACATTCCCCTTTCCACCTCTAATTTTCCTTTTTTATATTATAACAGTAAAATCAGATTTATATATATACATTCTCTATGTATACCCATAACAGAAATACAGTTCTCAAGAATTATTTACATTTACCTTTTTATGCTTCTCTTGAATTCTATATTTGGAGGTCAATTTTTTTTTTTTGTTTAGCTCTGGTCTTTTCATCAGAAATAAGTGAAATTCACCTCTTTCATTGAATGCCCATCTTCTTCCCTAAAAGAAAATTCTCAGTTTACCAAGGTAATTTATTCTTGGTGCATTCCAAGTTCCTTAGCCTTTTGGAATGCCAGATTCCAGGCCCTTTGATCCTTTAAAGTGAAAGCTGCTAGGTCTTGGGTAATCTTTATTGTAACTCCTTGGTATTTGAATTGTTTCTTTCTGGCTGCTTGTAATATTTTTTGTTGGTCCAATAGTTCTGAAATTTAGCCACAATATTCCTTGAGGTTTTAATTTTGGGGTATCTTTCAGGAGGCGTTTGGTGAATTCTTTCAATGGTTATTTTACCTTCTGATTCTATGACATTGGGCAGTTCTCTTTGATAATTTCCTGAAAAATAGTATCTAGGCTCTTTTATCACGATAGTTTTAAGGGAGTCCAATAATCTTTAGATTACCTCTCCTAGATCTATTTTCTAGATCAGTTGTTTTCTCAAATAGGTATTTTACATTTTTTTCTATTTTTTTTTGGTTTTGCCTTTCTGATTCTTGTTGTCTCATTGAGTCATTCATTTACATTTTTTCAGTTCTGAATTTTAGTAAATTATTTTCTTCATTTACCTTTTTACTTCTTTTTGTAATTGTCCAATTGAAATTTTAAATGAGTTGTTTTGTTTTATGGAATTATTTCCATTTCACAAATTCTGTTTTTTTAAGGAGTTATTTTCTTTTTCCATTTCACAAATTATATTTTTCTGGGAGTTGTTTTCTTTTTCCATTTTATCAAATCTATCTTTTAATGAGTTATATGCTTTTTCCATTTCACTATATCTATTTTCTGTTGCCTTTTCCAAACTCTCTTGCAAAGCTTTCATTTCCTTTTGCCTTTTTTCATCTAGCTCTCATTTAAGACCCTTTTTAATTTCTTCTAAGAGAGCTTTGTGTGATGGGGACAAAGTTATATCGCCTTTTGGGGCTTCATCTGGAGACAATCGTCTTTTAGTTTCCTCAAGGTTTGAAATCTGTTTTTCTCTTTCACCCTAAAAGCTGCCTATTATCAGATTTCTCTTTGCTTTTTTACTCATTTTTTTAAAAAAAGTTAAGGTCTGCTTTGAGGGCAAGGGGTGTTTGATCATTCCAGAAAGCAATTTAGAACTATATCTCAGAAGCTACCAAAACTCTGTATGAGTTTTGACCCAGTTATGCCATTAGTAAACCTAAACCCCACAGTAAATAAATAAATAAATAAATAAATAAATAAAAAGGTTCCTTTATATACAAAGATATTTATGACACCACTTTTTTAGGGTCTCAAAACTGGAAACTAAAGATTGCTCATCAATTGGAGAAAGCCTTAACAAATTGTGGTATGTGAATATAATGAAATATTATTATACATTAAGAAACAAAAAATGGTTTCCAAAAAACCAGGGATGACTTATATAAGATAATGCAATATGGAATGAGTAGAACCAAGAGGAAAATATATACTTTAATGGGAAAGGAGGAGGGGAATAAGCATTTATATAGTATTTACTCTTTGCTAGGCATTGTAAAATAGTGTTTACTTTTTACAAATGATCCTCACATTAATCCTGCAAGGTAGATGCTATTATTATCCCCAGTTCAATTAAAGAAACTGAGATAAACATAAGCAAAGCTCAAGGTCATACAGCTGGTAAATATTCTGAGGCCAGGCCCAGCATTACTGCTGTACTATCAGTTACCTCAACTATAACTTTAATACTATAAAAATGAATAATTCTGAAAGACTGAAGATTCTAATCAATGTGATGATCAAATAAGATTTCAGGGATCTGATAAATGCTACTCACTTCATGACAACGGGGTAGAGGAATAATATGCAAAGTAGATACTTTTTTTTTTTGGATGTGGCCAAAACAGACATTTGTTTTACTTAACTATGTATTTTTGTTACAAGGTTTAGTATTTCTTTTTTTCTCAATTAGAAAGTGAGATAAAAGGAAGAAAAAAATGGTTAATAATTGGGAAAAAAATCTCAGTTTGTGTTTTCAAAAAAAAAGAATGTATTTGCCTGGAGTCCTAAAAACCAATCCAAAGGACATCTAGGAAGCACAGTGGATAGAATGTTGGATCTGGAGTCAGGATGACTTGAGTTCAAATCCAGCCTAGACACATAGTAGTCATGTGATTACATGCCAATCACATAATTTCTGTCTGCCTCAGTTTCCTTTTCTGTAAGTGAAGACAGTAATAGACCTAACTCCCAGGATTGTTATGAGAATCAAAGATAATATCTGTAAAGTGCCTAGCACAGTGACACATAGAAGGAACTTGATAAATATTTGTTTTCTTCCTCCTGTCTCAACCTCCCACTTCAAATTGAAAAGAAAAGGGGAAAAAGAAAACGTCTTATGCTCCTACATTGAACTAGATATTATAGTAAAAATCTGTAGTTATAGGAAGGATAAAAATAGAGAAACTAAGAAATTCACGAGACAAAACTCAGTAAAGGGGCCAGAAATCCATGCCCTCATATAGCTAAATATAACATATAGATTTTAAAAAGTAATATTACAGAAGGTAACAATAATAGGATCATAAGAGTCAAGTTTAATTGCATTGCTATCCCTATCACTGGGAATCCTGATATCATAATCACGTGAATAGATCTAGGAACCTGGAATCATGGAGGGAAGGAGTATTTGGATGATCAATAGAGGAAGAAGCATATTATTTTAATGGGATTATATTACAGATTGCTTGGATAGAAAGAAGGAATAGATAAGGAATTTGTGATTCCAATCACAAGTCTAGCATGGAAGCATATTATAATAATGAGCAGCTTCAATTATCCAAAAACCTACAAGAGTTTTCTCTCCAGTGAAAGCAGAAAAGCTAATACTGCCTTGACTTTTTAAATGATAATTTCATCCTTCAAAAGAAATAAGAACCAACAAAGTCATTCATACCCTGAATCTGAGTCTTACTCTAACACCTATGGAACTAGTTTCTATGTGAAAATGATAGACTTGATGAAAAATGATGATTTCATTTAGAATTCTCAATAGTTTCAGAAAGAAAAGTCAATTGTAGTATTAAATATGCCTAGATTTTATTAATGGGATCAATTAGATCAACAATTTTCCTATTCAAGAGATAGTTGTATACACTAGATAGGACTTGGAGTTAGAAAAACATTTATTCAGGCATTACTTCTGACTTTGTCACCCTTGAAGTAAATTACTTGTCCTTTAAGTTCCCTAGTTAATTTAAAAAGTATATACTCCTTAGGATTTCAGTTGAATGATCATCATAGTTACTAAGTTTCTAATATTCTGTTCAGAACTCTGATATCTTTTCAATTTAGCTTTCTGATTAGATGTAAGTTTGAATGAGATATTTTAAGAATCACCCTCCATACTATCTTAACACAATTTTATTTTCTTTTATGGACTTTCTTCCTTTATAGACTTACATGCTATGCTATTTGATGCACATATATCTATATTTAACAATGATATAGCTTCATTATCTTTGGTAACTTTAAGCATAATGTAGTTGTCTTGTTTGTCTTTCTTGACAATATTTTTGACACTATCTTGCTGAGGCTGAAATCATGAAAGTCATTCCTGCTTTTTAAAACTCAAATCAAATGAATCAAAATGAATCCTTTTCTAATCCCTCATTTCATAAATTACAGTGGAAATAAATTCTTCTCTGACCTATCATTTATGAATCTTTATGCTCTCAATGTCTTGCTTATATATGGCAGATTGTTATGTTCCATTTTCCAATCTATTCTACTTTTATCTCTATGTACCAGTTCATATCATTAAGATTCATAGTTATGACGGTTAAGATTTTTTTTAAAATAAAATGCTGTTATATTAAAAGAGAAAAAAGGAAGGCTAGAGGAAAGAAATCAGCATCAGTCATCTATGTCTTGTTTTGCTAGAAACAGTTAAGTCTCATTCTCATCCCTTCCACTCTCCCATCTCATCTCAGAGTTAAATTACTAGATTTTTTTGTAACCAGCCTTCTGTAAAGTTGTTCTACTCTCAGAATTACCTCCATAGTTCAGCAGAGCTGATGATTACTTTATAGTATTTCAGTTGTGTTCAATTCTTTGTGACCCCATTTGGGGTTTTCTCAGTAAAGATACTGACATGTTTTGCTATTTCTTTCTCTAGTTCCTTTTATAGATGAGAAAACTGAGGCAAACAACATTAAGTGATTTATTCACAGTCATGTTAGTAAATGTCTGAGGCTAAATTTGAATTCAGTTCCTTCTGACTTTAGACCCTCACAATAAATAGATTGCCAGACCTAAAGTCAGAAAGACTTCTATTCCTGAGTTCAAATCTGGCCTTAGATACTTACTAACCAAGTCATTTATTCCTATTTGCCTCAGTTTTCTCATCTATAAAATGATCTGAATAAGAAAATGACAAACTACTCCAAGTATTTTTTGCCACTTTAGCTGTTTTACAATACCTTTAGGATAATCATCTGCTATCTACTCCCCTAACCTAGGTATATAAAAGTGTTGTTCATGAGGCTGTTCTATATTGATTAGGAGGTGATGATATCAACTGTTTCAATACCTTTTAAAGGACAAAAAAAAAATCTTTCATGGAGTGAAGGTTGAACTATTGCTCTCACCATACATGGTATGAGTAGCTATTGGATAGATTGAAATTATTTGACTTCCCATCTTTCTTTTGTTTGCTAAATTAACTACAAAGAAACTAAGAAGGAACACTATCTACATCCAGAGAAAGAACTGATAAACAGAAATATGAATAGAATGTTTTTTTGATATATAGACATATTTCGGTCTAATGGTTGTTATTTATGTCTAATCAAAAAAATTATGGAAGACACCTAGAGTTTTTGTTTCTTTAAGTTATGTTACTTATTAGGAATTAAACGGATATTTAAAAATATTTATTCATTAATTCATTGTAAAATTACAAGTCCATTACATGTTCCTGTGAATGATATATTTTATGAAAAGTAACCACATTTTTCAAAACAAGAAAAATTCATGAGAAAAGTGGAGTTTTTTACATATTTTTGCAAATCTCTTTAACATCTGGCAAGATAGAAGACAACTGGATTCTCTTGTCTGCTTCTGCATTCACTGAGTTGTGGTATATAATTTTTTAGAAGCATATGAACAAAATCTAGCTTCCCACAGATATTTAGTTTGGAAAATGGAGGAGTATTTTAGCAAATTAACATGTAGTCTTATTATTAAAGTCATTTTAACTGCAAGATCTGAAAGTTTTTGGGGACTCCAGAGATCAAAAGACCATACTAAGAACTGCTGGTCTAAAACATAGAGTGTAGGAGGAGGAAGAAAGCATATACTGCCCGAAAAGATAGTATGGAGTCAAAATTGTAAAGGGTTTTAAATGCCAGAATCTGAATTTTAATCCAAAGGCAACAGGAGTTATTGATACTTCTTTGAGCTTCAGTCATTCAATTACCATTCTTAATATGCAAAGCACCAAGCTTTCCACTTCAGTCAACAATATACAACAACAATATACATAGGAGAAAGGAGAGATTGAATGTGGGGAGACCATTTAGAATATTATTGCAGTAATTCAGCTGAAAAGTTGTTATAGTAGACATAGAAGGCATAATAGCAAAAAGAAATAGGTTCAGTTCAGCTACTACTTGCTCCATTAAAAGATATTATAAAATATATAATTTATTCACCAAGTGAAAATGAGTTCAACTTCCTCAAACATTTTTCTCCTTTTTCCTTGTCTTACACTTATTATCCTTATTCTTCTTTTCATTAAACTATATCCTCCAAGAGAGTAAGTTCTGTATATCTATAGAAAGCCTTGGGAGTGTGGCCCATTTCTCTGTTGAGAGCTTAAATAGGATATAGCTATCTAGTATCTATCTGTAGAGACTACATTGCCATTAAGACAATGAATACTTGCATTAGAAATCTATAAAAGATGGGAAAGCTTGAGTGGTCAAACCCTAAGTCTATTTTCATATTTTAGAGCACAATAAACTTAGAGCATACTATTTATAACTTTTTAAAGGAAGTAAAGAAAAATGCTTATATTTTACTGCTCTTTGTGATTGATGAAGTTTCTCAGTCAGCTAACTAAAGTATAAGCATAAGTAGCAGAGAGTCCTTTGTTAGTGGAAGGAATATTTTCTGACAGTCAATAAGAAGAGCATTAGCTATGAGGAGAATATTGCCCTTTTCCCTTCAGTTTTTTTTTTTTTTTTTTTCTAGAGAGCAGTGGAGGAAATAGATTGCTCACTCCTGTGTTTCCCTCTTGGCTCTGAGGTCTTATCGTGTAATAATCCCCAGTAGGAGACACCATGTTCAGCACAAAGTGGACCTGGAAAGTATAGCTGCAGAAGAGAGCTAAGATGCAAAAAGAGCCAACTCAGGAAGCTCAGCAAAGCAATCTACCCAGCAGAGACAATAAGCCCAGTGGGAGCAACATCAGGAATCTCCAAGCAGAGAAAAGCTCTCAAGGTCCTACAATGCCAGAGGCACAAGCTGTCCTGGCCATGTATATTTACTTTGTTTCTCTTTACTAATATATTCTATATAATATGCTCATTTTTTCCACTCTTCTATTTGTGGGAGATTGTGCTCCAGGTTTATTAAAGGAATTTTTTAAGTCATAGCTCTTACTGTGCCATTTCAGAAAATGTCTTTGTTTGAGCTAATCATGTCAACTGGATGATTATTTAAAGTAATAGCATCAGTGGGGGCTCATGAGCTATATAAAAGGAAGATAGACTCAGAAAATTGCTTGACCTTGGGTTGGTCATTCTACTGGGGACCTAATCCATGAGTGTGAATGAGGTAGGAGGAGACAAATGGTGAGATTTCATATCTTTAAATCTCCAGTACCTAGCTCAGAATCTTGCACATAGGAGATACTTAATAAATGTAACCCCAGGGCCCAGGGCTGGGCATTTGCATAAGATTCTCCTTAACGCTAAAAAAATAAAAATTACTCTAGAGTCCATGACTTCTTGAAGAATGAAGTTGTTGAGAATATAGAAGAGATTTTTTTTTTCCTTCTGGCCGTGACTTCAAATGAGAATAGTCAGTTCCAGAAACTTTTCAAGGAGAGAATTCTTAGAGGGAATGAATGATTGTGGAAATGACCCAACTTATAAAGGAGCTGGTTCCTCTAATATGTTTCTATTTCTATCTTGCCACACAAAATAATTCAGAAAAATTCCTCTCCAGTAAGATCAAGGACAAATACTCTTTCTTTTTCTCTCTTGACTTAACTGAGATATCTCATTTTCAGTAAGGTAAATTCACTTTGTGTTTGGCTGATATAGTCTCATTTGCTTGGATAGGTGTTTTATTCTTAAAGTAGGGAAAAGGACCTGTATGTGCAAGAATGTTTGTGGCAGCCCTTTTTGTAAAGTGGCTAGAAACTGGAAACTAAGTGGATGCCCATCAATTGGAGAATGGTTGAATAAATTGTGATATATGAATATTATAAGATATTTTTGTTTTGTAAGAAATGACCAACAGGATGATTTCAGAAAGGCCTGGAGAGACTTACATGAACTGATGCTGAGTGAAATAAGCAGGACCAGGAGATCATTATATACTTCAACAACAATACTATATGATGATCAATTCCGATGGATGTGGCCATTTTCAACAATGAGATGAACCAAATCAGTTCCAATAGAGCAGTAATGAACTGAATCAGCTACACCCAGCAAAAGAACTCTGGGAGATGACTGAACCATTACAAAGAATTCCTAATCCCTCTATTTTTGTCCCTGCATTTTTTATTTCCTTCACAGGCTAATTATACGCTATTTCAAAGTCCGATTCTTTTTGTACAGCAAAACAACTGTTTGGACATGTATTTAATTGTAATTCAATTGTAATTGTAATTAATTGTATATTGTATTTAATTTATACTTTAACATATTTAACATGTATTGGTCAACCTGCCATCTTGGGGGGGGAGGGGAAAAATTAGAACAAAAGGTTTGGCGATTGTCAATGTTGTAAAATTACCCATGCATATATCTGGTAAATAAAAACTATTATTAAAACAAAAACAAAAACAAAAACAAAAACAAAACAAACAAACAAACAAACAAAAAAAAAAAAAAAAAAAAAAAAAAAAAAAACTTGGGAACCAAATGGACTGTCCCCAACTTTGTACCTTTGGGATTGGGATAAAATTCGGGAAGAGTGGTCCCCATTGATAGGGAAATTATGAATTATTTTGAGGAATGTGTTCCTACCCTGAGAAAGCACTGGGAAAAGCCAACCTTGGTGGTAATGGCCTAGTGATGTGACATAACAGATTCTTTGGGTTCCACCTTGAGGCTCAGTTGGGTATAGCTATCCACTGGGATGACTGATTAGTTTGCACATGTCTAGTGAGAGAGTTCAGGTGTAGAGCACCACCTGGTGGATTATCTAGATATATAAGTAGACTTCTTAAGAACCAACCCAGCTCTAGCTTGTGCATTAGCAGATGAAATACTGATGCTACCCGGAGTGGTTCAGTTGAATGAATAGAGGTCTGTTCTTTGGCTAGCTTTGCATCCTCAGCACACACTTGAGTTTGAGGACTCCTGGGCATTTTATGAAATATTTTATTAAGGACTTATTTAATTATATTAATTAATATATTAATGAATTATTATTAATGTATTATCTGTTTTAAGTTAGTATATTCTAATGTAGAAAAAATGTATCTGTCCCAAATGATTAATTAATTATAAAAAATGGTCTTTCTATGAGATGATGCATGATGTAGTGAAAGAAAACAAACCAGAAGACTTTGGATATACCCACTATTTCTCAGCTATTGACCTAGAAAGTCCTTTCTAAATTTTACTTTCAATATCTTTAAAATTAGAATATTTTTGTGCTTCCTGTCTTACAGAGTGGTTGTGAGAATCAAAAAAAAAAAAGATCATGTAAAATAAATTGATATTTATATAATACTTTTCAAAATAATTTATTTTGCAAAGCACTTTAGAGAAAAAACCTGTAAGTGGGCAATGATAATGATAACAATAAGAGCTATCATTTATATAGTTCCTCCTATATACCAGGCATTTTATGATTATTATCATATTCTGACTTCTGAACAATTCAAGGAGGTAGATACTATTATTATCCCTATTTTACTGAGGAAACTGAAGCAAACAAGGATTGAGTGATCTGTCCAGCATCACATAGCTAGATTTGAACTCCGTTCTCTCTGACTCCAGGCCCAGAATCTGTCCATTGCACCACCTAGCTGTCTTACAAGTTTTACAAGTACTACATATAGTGTTGTTCCCATTTTAAAAATAAGACAATTGAGAATTAGAAAGATATAATGATTTGCCCATGGTCCTACAGTTATGTGTCAAAAGCAGGATTTGAACTTGGATCACCTGAGGGAAAAAAAAATCTAATAATCTTCTTTGCTGCTCCCTTGAATGTAGATGTAAATATAAAAATAAACTAATAACATATCATTGAAAACTAAGTATGAAGTGATACTCTGAAACCAAAAGGCCTGCCCCCCATTATATTTTACTTCAATGTAAATGTTACTTTTAACTTGAATATATGGTACAGAAGACATAGCCTGAATGGGAAGAGTACTGGTCAAAAAGGTATAATTTTAAATCCCAGATTCACTTTTATCAGTTGTGTGACTAATTACCCTGAGTGTTAATTTCCTGATCCACAAAATGAGTATAATAGACCAGATGGTACCTTCAAGCTCTAAAAATCTGATTCTATGAACAGGAGGATTTAACCTATATGTGCCGATTTGTCTATTCAAGGCTGAGATCTTCCTCCATGATTATAAAACTGTAGCTTCCTCAGGTATTTAATCTTCCACATTATCTTGTCCCATTTCAAAAGAGCATAAATTTGAATTGATTCCAACTCCTTCATTTTACAGAAAAACAAATTGAGAGACAGAAAGGCAATATGGCTTCACTAGGTCACTCACGCAACAAAAAAGCATCTGAGGTGGAAATTTAATTCAGGTCTATCTATGTAACTCCTAATCCAGATTTCTATCCACTAAAGCATGCTGAATTATCAATTTCCCAAGAATGGGGAGGGGAGATTACTGGGGTTAACTAGCTTCATTAGATATGCTTGCCTCCTCTAGTGAATTAGATCCATTAACCTATACTCTAAAAAAGTAGGAGATGAAGATAGCGAGAAGAGGAAGTGAAAAATATTCTTGAATAGATGTCAAAATAAAATAAACTAAATGAATGTCAGTCAGTGAATTTGTATAAATTTAATTATATTTGAAGACATAATTAGGCACATGATACTCAATGATAATTTTTCACTTCTGTGAAGTATTTGAAGGATTATATACCTCTCATTTAACTCCCAGAAACACTTTGAGGCAGGTAATACAAATATTATTTTCCCCATTTTAACAAATAAGGAAACTGAGGCCCAAAGTTACCTGCAGTCACAGAGTTAATAAGTGACAGAGACAGATGATATTTATGTCCAGATCTTCTGACTTATAGTACAGGGTTATTTGCACAAATGATGATATACCTTTCTGAGATTCAGTTTCATCATTTATAATAATGAGAAAGATAGATTCAATGACTTTCAAAGACCTTTCCATTTCTAAACATGGTAAAATACAAAGGTGAAAACAGTACACATGCTTTTGATCTAAAATATTTAATTTTGCAAGACTTAACTAGAATAACATTTCATGGTTACATGTTTTAAAAAGCCATTATATATTTAACAAAATTAACAAAAAAGCAATACTGTCGCAAGAAGTATGAGACACTCAGTTACTTTCACTTCACAAAGAGGGAAAAGTAGAACAATACAAGTGAAGAAATCTTAAATCCCACAGCTCTAGACAGAACAGTTTCAAAATTATTTTTTTAATCTATCATAACAGTTTTAAATCCACTTTAAAAAAAGAATGATTTACCACTGGATACACTTCTTAAATATGCCATGTATTCTTCCCTAAAACTAATTTACTTTTTAATTTAAGGTGGAAACAGTAGTTTTTTGGCATACTGATATTAAATAAGGTAAAATATTTAAATAGCTAAAAAGGCTTATTTTTCTTACATTCAAGATACTTTAATAGAAAAACACAAGAAAAGATTGCACATTGCTCACACATATCCTATAGTAGGAGTGAGATTGATTCTAGCCCCTAATGGTGTGACATGGGATGACCTAACTCACTTTAAATTCTACCTAGCTAAGTCCATAACACTTCTTGGAAATAAACAAGACATTCCCTGTAGCCCACATATATCACAAACACACATCTGATATATAAGATTTCAGTTTCACCTTGATTCTTAGGAATTATATATATATATATATATATATATATATATATATATATATATATATATATATATATATATATATATATATATATATATATATATATATATATATATATATATATATATACATACATACATACATATATAATTCATTTAGAAGAAAAGTTTAAAGGATAGGGAGAAAATGCATCCAATTTCTCATGCTTAGGTGTCCAAAAATTTATAAATAATAAAGTTTGACTTGTTCTATTGTTTGTTGTTGTTAATCTCGTTGTGTTGTAGAATTTTCATTATGGAAACTCCTGCCACCAATGAGAATCAGTACCTTGTCTTAAAGCATTTTCTGGGAGCACCAAGAGGTTAAATGATCTCTCCTTAGTGACAGGCAGTATATGGAAAAATGGGACTTCACCAAGGTCTTCTAGATACTAATTTCTGCTGCCTTTGGTGTTGTTCTGCATTTATACTCTTTCCTTATCACACCTCATCAGGTCTCAGACAGGAAATCCTGTTGTACCTGCTTGTTGTCTTATTATTGGATTGAGCTTTCTTGTGACTTGTCACTTTTATTTTAACGAGAAAGAAGCAGAATGACAATGCAAAGCTAAATTATTAAAGAAAAAAAAAAGATGATCTAATCATCACTGAAAAGTAAAGAGAAAAATTCATATCATCTTAAAACCATCCCTTTCCAATGTAAATGTTAATTAACCAAAGGCCATTGAACCAGATTAATGTCATGGATTCTTCCTTTCAGGAGAGTAGCTAAGCCCTAAGTGGCAAAAACTAGTATGGTTGAGGAGCTTCCAACCATAGATATTCAGCCTCCTCCTTCCTTGCTGACACAGTCAGTTATCCAAAAAACTCTTTTAGCTGGATCATTAAGTCCCCAATTGATCTGAATAATTAGTGTGCTGTGGGAGTCACAGACTGCACTTGGCAAAAGAACCAACCCTAGTGAATTCCTCGAGAAGCTCCCTGAACCAAAAGAGAAAGAGGAGGGGGTTGACTCTCATTTGATGAATTTCATTCAAATGATTCAACAGATTTTTTAAAAAGCTCTGTGTCAACAAATTCAAGCATCTTTGAGGCATTTTATGTATTATTTTAGAATACTTGGACAGTTCATTGAGTTGCAGTCATGCCCACTGACTGTTGATTTTATACCAAATTGCTTTTACTGAAAACCAAGTTAATTTGTGCAGAAAAGTGTAATAGAATTCCTTCAGTTGCTGCAAAAAAGAAAAAAAAAAAAAAAACAAATCCAAAAAACAAACAAACAAACAAACAAACAAAGGAGGGACTCAAAGAGTCACAAGACCAGAAATTTCTGCTTCTGCTACACAGAGAAAACCAGACCAAATCCTCAAATATCTTGAAGTAATGAAGAAATGTTTGGAAGCAACACATTTCTTCAAAAGAGAACCCAGCTGAACTCCCAACATTCTCCTCCACACAACTTTAAAAGAATGCCTCAAATCAATTATTGGGAGTAACAGAGCCAATAAAAAGTCTGAAAGAAACATTTTTCCAGCCTAAGAAAATTTAGAAGTTTGGCAGGAGAAGTCTATAACATTGGTGGAGACCTATACAGAGCATACACACACATCTGCAGCAACAGCAGCAGGATCAGCAGCAATTTCAGGAATTCTAAGACCAGAAGTGTGGAGGAGAAGCCAGACAACAGGTTAGAAAAAGATTATAAGAGATCCTTTGTTGGCATTGGGTACAATTGGTAGTACAGAGTTCTGGGTTGCAATTCCAGACAAAGTGAAGCAATTGTGGTAGGACACAAGAGAATAGAAAACCTGGTTGCAGTTTCAGGACAAAAAAAAAAGAATACTAGCATTTGTGATCACAAGAGAAAAGGATACCCAATCACAATTCCAGGACCTTGTAGCTGCAGGGGAACAGAGGTCCTTCTTTTACAAGCACAAAAAATATAGACCAGGAGAGCAGTGACCACACCTCTCCCTGACTCATAACATTTTAAAAGCACAAAACAAAAACAAAAACAAAAAAAAAAAAAAACTTGCAGATTCCCAGAATTAACTCTGAAAACAGCAGCACAAAGAAGGTTAAAGTTTGGGACAGTGACTCCCTACCCCAAGATGAGCAGAGCCCAACTTTAACATAAAATTCAAAGTGAAGAAATAAGATAGAAATATGAGCAAACAAAAAAAATCCTTACCCATTAAAAGCCACTATGGTGGCAAAGGAAGATCAAGATATAAAATCAGAAGGCAATAATGTGAAAACATCTGCATGCAAAGCCTCAAAGAAAAATGTAATTAAACATGAGTTCAACAAGAATCCTAGAAGAATTCAGGAAAATATAGGAGTAAAAAAGGAGAAAATAGGAAAAGAAATGAGTGATGGAAGAAAATTATGAAAAGAGAATTAACAGTATGATAAAAAGGCACAAAAATATACTTAAGAAAATAACACCTTATAAAACAAAGTTGGCCTAATTATAAAAGAGGCACAAAAACTCAATTGAATAAAAGAACTCCTTAAAAGGCAAAATAGACCAAATGGAAGATAAAGTACAGAAACTCACTGAAGAAAATGAATGCTTAAAAATTAGAACTGGGTAAGTCCTAATGACTCTATGAGACATTAAGAAACAATCAAAGTCAAAAGCATAGAAAAAAATAGAAGAAAATGTGAAATATTTTCATCAGAAAAACAATTGTCCTGATTGAGGAGATAATTTAGGGATTATTGAATTATCTAAAAGCAGTAATAATTTTTTTAAAAGGAGCCTAGGCATCATCTTTCAAGAAATTATGGATGAAATTGCCTCAATATCTTAGATCCAAAGGGTAAAACTGAAATTGAAAGATCCCAGCAATCATTTCCTGAAAGAGATCCAAAAATGAGGACTATAAGGAATATTATAACCAAATTCCAGAGCTCCCAAATGAAGGAAAAAAAAATAAAAGCATCCAGAAAGAAAACATTTACATATCATACAAGATTTAGCAGCTTCCACAATAAAGGAGAAGAGGGCTTGGATTATGATGTTCCAAAAGACAAGGAAGCTAGAATTACAACCTAAAATTACTTATCCTACAAAACCAAGTATAATTCTTCAGGCAGAAAAAAAAGATATTTAATGAAATAAAGGACTTCCAAGAATTCCTTATGAAAAGACCAGAGTTGTATAAAAAATATAAGACTCAAGAGAAGCATAAAAAAGGTAAATTTGAAAGAGTAATCCTAAGTGACTAAATAAAATTAAATGGTTTACAACACAAATGGGAAGATTATACACGTAATTCTCAATAACTATATTATTTTAGGGCAATTTAAAAAAGTTTACCTAGACAGAGGGCATGAAGTTGGATTAACTGTGACTTCAAAATAAATAAGACATGATAAAAGGATTGCACTGGAAGAAGGAGGAAGGAAGAGATAAGATAGGAAAACTTTTTCACATAAAAAAAGGGTACACAAGGAAGAGCTTTTGCAGTAAAGGGGGAAATGGATGAGTCAATAATTGAACCTTATTTTCATTAGAACTGGTTCAAAGAGGGAATGTTTATACACATTCAATTGTATATAGAATCACCCAATAGGGAAATAAGAGGGAAAAGGTATAAGAGAAAGTGTGGGATGATGATAAAAAGGAGGGAAGATTAAGGGAGACAGTGGTTAGAAACAAAATGGACTTTTGAGGAGGGACAGAATAAAAACAGAGAGAATAAACAGGGATCCTGGTCATTGGGATGAAGGGAAACACAGAGCTAATAATCTTAACTATGAATGGGCATAGTATTAGCTCACTCATAAATGGAAGTGCAGGATGGATTAGAAACCAGAATCCTACCAGAATCCTACCTTGTTCACAAGAAATACTGTTGAAACAGAGAGAGACATACAAAATTAAAATAAGTGACTAAAATAGTACCTTAATACACTTCAACTGAAGTAAATAAGGCAGTGGTAGCAATCATGATCTCAGACAAAGAAAAAGCAAAATATAACTAATTAAAATCATAATCAGGAAAATCACATTTAAGTACCATAGACAGTGATGTATTATCATAAATTTTACAGCAAGTTTGTCTGATAAAGACTTCATTTCTCAAATACATACTGAATATAGAATAGAGTCAAATTTGTATTAAAAAAATTCTCCAATTGATAAATGGTTTAAGAATATGAACTGGCAGTTTTCAGAAGAAGTAATCAATCTATAGTCAAATGAAAATAATATTTTAAATCACTATTGATTAGAGGTTTAGGTGTTCTCATACCTGTCAGAAAAGACAAATGCTGGAAGGGATCATGAAAAATAGGAACTCTAACAAATTGCCAGTGGAGTACTACATTGCTCCAACCATTCTGGAAAACAATTTGGAACTATGTGTAAAGGACTAGGAAACTCTTTGATCTAGCAATATCATTCCCAGATATGTATCCCAAATAGAATAAAAGAAGGAAGGGAAGAGAACATATTGTCCAAAAAAAATTCATAGCAGTGGCAAAGATTTAGAAATTCAGGAGATTCCCATCAATTGGGGAATAGCTGAATGAGTAGTATTATATGATTGTAATAGAATACTATTGTGCTATAAGAAATGATCAGTAGAATGATTTCAGAAAAAAAAAAAAAGATTTAGAAATTGAGGGAATGCCCATTAGTTGGAGAATAGCTAGATAAGTTGTATTATATGATTGTAATGGAATACTATTGTGCTATAAGAAATGATTAATAGGATGATTTCAGGAAAAAAACCTGGAAAGATTTCTATGAATTGATGCAAAGTGAAGTGAGCAGAACCAGAACACTGCATCCAGTAACATTAATATTGGACGATAGTCACTATGAAAGACTTACTTATTCTTAGCAATTTCAAATGACTCCTGATGAAAAATGCTATCCACCTCCATAAAAAGACATAGTGGACTGTGAATGAAAATTGAAGCATACTGTTTTTCACTATTTTTTTCATGTTTTTTTTCTTGGTCTTTGTTTTCTTTCCCAACACAACTAATATGGAAATATGTTTTGCATACTTACACCTGTATAATCTATATTAAATTGCTTACTGTCTCAAGGAGGAGAAAAGATGGAAGGAGGGAAAAATTTGGAACTCAAATTTTTAGAATAGGATTGTTAAAAATTATTTTTCATGTAATTGAAAAAAGAAAATATTACTCAAAAAGATAATTAATAAAATACATAGAAAAATAGAAGTAGAAAGATAACAGATAAGCAAGTCTATTTCATTATATTGAATTTAATACTTTAAAGAAACTATGTAACAGAAGTTCAGTTTTATACATAAGCAATCTTTCTTTGATGTCCTCTGTATATTTAAATATTCATGTTGATTAATGTTTGCCAAGTTCATAATAAAAAATTAAAAATATTTTAAAAGACTGCACATTAATGAAGCAACTTTATAGGCACACTCAGGTTGTGTTCTGAGTCCCCTCACTCCCCCCCAAAAGAATAATAATTTGACTCTTTTGATCGACTTGACTAAAAGTATTATTTTTTTGCTAACAATCAAATGAGTCTTTCAAAAAGAGTTAAAAGGCAAGTTATTTTTCCATATTCAGCTATTAATTTGTCTTGTTTAAAAATTAGTCAATATAGTTAAAGGAATTTATGCCCTTCACATTGATTTGGAAAGAACAGGTTCAAATCCTAGCTTAGACAAGTGACTTTAGACAAATCCCTTTCTAACTTTGAACTTGTGTGCCCTGTCTATAAAATGAGGGGACTGAATTAAATAATCTGTAAGTTCCCTTGATGTCTTTAAATCTACAATCTTATGAGTTAGAAAAATAAATAAATGAAAAAATTGAATTCCATCAAACCACCACTTATTTACTGTGTGATTTAAAATAGCCGGCTATTTTATTACATTTAATTAGTTTAGATTTCTTTTCGAACCAGTTTGTGTGGAGCCATTTTAGCCCTCTGGGGCCTGTGACATGCAGACATGCTTTAACAATAATACTGACAAAGGGACTTTAGTCTTAACCATCTTTAAATGGGGGATGGATACTTAAGCTGTGTGGGGCACTTCGAGTGGTGTTTTACTAGGAAGTTGACAAAATGGCCAGATCCCTTCCAGCCCTGAAAAAGGGCTTTGATTCTACATATCAGACTAGCTGATAGAATAAACTCCATCCCTGTGTTATAGATAAGAAATTGCAAGTAACGATACTGATGATAACAATGACACATTTGTGCAGTGTGGGTTCCATGTTGTCATGGGATTAGCACCCCAAATTCCCGCAAAAGCAACAGAATTCTGCCCAGATATTTCCTACACAGCAAGCATCACGGAACTAAGACCAGTGCTGGGTTAAGCAAAATCTTTAGACACGGCCTCCACAAAATTGGGCGCCGACATCAAGATGCCAATGGTGCAGATGATGGTGAACACGGAAAAGGCCATCAAGCAGAGGCGATCCACCACGCAGGCTGCAAACTTCCACTCGTTGCAGACAGCTTCTTCCTCATCCTGGTCCCGGAATCGGTTGGCGATGTAGCGGACTTCCTCCAAGATCTTGGCCAAGTCCGGGTCCCCCTCAGAGGTGTGAGCGCTGTGGAGGAGATTCTCCTCTTCGGTGGGAGAGCAGGTCATCCTCCCACAGATCACGCCAGAGTCACTAGCAGGCACACAGTGCGTCCCCTCTAGGCCGCGGAAGCCGATGTAGAGCATGTTCCCGTTACTGGTCGGCTGTCCTGCCATGGCGTTGAGCTCCACGCTTGTCAGACTGCAGCGGTGCTGCTTGTGCTGGCAGGCAGGGCGGACCTTGTCCTCCCCGGGCCGTTTCATTCTCAGGAACCAGGCGCACCAGTTCAGAAGGATGATTCTGGTCTAGGAAAGAAATGCAGAACGTGTTAGCATCCAAGCCCTCTGTGCATGCTGGGAATGGCACCAAAGCAACCTGGATTTGAAAGGAAGACTGATTGAAGCAAATCTGTCAATATTGGTTCCCAAGTGAGATTTACTGGAATATAATAGGAGGGGGGAAAAACAAAAATGAGTGTGCTTCCCAAGTCAAACAGACACTTCATTAATTCTAGGGGGAAACAGAATCTAATCTCTCCCATTCCCTATTGATTTTATATACTTGATCAAGGATGACAGGCCATGACTGCTGAGCCGGTTGAGAGAAATGAATGAAAATCAACATATAACATTAGCCTTGATGCAACAATTTTTTTCTGAGAAAGCCAGTAGTGTAGAAAAAATCTGGTACAAGCTGTCATAAAGAAGACATCTGGCTGGGGGAACACGTAGGATAATGAAACTGAGCAGGTTTAATTCCAGTATAGGTTTATTAGACAAATGCGGTGTGGTCTGGTGGTAGTGAGCCCAACTCATAGCAAGTCCCCTTCTTGGCTTTATCATGTCCCTCAATCTCGTACTGCTCTTAACATTATAAATTACAGAGAAGGCTTACCTACACTGCTAAAGAGAGTCTTCTCAGCTGGGAATTTCCTATGCTAACAGAATCAGACATATAGTCTCTCTCTATATTCCATATATAGAGTGCTATGAAATACTCAGAATTAACTATGACCTGGTCCTTAAGCCAATGATAGAATCCCATATGTGATGAAGGAAAGCTGAAGTTACTTAGTCCAAATAAGAGAACATATGTAAAAGGCATTTATTCTGCCTAGAAGAGCATAGATCTAGTGGATAGACAGCAGTCTAGAAGTCAAGAATGCAAATCTGGCCTCAGACATTTAACACTTCCAAGCTGTGTGACCCTGGGCAAGTCACTTAACCACAATTGTGAAAAAAGAAGAAAAAGGAGGAAGAGGAGGAGGAGAAGGAGGAGGAGGAGGAGAAGGAGGAAGAAAGAAAGAAGAAAGAAAAGTCCATTTCTTTTCCAACTTATAGTCTTAGAGAGTTGCCAGGTCACTTGATGGTGAATTTTTTGTCAGTGGTCATACAGACAGTATGTGTTAGAAGTAGGGTGGGAACTCGGGGTTTCCTGTCTTGGGAGGCCAAGTCACCTAACCTCTGAGTGCACTAAGCTGTCAGATCAAAATCAGATAGAAATAAAAGCCTCTAAACCAACATAAAGATCCCTGTGGGCCACAAATCAACTTTAAAAACCACACATGTATATATTTCTTTTTTATTAACACATCAGTATCATAGCATCAAAGAAGAATCTGGTTCTGGGCCACACTTAGGAGTGTTATAGGCTTCTGTATGACACCTCTCTTGGAGGCAATTCAGATTATTACATAAAAGGCAGACAAAGTAAAGAGTGTTGTTTCCTCAACCAGTCATTCCCTACAATGCTGAAATCACAGGTCTGGTCCCTGTCAACAGCAGTATCACATGTTTACATTTTCCACAACAAAAAAGGAAGATTCTTTCTAAACAAAAATTGCACCTTTCATGGGCTAGTTAATAATAACAGATGGAGATAGTTTGTGAGTACAAGGGAAATTTGATAGAAATTTTATTTTATGGGGAGGTAGGAGTGAAGAACAAATGAATACTTAGTTGAAAAGAATTTAAATGAGGGGATTTGGCTAAAAAAGGTAAGAGGAATAATCTAAATCACCTAGCTTAAAATAAACCTCTTGCCTATTTTATCTAATTTGTTGAGAGAAAAAGATATTTTAAAAGGTTATCAAATAACTGTTTTAATTATCTATTTTACTCTGTGAGTATAGGCAAAGTTTTAGTCAGCAACTGAATACCTTTGCTTCTCATCTGAGGAATATGGGTGATCCTGAATATGCAGCACATTCACCATTGGTAATTGCTTTTATGACATCTGATGAAAGTTTATTTCAGTAAATAGCTCTCAAGAAAAGCAAAGAAAATAAAGGCAAAAGGAAAGAAGAGAAGAGGAAGAAATAGAAAGGAAAGGGGAGGTAAGAAGCAGAGGAAGGAAAAGATGGAAATGCACAAAGAAAAGCTTCAGATTGGTTTCATCCTAGTTTCACAGCAAACTTTAAATCTTCAATTTATTAAGTTCTCTTGTTTCATAGTAATCATAGAGAAAGGACAAGTAAGCTTAGATGCTTCCATTCAAATTCAGGTTTCCTAAATCCACCAAAATAATATTTCAAAAGCTAATCCAAATTTTCACTTTCGTATTCATAATCCAAATGTCATTTCCAATGCTACAGTTATAGTAAAATTTCCTTTTAACTTAACCAGTTTCTTAGAATTTCAGAATGTTTACTTAAGTGTAGATTTTGATCTTGAACCAACACTATTACCAAATCAGATGACTTACCTCTACATTAGTTTTCTCAATATATAAGACCTCAATGGTAATGGTGAAAGGGGGTATGTTCATTCTTTTAAATTCATTTTCCACACAAAAAGGAAAAAAATATTCTAGATATGCAAAACCTTTACATTTTTTTATTCATCAGTTAGTCAAAAAGCCAATGTGGATGATCTGTGAGTGAAAACAAGATGAAAACAAGAACCACTCTCTGAGAATAGTCATGAATATGGAGGCATGCTCTCCAAAGGCTGACAGATTTTTTACTCATTTTATTAGGGAAAAGAGATAATCTATTATACATCTGTAACATTATAATCATCATCATCATCATCATCACTTATGATGACTTGCTGAAGTGACTTGATAATGGTCACATAGCCAGCATGTGTCAAAATCAAAAGTTGTACCCATATTTTCTTGAATTCAACCCTTTATCTACTCTGCCATATGCCCTTTGGGTTTGTGTGGAGGTTTTTAAAAATTGGCATGTATGCCTCTGGGATTTCTTCAAATGGAAAAGTAGATAATTCATATCTCATGATTGTTCATGTTTATTTTTCTTTTGTCTCTCCTATTAGAATATAATCTCCTTGAGGATAGAAACTCTTTTTACCTTTCTCTATATCCCATAATTTAGCACCTGACAAACTGTAAGCCCCAAGATAAATGTTTACTAAATGCCTCCAAAAAGGGTCTTGGGTCCTTATTTTGACCAGGACAGAAACACTCCTAGATGGGTATAGTAATTCAACTGGCACCAGAATAAAGCATACATTGAAAACCTGAAGGAGCATGGAAGAATCTTTCCTCCTCCTTTCCGCTTAGAGTCTGTATATCTCTAAAATGGGGGACAGTCAATCTCAAACGGATTCAAACAGCTGATTTTATTTTCAATTCCATTAACTCACTGCCTTTTCAAGCTGAAGCATCTCAACAGGTGAGATTATCCTCTTGACACTTATCAAATGCTGCTTATGTTCGCCAGTGTTGGTTTACTAGGTTAGTCTAGCTTCTTTCCTTGCAAATGTCACATAATATTATAGCATTCTACAATAGCATCTTCAAATAACAGATCACTGCAACTGTTCCCTGGGATGCTATTATGTTTTCAATAAGAAAATAAACAGAACCATGCACTAGATAAAGCAACAGAACTAAGTCTCTGAGTTTAGTATTTTAGTGTAGTTGACTATGGTTTCAATATGTACTTGTGGCTGGATATGAACAATAAACATATGTTATAAATAAGATTTTTTTCTGGATAGTTTTATTGGGTTGGTTATCAGGGAAATATAAGTGAGTCATTATCCAAATGCCTTAATCCCATCGTTTTTACATGAATTGTGTATGTCTAGATCCAGTGATATATCTAGAGAATATGGTTTTTGGGGAAAAGCACTGGATTTGGGAGCCAAAGCTTTTGAATGTCACTTCTGCTACTTATTATTCTTATGACCTCAGACAAGACACTTCCATTCTTTTGGCCTTAGTTTCCTCATCTGAAACCTGAGGAATCTGTACTCTAGGTCCCTTTCAGCTATAAAAACCTATGATGCTTTTTATTAAGTATTTCATACAGTGTAGGAGGTGCACTGCAGGGGATATCAATTTTTTTAAAAATGAAACATGTCCTCAAAAACTGCAAAATATTCTTGGAGATCCAAGACTCACAAATAAGAAATAATTAGGGAACTAGACAATGTGTTTCAAGAACAACTTGTAGTTTCATCAGCAACTTGAACTCCCAGTGTGGAAATTTCTTCTACTGACACAAATCACCTAGTAATGTTCTAAAAAGTTCTAAAGTTCTTAGGTACAGGTCTTTCTGATTTGATGCTTATCCCAACCATCTTCTATCAAAAATATTGTGAAGCTTTAGATTCTAGGACATAAATAATAATGATGACATACAATGGAAGCTCAAAGATGTCAGTTGAGAGTATTTATGAAGGAGTGGGACTTTAGAAAAATACATGGAGAGGATGAGTGAGATGAATCAGGGCAGGAATAATACTTTAGAAACATGGAATATAAAGCAGGGGTTCTTAATTTTTAAGAGTTCTGGATCCCATTAGCAATTTGTTAAAGTCTGTGGATCCCTTCTCAAAATAATATTTTTAAAGTCATAAATTAAAATAGAGTATACAAAGAAAATCAATTTATTGTAATTTGTTGTTATTATTGTTGCTTTTCAATCATGTCTGACTCTTTGGGACTTCATTTAAGGCAAAGATCCTGGAGTAGCTCGCCATATCCTTCTCCAGCCCATTTTACAGATGCAAAAACTGAAGCAAAAAGGGTTAAGTGACTTGGCCAGGATCACACAGCTGGTAAGTGTCTGAGGCTTTAGGAATATTCAGGCCTTAGAAAAATAGGTCTTCTCTACTCCAGGCCCAGTGTTATATCCACTGTGTCCCCAGCTATCCTTAATTTATTGAAATATAGCTATCAAAATATACTTTTTAAAAATTACAGATCCTATGATAATAACTTCTGATCTAGAGCTAAAATGAACCTCAGAGCCACCTAGTTTAACCCTCTCAATTTTCAAATGAGGAAATTGAGACTCAGAAGTCTTAAGTGACTTGCATAAGGTCCCACAGAAGAGAAGCATTGGAGGTAAAACTTGAAAAAGTGCCACTTATTCTAGAAGCAGTGCTCTTCTCATTTTACCACAAAGTAAGGAGACTAGTCTAAGTATAGTAGAAGTGAGGGTAGGGTCAAGTAAGTGTTTATATATAAAGAAATGAAGGGAAAACAGGAAGGAAGGAAGGAAGGAAGGAAGGAAGGAAGGAAGGAAGGAAGGAAGGAAGGAAGGAAGGAAGGAAGGAAGGAAGGAAGGAAGGAAGGAAGGAAGGAAGGAAGGAAGGAAGGAAGGAAGGAAGGAAGGAAGGAAGGAAAGAAGGAAGGAAGGAAGGAAGGAAGGAAGGAAGGAAGGAAGGAAGGAAGGAAGGAAGGAAGGAAGGAAGGAAGGGAGGGAAAGAATAATGATAGATAGATGGACAGATAAATAAAGGGAGAGAGGGAGAAAAAGAAAGAGATGGATAGATGAATAGACAGATAAATTAATGAATAAATGAAATTATAATAACTAGTCAGGACAACAGTCTTCTTGTACTTGTGTCTGGTCTCAGGCAAGCACTGGGGATATATATTCCCACCTCATCAGACTGGTCTCCTTGGTCATCCTTATCCAAGTGCAAAGGCACGTGTAAATGGAGTGTAAAGGGCACTAAGAAGCCTGGTTTGATTAAATGGAATGGCAGCATTAACCTCTGGAGGGGGATAATAATGGCACAAACTACATTATAGGACTTAGACAGGAAATGAAGCCCCAATTGAGAAAATTTGGTTAATAAGGCTTTTGGAATTCAAGACCCATACTAAAACATAAGATCCTGGAGATGATTAAGGTCCTCACTGTGATGTCTGCCTGCCATAGCACTTTCTATAACCTCATTAAAAACTGCCCACCAAGCTAAGCATAGAATATTTAGTTCTATAATAGAATATGGAGCATTTCCATTTCCTAGCAAAGAAAAGGGCATTAAAGAACTATCGCTGACACACATGGACAAGAAAAATGGAAAAGCAAATGTGGACTATAGCCTAAAAAGCACATGCATTTAATTAAAGTAAGGCTCAAACTACAACCAGATTTTATAGCTTTTGAAAAGAGATTGATTAAAAAAAAAAAGAAAAACTAGGCAGGCTGGAACAAGAGGAAGAATCAGCCCTATCAGGCAGAAAACATGTTTATATGGGCCTTGTTTTCAAGGCCTGGCCTTTTGTTCTCAAACTGTTTTTCAGATGTCATTAGAACTCTAAAATCAGCTCAAAGAATCTTGCAACTGCCTTGAGGTTGCTAGGTAAGAAATATATTCTGAATCCCAGCTGCTCTAGAATCAGCCACCTTTATCCTAGACTTATCTCAGAGTTTTAGATCAGAAGCAAGGAGAGAAATAGGAAACAGCTTGAAGGAATAGCAGGGCCTACTGGTACAGTGAATTAGATCATGTATAGACATCAGTGAAGGAACCAGAAGATAGAGAATTAATTCTTGAAGATTGGGGAGGGGCTGTATTCTAAAGAGGAGGTAATAGTCTCGTCAGGGAAAACAAGATATACATTTTTGTTTTGGGGGGAACAGTATGTATAAATATGTAAAAGAACAGATGATTCTGAGAGGAAAAGCACTAGTAAACAGGGGTAGAGATTGGAAAAGCCTTCATGTAGATGATGGTGTTTGAACTCAGCCTTAAAGGAAAATAAAGATTTTAAGAGTCGAGGTGAGGAAAGAGTTGCATCACAACAAAATCACAGAGTTGGGAAATCAAGTGTCATGTATGAAGAATAGTAAGAAGACCAATTTGATTTGATTGTAATTTGCATATAGTAGGGAAGGGGTGGTTTGCAATATGGTTGGGAAGATAGAAAAGGATAAGGGTATAAGGGACTTTAAATGTCAAAGACATTTATAGAGGCAATAGGGAGGCCACTAGAGCTCAATGATTAGGGGAGTGACTAAACTACCACTAGTAGACTTGTAATAACAGAATGTTGAAAGGACTTCTGAGGAAAACAAGGCAGTTCATATATCCTCCCTTTTCCTCCCAAACCACCTCTATCTACCATTCCATAGGTTTCAAGAAACTCAAGAACAATTTGAAAAGGATTGGACTAAATCAAAAGCCTAAAACAAAAGAGAAGTAACCTTTCAAAGGGTATTGAAGCTCCCAAGAGTACAAGCAAACCAACCAGCTTCCTGAAATTTTCCCAGAAGAGGAGCACCACCCAGAGCTTCCATGAGGAAGTTGTACTGAATAAGGTATTACACTCAGGTAATGAGGTTTTGTTTGTTGTTTTTTTTAAGAGGAGAACTTAGAGATCCCAATTAAAATTTTTCCTTGTTCAAAATGTTAAAACTTCAGCTTGTTCATAATGTTCAGAGTAGTCACCTTGGGAGGCCATATACTTATTCTGTTGACAGAGTTTTGTAACTCCTATTATGGAATCACCTTCAAAGCCTGTAGCATATTGAGGGAACATTTTCATAGGTGGAGAATCTCCAAAGCATTAGAATATATTTGATTTTTTGAAAGTACCAAAAGTCATTAAGTAAGTGATCAAACTGAATTCCATTTCAATGCTGTTTGGTTAAAGTAATATCAAGAACTGACAATGTCATTCTCCTATTCAATGTAAACTCCAGTGGCTCCCTAGTACAACTCAGAGCTTCTCTTTAGTTTTTAATGTCCTTCAAAACTCACCATATGCTACTTTTCTAATTTTATTTTGTAGATTACTCCCCTTCTTTGAACAATGTGACAACCTCAAGACCCATTTGATGTAATGCTGTTCCTCACACAAGACATTCCATTTCTGCCCCTTTATACTGACTGTCTCTCATGCCTGGAATTAACTTCCACTCCTAGTAAAATCCCCTTGTTTCCTTCAAAATTCTATTCAAGTGGTACCTACCTCTGGGTCTAGAGTCTGTGAACTTTATTTTTTCTAATATTTTGATAATTGCATCCTACATGTTTTAGATTATGCTTTTAAAAACATTATTCTGAAAAGAAATCTTCAGGCTTCATTCAATTGCCAAAAGGCTCCTAGAGCCAGGAAAGATTAAGCATCTTGCTCTATAGGTGCAGAATACAGCGTACACAAGCAGATTTAGCTGCTATGTTGTTTAGTTTTATTCTAATGTTTCTTACCCTTCTTTTTTCTCTTTGTTATAAAGGATAGTTCTCTGAGATCTTAAGCAGGGAAAATGACCTGTTTGTGGCAGTCCTCTTCGTAGTGGCCAGAAACTGGAAACTACGTGGATGCCCACCAATTGGAGAGTGGCTGAATAAATTGTGGTATATAAATAGTACGGAATATTATTATTCTATAAGAAATGACAGTAGGAGATTTCAGAAAGTCCTGGAGAGTCTTACATGAACTGATGCTGAGTGAAATGAGCAGGACCAGGAGATTGTTTTATACTTCAACAACAATACTATATGATGATCAATTCTGATGATGTGGCCATTTTCAACAATGAGATGAACCAAATCAGTTCCAATAGAGCAGTAATGAACTGAACCAGCTACACCCAGCAAAAGAACTCTGGGAGATGAGTATGAATCACTACATAGAATTCCCAATCCCTCTAATTTTGTCTGCCTGGATTTTGGATTTCCTTTACAGGCTAATTGTACACTATTTCAAAATCCGATTTTTTTTGGTATGGCAAAACAACTGTTTGGCAATATATACATATATTGTATTTAATTTATACTTTAAGACAGGGTTCTCAAACTATGGCCCATGGGCCAGATGCTGTTGGCTGAGGGCATTTATGCGGCCGTTGGGTTATGGCAAATGGGCTGAGGAGTTGAGACAGAGTGTGAGATTTTGCTTTTACTATAATCTGGCCCTCTAACAGTCTGAGGAACAGTGAACTGGCCCCCTATTTTAAAAGTTTGAGGACCACTGCTTTATTGAACATGTACTGGTCAATCTGCCATTTGTGGGAGGGGGGAAGGAGGGAAAAAATTAGAACAAAAGGTTTGACAATTGTCAATATTGTAAAATTACCCATGCATATATCTGGTAAATAAAAACTATTAAATAAAAAAGGATAGTTCTATGAGTCAAGCAATAGGGAGAAATAGATTGAGAATGGAGGAAAGGTAAAAACAAATGATATCAATAAAAATTGTTTAAGAACAGTTAAGACCAGATTTAAATGTTTAACAAAAGCAATCAATTTAGAGGTATAGACAGGAATTATGAATTTAAACTAGTAGCAAATCAGCCCAAAATATGAGGGATAATTTGTGGAAAGAAACAATAAGGAAATAATTGAGCAATGAGAGAGGAAGAATGAAGAATGCAGTGCTTCAAACTAAAGCAAAATCTTTGAGGAAGAAGCAGACAAGTCACATTCCTTCTTTGCTCAGCTGTATATTGATTGTATCTCTAAGTCTAGGAATATAGCTTCCCCAAAAAATTAATCTGAAGAACAATATTCCTCCAAATGCAAATACTCTGGCCTATTTGTGATTTAAAAAAAAACCTTCATAATCAGAGCTCATATAATTAAATCAAATACAGAAATATAAATAGGTCCTTGCTGATAAACAGGATGTAAATGTAAAGCAGTATATACTATATCTGTGTTTTTAAGTAGAATCTGCTTGAATCCAGGTTGTAAGAGTTCTTCTGACTTACCCATTTTGGCATTTTCCCTCCATCAGGATCATGGTGATGATACTGCAGAACAATGACCGTCACCACAACAGAAAAACCAACAATGATCATCGTGCTGGCAAAATACTGAGCTGCAGAGAGAACAGAACCACTTAGCCATAGAAAGTCAGCAGCATAATTCTTCAGTATCGTTTCAACCATAAAGAGAACAGGCTGAACTTCAGGTTTTCATTTCATATGCTGCAAGGAATCCCAATTAGCTGGAAGAATTCTAAGGAACAATGACCTTGCTAAGTATCATATCCCTGGTAGATAGGAGCTGATATGTCCCTGGTGTTGGTTTATACAGAGTATAGATTGAGTATTAGATTGTTTTAAGAGCCTAGTTAGTCAGGCACTTTGTAGGAAAATAAATCTAATGAGTGAAATGGACACTGGACAGCCTCAGAAAACCTGGTATCAAACCCCCTCTCTACTATCCATCTATTGAAATGGGAATAATAATTCTTGAACTATCAATACATTATATTATACCTTACAAATAATACCTCACATTTAATCATCACAATATTACAGGTTTGTAATCATCCTCATTTACAGTTGGGAAAACTAAGGCTAAATGATTTATCTGGGGTCATGAAGGTATTATCTAGGACCAGCATTTTCTGACTCCATTTTCTGCATGCTCTCCTCTGCTCCATCTTCTTACCTTCAGTTTCTTCATGTGTGAAATGGGCATATAATTGAACTTACTTCATAAAGTTGCTAAGGGGAACAACTGAGATAACACACATTAAAGCATTTCACAGATCTTAGAACACTATATAAATATTAGCTATCATTATTATTAGCTGCCTCCCAGCACTGATGTTATCAATCAAAATGTGAACTTACATACACATGAGTTTTTATTATTTTTATTATAACTATTATTGCATAATTTGGGAATCCCCCCCAGGAAAGGGGGACATGAAGAGTACTTGGTAGATATCAGCTTGGGGACCATTACAGAAGACAGATATTTGAAGTATGGAAATTAGAAGAGGAGAAGTGAATGAGGTGGAAAGAACATAAAATAACAAAATCTATTTGGCTGCATTACAGGGAAGTGCAGTGAAAAGAGAAAAGAATGAAAGTCAGGGGACTTAGGTTCATATACCAACTCCATCATTTTCTACATAAATGTGATGAGCCACTTCTGACTCTCCGTTTCCTCATCTATAAAATAATAACAGGGCTGGGTTGAATAATCTCTAAAGTTCCTTCAAGCTGTAAATCTAAGATCCAACTTACCCATGTTTGAGCCTATAACCAAATAGCCTACTCCTTCTATAGCTACTTAACAGCTAATGGCACCATAGTGCACAGAGCCCTGGACCTGGAGTCAGGAAAACTCATCTTCCTGAGTTCAGATCCAGTCTCAGACACTTACTAGTTTATGACCCTGGGCAAGTCACTTAATTCACCTTGCTTTGGTTTCTTCATCTGTAAAATAAACTGGAGAGGGAAATATCAAATTACTCCACAGCCTCTGACAAGAAAACTCCAATCGGCTCACAAAGAGTGGGGCATGACTGAAAAAATGACCAAACAACAACTTAAAGTCTATTTAAAAGTCTATTGGATTAAAAATAACTGCAGTTATTTTTAGTAAAGTAGCAAATTTCACTTTATTAGATCTTTTTCTTTTTATCCTTAAATACCACAGGAATATATGGAAACTCTAACAGATATGATTGAGTTGAAAATCCAAGGGAGCTTCCCAGAACACAGAGCAATGAAGTGGCTTGACCAAAGTCACATAGTTAACAAGTGTCTAAGATCAGGAAACTCAGTGTTTGTCTTGTGCCCAAACCCAGGACTCCTGCCACTATGAAGCACTGTCTTCCCTGTTCATAAAGCCTAACTCTCTCAAGTCCTGCTTTCTAGCTGGGATATGCTGGACAATGGGGAATCCCATCTCTCTGGGTCTTTGGAACCAGCCTTTGCATTTTTGGCTTTACCTATTAATGGCACTGAATCAGATGTTGCCGGCATGATTTCTGCCACCAGTAGCATGAAGACAGTGAGAGACAGTAAAACTGTTATTCCTAGAGCAAAACAAATGGTACAGAATTAGGAAAGAATAGGTGAGAAATGTTGCCAAGAACTGAAAACATTATCTCTCCTTTAGAATAACAACTTCTGTGATACATGCTACCTATATGACCCTAAACCAGTCACCTACTCTCTCTAAATTTCAGATTCCTCAACAATTAAAAAAAAATGAGAATGATAAAATCCAAACTCCCTACCTCTTAAAATTATTGTGAGGAATCTGCTTTCAAAACCTTAGAGTGCTACAGGAAAAAATTCAAGCTATTTCTTTTCTTTCTTTTTCTTCATTGGGAATCTCTCCAACTTCCTTCCATGTTATGTGACCATAAAGACCTTCCACTGTTTGAAAATGGCTTAGGAAGTGACTTACCACTGGACTCAATACTCCAAAGGGACTAAATCACTTCCTGGAACAAGTTATATCCTCAGGGGACTTAGTTATTCTTTCAGGCCAGGAGAGGATAATTTAAAAGCGCTGTTGCCACTACACTGGAATGTTAGAATTTAAATTTGTAGTTCTAAGACATCCCAAGTCTATAAAAATCCCTCTAACAAAAAACACCAGTATGAAAAAAAATTTATCATGATCAAGACATTTTGATGCCCCAGCTAATGGTCCAGAATAAGAGTGTTCTATTGATCTGATTAAAACTTAGCTCTATACAACTATTTTCTGCTCTCTGATGACTTTAATTTGCTTTTTGTTAATGATTCTTTATATTTTGTACATCATGAACACGTTTTGTAGTCTGGTTAAGAGTTAATGGACTCCTCATGACAATGTTTTCACATGCATAAAATAAAATATATAGGATTATAAAGGAAATCTATTGTATTGGAATATAGTTATCAAAATACTTTTTTCAAAGAATTGATTGACCTCTGTCAATCAATAAACATTTATCAAGGATCCACTATGTGCCAGGTTTTATTTTAAGCACTGAGGATACAAAGAAAAGCACAGTTTAATGGGAGAGACAACACACAACATTGTATGAACAAGTTACATAAAGGTTAAGTAGGAAATAATCAACAGAGCAAAGGCACTAAAATTAAGAAGGATCAGGGAAAAAGTGGAATTTTAAATGGGAGTTGAAGAAAGTCAGGGAAACCAAGAGGCAGAGGTGAGAAGAGCAAGCATTCAGGGAACCGTCAACAGCCAAAGAAAATGTTCAGTCAAGAAATGGAATATTCTATAAAACTATTCTAGAAAAATGAACTACATTCAAGTCCTTTGCTTGCTCCCTATGCTACACTGAACAAGTCAATCATACCCTCTAGAATTCAGTTTCTTCACTTGTAAAATAAGTAGTTGGATTAATTTATTTATGTGTTTTCTTCCAGTTCTAAAATCTTTGATTCTATCTACTTCTTCTTTTCAAGAACTTATCATTTGCAGGTGTGCAAGGTAAAGAGGAGAGAGCTCATCATAATTCTCTCAATTCTTGTTGGATATCCAGGAAAGCACAATTCCTTTTACCCATCTCCTCCAATATCTCACACAAGTCTATTTTAAAAACTCATTTAAGGTTGAAAACCATTCTCCAAAAATAACAATAATTCTTCAGTATTTTAAGGGGCTGTGATTTTGTCAGTATGTCATTTTGTCAGTCATTCTATCCATACAGATTGCAAACCTGTATACTTTAGCAGACAGTGAACTGCTATAGCTAAGAAATTAATGTCCCTATAGCTCACTTGGAGATGAGCCTGTCTTGAATTTAGTAAGGCTGGTGCTCGGGTGATAAGCACACAGTCTGCTCCTGAGCCACAAAGTCTTCCCAGACTTGTAGATCTGCTAGAACTTTCACTTCTCTGACATTGCCTCCAAATATTCATGGTTACTTTTGCACCAGTGAGAGGTCTTGAAGAAGGATCAGAACATTTAATTTCGGTTTTATAACTGGTTTTATCAGTGTAGAAAATTCCCAGTGAAGAAACTCCTTCTCCTAATAAAGATTAGTACCTTCTCTGTAACCTACAATCTTAGAAAGTTGAATAGGAGTCCTGAGTTAAAAAAAAATCCTCAACCAGGATAACAAACTCAATACTATTTTGTTTTGTTTAGTCAGACACAAGTTTTCTATATGTAATAGAATGAAATAGAATAAAAATACAAATTTTTAAGAAAACCAATCAACCATCCCAGGAATGTATCAAAAAATAAAGTACAGATCTGTGTAGAACATCTCCTTAAGAATAAATTATAAGTTGCTCTGAAACACTTTTTTGTCTTTGTCTTACAGCAATAAAAGCACTTATTACTTCTTAATTCTATAGCTGTTTCCTTTCCAATTATCACATAGTAAAAAAAAAAAGATTTTTGATTGGACACAAACAATTAATTCATTTATTTAATCAACAAGCATTTAAACCAGTAACTGTGCTAAGGGTATAACCAAATCAAAAATAATCAAACAAACAAAAAACTGGGGAGTAGGAGATGGGAGGGCAGTTAAGAACAACATATATACTGATCGATAAATACAAACTATGTACAAAATATTTTAAAGTAATTGGGAAAAGCATACTAGCAACTGTGAGGATACAGGAAATAATACTTGAACTGATACTTGAAAGAAACTATGTATTCAAAAAGGTGGAAGTGAGGAGCAAGTAAAATTTCAGGCCTGGGGGACAGTCTATATAAAGTCAGGAGGATAGAAAATTGAAGGTGATACATGAGGATGTATGTATCATAATGTATGTAACATAATATATATAATTATAATATGTATCATATTCCAGGATTATCATGCAAGATGAGAAACACTGAAATAATACACAAAGTTACTCTTCTACCTTCTCTTTCAGTGTTCAGCATCTTAGGATATTTATTTCCTGGCCCTGGATAAGAGGTCTGGAGCAGAACCGTATCTTCAACCATTCAGAGATATCTCCTCAGTAGTTTGTGATTCTTTGCCATATATATATAGCATCTAATCATTGTCCTAAACTGTACTAAGTGAAGTACACCAAGTAATGGGCCCCTCAGACACAAAGCTATCTACTGTAGGAGGTATGTGATAACCAATTAGAGCAATAGTATGTTAGGTTAGTTTTACAGTTGAAATAGTGAATTCGCTCTTAATTTAAACAAAGCAGTATGCTGCCTCTTTCCTGACCAGCAAGAGTCCTGCATACCTGACAAAGCAATTATCCTCTCCTAGATGATATTTTCCTGGGTTGAGAATTCCCCCTTCTAATATATTCATGGTATTTACCAAGTGAAATTTTCTCTCCTGAGTCTGCAGGAAGCAAAAACACTAATAAAGCAAGTGCAGATATCAGCACGCATGGGATGAGAAGATTAAGGCCATAATAGAGCGTCCTGCGTCTCATGGTCACGGTGAATGTTACATCTGGGTATGGTTCTTTACAGCAATCATAAAACCTCTCACTTCTCTTTCCAGGAATTTCTAGGTGGAAAAGAAGGAAAAATAATAAATTATTAAAATCATTTTGTGCTGTTTCTAACATGTTCTTATTTTTTTAATATATTATTCTTAAGAAAAAGAATTTCTTTCTAATCCTATTTTCCCTTAGTTATACTTTAAAAATAAAGAAATAAAACCAAGAGCAACAGATTGGTAGAGTAAAAAAAATTTATTTTTCTCTATTTCTACTATCCCAGTTCAAATCTCGTAAATATACTTTGCCATTTGTACTCCATCTTGAATTTTAGTTCCCTTAAATTCATATATGCACACCATCACCCACATTCATAAGCTATTGCTCTCATTCCTATTAATAATACTCTGCATCTTTTATAAATGGAGAGTTGCTTTTTGAGGAGAAAAAAATTGCAAATGAATGAAGAAGAATAACTCCATCAGCTATTTGAACGAGAGCCAGATATCTATTAATCATAAAATTTCTAATGCTTTTGGTAGAAGGCAAAAACCAAATAACTAAAAATAGGCCAGACATTTAGAAGCTCAAAAGAAAAATGCTTGGCCTCTCTTTGATTCCATCTTAATTTCATGACCTGAGTTCAAATCTTAACTTTGCCTCCTTTGTCACCTTTGTGACTAGCTTACTTATTCTCTCTTGACCTCAATTTCCTTGTCTGTAAAATGAGGAGGTTAAAGTAGATAACATTTAGTGTTTCTTCCAAATCTAAACTTATGGCCCTATGATTCTTTCTTCTAATCCTGCTTCCAATCCTCACCAAGGGGGAGAAAGTGGAAAATGAATGACATATACATGCTTTTCTATTCCAGTGGGTCTAAGGTGGAAGTAGTAATTTATAGGACTTATTTAGCTTCGAGGAAAATATAAAATCATATCTAAAACTGAATTTCCTCCCTCAATTAATTTCCATTTTCAACTTTCCATTTTCTATTAACATATGACAACCATTCTAAGATTTTCAAGGCTTCTAACTCTTTACCTTTAACTTCCTTCTCTTCTTCATTCTGCTTCCTTCCTTCCTCCAACCTTATCTTTATCTAATGAATTACCAAATTCTTCCTTCCCTCTTTTCTCCCTTCTTTCCTTTCCTAATCTAGCCCTTCCTCCTTATCTCTAAATTCATGTCCTTATCCCATCATACCTGGGCAAGAAGTGTAGTAGAGTAGGAAGAATATTTCCAGATAAACCAAATTTGAACCTCAGTCTTGTGTGATCTCTCTGGGTCTCAGCTTTTACTTTGTAAAATTGGGAAACTGGATGAGGTTCTGAGGTCCCTTTCATTTCTAAATCAGCGATGGCAATAGTGACCAGCACTTACCATACCCCATCTTCCAACCCCCTCCTCACTCTGTCCCATACATCCTGACAGAACAATAATTTAATACAATATTTTTTGCCCTTATGTATAAGGGCCTACACTAGCTCTTGTTCATCTGTCAGATCAAATCCAAAGTCATCTGGTTAGCATTTGGGCCTTCAGAAATTGATGGAACTTTATGGGAAGATTGCATGGACATGGTTTCAGGAACAACTGAAGTCAAACCCTTTCTCAATTACTGGCTGTGTGACACTAGAACAAGTCCCTTAGCCTACTAATACTCAATAGAAAAGTAGTAGATTGGGTTGAATGATTTCTAAAGGTCTATCTAGCTCTAAATTTCTGATCCTATGCACTAACCAACTGATGTCAAACTAGGAATCAACAAAAATTAATTAAGAGCCCTCTACATGCCAGTAATTGCGGTAAGCTGTGAAAATTGTTCTAATCCCTTACATTCAGTCTGTTTGTTTCTGCCTTCATGAGTTTGCTCACTCTACTCTCCTTCATGAAATGGCTTTCTTCTTCCCCTTATGTAGCCAAAGTCTAAACTTCCAGCTCCATATTTGCCTTCACTTTTCCATAACTAAACCCACCTCATAATAATCCTTCCTTGAACACATAATCACATAACATTTCATGATTTTAAAATGTTTTCTGGTTTGTTTCATATCTGTGTCTCTGATAGATGGTAAGATTCTGGTTCATTCAAAGAATGTATTAAATACATACTTTGCACCAGGCATTGTAATAAGAGCTAGAGAGCCAAAGACCAAAGCTAAAGAGTCATGCCCTCATGGAACTCACACCGTGATGGGGCAGAGGGGAAGTTTTGTTGTTCAGTCATATCCAGCTCTTCATTGATTCCATGGATCATACTGTTCAGGGAATTTTCTAGGCAAAAATATTGACATGGCTTGTCATTTCCTTCTCTGCTGGATTAAGGTAGATAGAGGGTAAGTGGCTTGCTAGTAAGGTTCTAAAGTGGGATTTGGAATTCAGAACTTTCTGATTCTAGACCCAGCACTGGATCCACTAGATCACTTAACTGCCCTGAAGGGGGGGGGGTGCAGTAAGTACAACATATACACAAAACAAGTGAATATAAAAGATACACAAGGAAATGTAATATGAGTTGGGGTAGGAAGCAGGAATAAGGAGTTCATGGATGATGAGGTAGTACTTGGCCTGGATCTTGACTGGACCTAGGAATTTCAAGAGGGGGTGGAGGCAAAAAGGGAGAGTATTCTATGCAAGGATGTTGACACATAGGTGACATTCAGAATGCTGCACATGGAATAGCAAGATATCCAGTTATCAGTTGCATGAGGAGGAGAAATGAGAAACAAATCTAAAAAGTTTAGTTAGAATCCAATTATAAGGGGCCTTGAATGCCAAAGAAGATGTAGTTGATCTTAGAGATAAGAAGGAGCCATTGAAGTAGGGAAGCAACATGACCAGAGTTAAGCTTCAGAGATGTTAATCTGGTAGCAGTCTGAAAAATGAACTAGAAAAGAGAGAGCATCCTTGAGGATAAGTCCTGGGTCTGAGTACCCACAGTATGCCAGGCCCTTGACAAACACTGATTGCATTATTGCTTGCAAAGATTTTCAGATCAGCATGAATGAAAATATTCTTCAGTATTTGCACTATGAATTAATTACATTGTCTATGCTAATAAACAAGAGGGACTTACCAACTAGGTCCCATTCTCCATTTGAGATATAGCCAGAAATGTCTGCTTCTTGCATCTGTAAATCCAGGGACCATCCTCCATAGGACCATGACCCAAACTTCAGTTTGCACTGTTGTACATCAAAGGGAAACCAGCGCACATCGATGTAGCATGAGCTCTTGAATATGCCTGGATGGATTGAAATATGATCAAAGAGAAAGGCAGCATTTACATTATCCCAACTCAGGTCAAGCAATTTGTCCTACAGAACAATGGGTTTAGTGGTATATAACTTCAGAGCCTTAGAGAAGATCCATTACTTGTACCTTAAGAAATTAAATGTTTGCCAACTTGCTAGATGGATTAGAGGGCGGCATGTTAAAATATTTATAAGGTCCCTCCTTTAACAAAGCTCTTTATTCCATGCTTCACAAGCTGAACCTTTTTTATTTTCTTTCTGATGTTAATAGTCTCTTTACAGAGCAGACTGTCTGAGGACTGAAGTCTGTGGATGTTCAAATCACTGATTCTCAGGACAGAGGGCCTTGATAAGCCATCCAATCCATTCTCCTGTCTCCAGACAGGACTACATAGAAAAATTCCCAGTTTGAGAACTATTATTTTCTTTAAAATCTCTAAGGCAAAAACAGTTTATTGTATTTTTCTATATTTTTAGATTTAGTTGGGGATGACTCAACTTTATTCAAATCAAATGTTCCCAGAACATCGTCTGCAGATAATAAGATCAGAGATCAGGCATTTATCCGAACAATGACCACCTCACCAATATAAGCCTATTCAATCACTCTCATTTGCAACAGTAGGCTTCAAAATTCAAGAAGAAATTGGAGAAAATCCCAAGAGACGCAAAAAATAATGAGCAGAAGTTTGAAAGACAGTCCCAAAAGTTTTAATGTATCTTTAAGCTTTAATCACTTAAACTTAAACAGTTTAAAATTGCACTAAGATTTTGGGGACATGTTAAATATGACTTTGGGAGAAAATATTGCAAAATCAATTTTCTAGCTAAAAATATATCCAAGGTCTTTGCAGCTAGCCCAAATACCACAAGGACAAACAAGATGCAATGGCCTTAAATTGTAAAAGGTGAGATTTTGGATGGGTATAAGAACTTTGCCTGGCAGGAGCTGTTAAAACAGAATAGGTTCTTAAGTGACATTCCCTAAGGGCTTTTAGGAGAAGAAATGACACCTGTCTGGAATGGTTTAAAAGTAGCCCTGCCTGGAGCCAGAAAAATGGACAAAATGATGGTTGAGGGTATAATCAATTCATAATTTGAGTTGGAATTGGACAATCAGTTTATGCTACTCCCACTCCTTTCTCCAAAAAAAAAAAAGGGGGGGGGGACTAGGACTAGTATGTCAAATTCCCATGAGAAACCAAAATTAATTATATCTAAAATAGTTCCATCCAGCTGAATAATCAATGTTCTTCTCCAGTGGTGATGACTGAATAATGCTTCCAAAGACTCAACCCTTATGCTGGGAGTTGTTAACAATAAGCACAGAGAAGAAACACATGCACAGAATAGAAAAGCCATCATGGGACAGATTATAGAATAGCCAGTGCTGATAAGCCAAACCTGCTATACAAGCTACAGCATAAACAAACAAGATACCTTGAAGTTTGTGGAGCAGAAACCAGCAGAATATCTCAACTTCAATCACCCCCCCAAAATTCTTGGAAACTATCTGGATTTCAAAAAAAATCAAGAACAATAAATGAATCATGAGGAAAAGGGAAGAAATTTTTTTGTTTGTTTTCATTTTTTGCAAGTCAATTGGGGTTAAATGACTTGTCCAGGGCCACACAGCTGGTAAGTGGTAAGTGTTTGAGGTCAAGTTTGAACTCAGGTCCTCCTGATTCTAGGGCTAGTGCTCTGTCAACTGCACCATCGAAGTGCCCTATGAAAAAAATTGGAATTCAAAATCTTATAAAAATGAATGTTGAAAACTATCTTTACATGTAATTGGAAGAAATAAAATTCTTTTTAAAAAAAGTTAATGAAAACAAACCTTCCCTTGGTAAAGATTAATAAGGAAAATTTTGGACGTAGATAGGGTTTCATTCACTTAATTTAATTCATGCCAAGATGATATAAGCTGCTGAAAATGAGAATCAATCCTAGAAAGTAGATCAGCAAAGCCTGGTAATAAAAAGGAAGCTTGATGCAGTACTGGATATAAAAGCAGAGAGCCCAAACTGAAGTCCTTGATGTTACTTACTTCCTGTGACCTAGAGAGTAGGATCACTTTACCCCCTCTAGGTCCATTTCCTCAACGTTAAAATAAATGGATCAGGTCATATCACTGCAAGTTCCATTCCTATCTATGCTCTAAATCTACCATCTGGACACAACTTGTCAATTATTTCTTTCCCACAAATGATTAGATCGTATTTTAATGTATCTCCATTTGTTGCCGTTCAGTTATATAGGATTCTTCATGACCTCATTTGGATTTTTCTTAGCAGATAACAAAATGATCTACCATTTCCTTTTCTAATTCATTTTACAGATGAGGAGACTAAGGTAAATAGGGTTAAGTGACTTGGCTAGGGTCGCACAGCTAGTATGTGTCTGAGGCCAGATTTGAATTCAAGACTACAAGTCATTATGACTTCAGGTTCAGAATTCTTTCTAGTTGCCTTTGTATCACTATACTACTTCTCAACTCTCTGAATACCTAATATGATAAAAGAAACAGCAATAATCAACTCACCAATTTAATTCAGTAGGTATCAATTAAGTACCTTTAGGGATCACTGTCATGTATAAAGCACCTGTAGAACATAATAAAGACCAAAGAAAATCCTTGCCCCCAAGGTGTTTATAATCCAAAAGAGGTGGGGTGAGAAGAAGACAAGCTGGTGATACATGGAAGGATATGATAATTATAATATTGTCATCAAAGGGGTTCTGCATTTCACTGACTTTTGATGGAAATGATTCACTTATTGTTCTTGGCTTTTTAAAAATTCATATAGTTTCCAATAACTTTTTGAGGGGATTGAAGTTGAGATATTTTGTTGGTTTCTGCTTCAAAAACTTCAAGGTCTTTTGTTTGGATAATGGGTGGGGTTGGAAAAACTTCCATAAAATCTGAGTTAAATCAGTCCCAAAGTGTCCAAATTTCAGAGAGAGCTAAAAAGGGATAAAGATTTAAAGTTATCTTGACTTGTTTGTTAATAATTGTTCTTCTTTAAAAACTAGAGGATTTGAGTAAGATTTTGTCTCTTACTTTAATCAAACAATTCCTGTTGATTCAACAAAAATTTAAGCAAGTCATTTCTATTTTTCTTATGTGTGCTTTATGTTAAGAGTTAAGGGAAAGAGGAAATATGGTATGGCAGACAACACTGACTTCATCTAAGATTCAAAGGTAAAAGGGGAGAGACCTGATTTCTAGAGAAAAAATAGTAATCTAAGAAAGCAACAGTAGCAGATAGTACGTAGAAAGGAATACGAGTAGTACCCTTGACAAAGTGAGGCTGTTGTATGAGCATAAAGTACTAGTCCAAGCCATCATTTAGTGCATCTATGACATAACTGGACAAAGCACTCTTAAATTCTTTTTCTAAACTTACACTCACATGAATACATATGTTCACAATATTACCTGGAGGGAGGTATTGGCAATGTCCTGAAGAATTCACTAAAACATTGGTATGAAATGTAGCATCAAATCGCTCATCAGCACTAGAAAGAGATTAAAGAAAGAAAAAATTATCACATGTGGATATAATGAAATACTAGTGTGTCATAAGAATGAGGTAGTTTTAGAGAACCTGGGAAGACTTGAAGGAACTAATGAAGAAAAATAGAAAAGTCAGGAGAACAATTTCTACTTTAACTACAACATTGAAAGTTCTAAAACACTGCTTAAAGCAAAAATCAACTATGACTTTAAAGGACCAATAATTCTACCCATCTCACTGTAAGGTGAGGCAATATTGTTTGTCCTTCAAGGACCATAATATCAGGGAGGTGTTGCTATAACATTCAAGTAAGTTGGCTGTCCAAAACCACCAATCTCACTTTTTCTTTAGGAGTCATCTGGATCCAACGACTAGATAAAGATCAGGATAACTGGAGAAAGCCCTGGATGAAATGGCTTCTTTAATGGGTCTCAGTTTGATTTAGGCCATTCAGTAATTATGGATGGGTAAGAAAGGAAATAAGGCAACAGAATATGGGTAATGAGATAAACATTATTAATATGAAATATTAATATGGAATTAATATGGCCAATATGGAAATGTATATGTTTGACTATATATGTTTGTTATAAGAGTTTTGTTTTCATTGTTCACCCTTGAGGATGGAGGTGAGAGGAAGAAAAAAATAAGTGCTTACCAATGGAAAAAACAAAGTTGTTTTTTTTTTTTATAATACCTTTTTATTTTTTAAATATATGCAAAGACATAACATGCTGCACAAGAAAAATCAGATCAAAAAGGAAAAAAATGAGGAATAAAACAAAGAGCAAGCAAGCAACAAAAAAAGGTGAAAATACTATGTTGTGATCCACATTCAGTCCCCCATAGTTCTCTCTCTGGATGCAGATGGCTCTCTCCATCACAAGTCTATTGGAATCAGCCTGAATCAACACGTTGTTGAAAAGAGCCATGTCCATCAAAATTGATCTTTGCATAATTTTGTTGCTGTGTACAATGTTCTCTTGGTTCTGTTCACTTCACTTAGCATCAGTTCATGTTAAGTCTTTCCAGGCCTTTCTGAAATCATCCTGCTGATGATTTCTTATTTAACAATAATATTCATATACTATAATTTATTCAGCCATCTTTCAACTGATGGGCAGCCAGTCAGTTTCCAGTTCCTTGTCGCTATAAAAAAAGGCTGCTACAAACATTTTTGCAATGTGGGTCCTTTTCCCTTTTTTATGATTTCTTTGGGATATAAGCCCAGTAGAGACGCTGCTGGTTCAAAACGTATGTATGCACAGTTTGACAGCACTTTGGCCATAGTTCCATATTGCTCTCTAGAATGGTGGGATCAGTTCATGACTCCACAAAACAATGTATCGGTGTCCCAGTCTTTCCACATCCCCTCCTACATTTATCATTATCTTTTCCTATCATCTTAGACAATCTGAAAGGTATGTAGTAGTACCTCAGAGTTGTCTTAATTTGCATTTCTCTGATCAATAGTGATTTGGAGTATTTTTTCATATGACTAGAAATAGCTTTAATTTCTTCCACCTGAAAATTGTCTGTTCACATCTTTGACCATTTATCAATTAGAGAATAACTTGTATTCTTATACATTTTAGTTAATTCTCTATATATTTTAGAAATGAAGTCCTTTCTTAAGGAGCCAAGATGGTTAATGAAGCTAGGAAACTGCTCAAACTCTCCTAGTTTCCCTCAAAAAACTCATGAAACCCAGTCTCTGAACAGTCTGATGGAATGAAACCACTCTCCAACTCAATATAGAATGGAAAAACTTCAAGAAAGATAAGTCTTACTGGGTTGAAAAGCACAGCACAGAAAGACTCTAGGAAAGCCAGTGAGAAGGTCTTAATCACAGCAGATCAGCAATTGAGACCCTTAGTTTTAGTTCAAAAGCAAAACAAACCAGTAGGACTCTTCCCAGTCCTAGCTCAGAAGGCAAAATAACCAAGGCTGTTTCCTGGAAAAAGCAGATAAAGGTATCCTCTGCAAACATAAAGGGTCCCTGTACTCAAAGCTAAGACTTAATGCTGCCCAGGAAGCTTGGGACATTGCCTCTTTTATCCCAGGAGCAGAGCTCGACCTTAAAAGTAAAGAAAGAGAAAATATTAAAAGAAAAGGAAAGAAAAAAGAGTAAGAAACAGAAAAGAATCTTGACCATGGAAAGCTGCAATGTTGATAAGGAAGATCAAAACACCAACTCAGACAAGAACAAAATATCCTCAGAAGAAATCTCAAAGAGTGAGATGAATTAGTTTTAAGCCCAAAGAGGATTCTTGGAACTGCTCATAAAAGACTTTAAAAGGCAAACAAGCGATGTAGATGAAAAAATGAGAAAACAAAATGAGAGTCATGGAAGAGAGAATCAACAGCTTGGAAAAAGAAATTAATTTCTTACAAACTACAGTTGGCCAAATGCAAAAAAAAAAAAAAAATCTACTGAACACCACCTTGAAAAATGGAAAAAGCAATACAAAAGCTAACTGAAGAAAATCACACATTAAAAACTATAATAAAGCAAATGGAAACTAATGACTTTATGAGACATCAAGAATCAGTCAAACAAACTAAAAGGAATGAAAAGATGGAAGAAAATGTAAACTACCAAATTGGAAAAACAGCCAAACTGGAAAATAGATCCAGAAGAGACAACTTAAAATTATTGGTCTACCTGAAGGCCGTGACCAAAAAAAATAGCTTGGATAACATTTTTTAAGAAATTATCAAAGAAAACTGTCCCAATATTCTAGAAACAGAGAGGGGAATATAATCATTGAAAGAATCCATCACGTTTGGAAAGAGATCCCACAAGGAACCCCCAAGGAACATTATGGCAAAACTCTAGAACTACAACCTCAAGGTAAGAATACTGCAAGCTGCCAGACCAAAAAAAAAAATTCAAATATCAAGGAGCAATAGTCAGGATTATCCAGGATCAAGCAGCTTCTACAATAAAGGAAAAGAAGACTTGGAATACCATATTTCGAAAGGCAAAAGACCTTGGGTTACAATCAAGAATTAACTACCCAGCTTTCCCTGAAAGAAGCAATGTATCTTCAATGAGTAATAGACTTTCAATCTTTTCTATTGAACAGAACTAAACAGAAATTTTAATCTTCAAACACAGGACTCAAGAGAAGCATAGAAAGATAAAGAGTGGGAAATATATATTATTTAAAAATTAAACTGTTTACATCCTTAGATGGGAAAATGATATCTGTAACTCTTGAGAATTGTATCTGTCACTGAGGCAGAGGGGGACATCGCATGGACTGAGGATATGGTTGTGAATGGACTCTGATGTGACAATATCAAAGAAAATAATATGAAGGAGTAGAAAAACAGCTGTACTGGGAGAAAAAGAAGGGGTAAGTATATTGGGACAAATAAATCGCATGAAGAGGCACAAAAGCTGTGTTCCAATGGAGGGGAAAAAGTGAAGGGAATGAGTACTGTTTGAAGCTTGATCTCATCAGTTTTAACTCAAAGAGGGAATGACAATCATTCAGTTGGGTAAAGAAATTTATCTAATCCTATAAAGAAGTAGTGGGTCAAAGAAAAATCACTACTAAATACAGGGTGGAAAGAAATCAAAAGTATATGCAGGAGAAAGAGAGGAGAGAGAGAGAGAGAGAGAGAGAGAGAGAGAGAGAGAGAGAGAGAGAGAGAGAGAGAATATCTAATGAGTACTAAATGTATATGCACCAAGTGGTATAGCATACAAATTGCTAAAGATATTAAATCAGTTACAGGAAGAAATAGACAGCAAATAGATATATATATGGTCAATCTTTAGGGAACACTTGAATACAGATATGAAGGAATATACCTTTCCCTTAGCAGTAACATGCGACCTACACAAAAAGTGACCACATATCAGGGGAAAAAAAAAAAAACATCACAATCAAATGCAGAAACGCATGATATAATGATATATTTAGAAAATCCTAGAAAATCATCCAAAAACCTACTCGAAACAATTCACAGTTTTAGGAAAGTTACAAGATATAAAATAGTCCCACACAAATCATCAGCATTTCTATATATTACTGACAAAGCCCAGCAGCAAGAGATAGAAAGAGAAATTTCATTTAAAACAACTATAGACAAAATAAAATATTTGGGTATCCATCTTCCAAGACAAACCCAGAAACTGTATGGACACAATTATAAAACACTCCTCACACAAATAAAGTCACATCTAAATAACTGGAAAAATATCAATTGCTCATAGGTAGGCCAAGCTAATATAATAAAAATGATAATTCTGCCTAAATTGATCTATTTTTTCAGTGCCATACCAATCAAACTGCCAAAAATTATTTTGTAGAATTAGAAAAAATAATAACAAAATTCATCTGGAAGAACAAAAGGTCAAGAATATGAAGAGAATTAATGAAAAAATATTCAAGAATGGTGGCTTAGCAGTACCAGACCTGATACTATATATAAAGCAGCAGTCATCAAAATCATTTAGTACTGGCTAAGAAATAGAGTGGTAGATCAGTAGAATAGATTTAATACATAAAACACAATAATGAAAGCTTATACTCCCCCCCCAAAAAAAATAAAACTCCAGCTTCTGGGATAAATTCACAATTTGACAAAAATTGCTGGGAAAACTGGAAAATAATATGCCAGAAATCAGCTTAGACCTATATCTCACACTCCATACCAAAATAAGGTCAAAATGGGTATATGAATTGAGCATAAAGAATGATATCATAAGCAAATTAGAAGAGCAAGGGATAATTTACCTATAAGAGCTTTGGAGAATGAATGAATTTATGACCAAAAAAACAAACAACAACAACAACAAAAAAAAAAAAACCACTAGATAACATTACAAAAGGTAAAATGAACAATTTTGATTAAATTAAATTAAAAAGGTTTTGTATAAACAAAATCAACAGAAACAAGATTAAAAGGGAAGTACAATGCTGGGGGGGAGTTCATGGCCAATGTTTCTGATAAATGTCTTATTTCTAAAATATATAAATAACTATGTCAAATTTATAAAAATACAAGTCACTGATAAATGGTCAAAGGATATGAACAATTTTCAAGGACAATTTTCAGATGATGAAATTAAAGCCGTCTATAGTCATATAAAAATGCTCTAAATCATTATTGATTAGAGAAATGCAAATTAAAACAATTCTGATCTTTCAGATTATCTAAGATGGCAGAAAAAGATAAGGATAAATGTTGGAAATATGAAAAAATTGGGATCCTGATGCATTGTGGTTAGAGTTGTGAAATGATCCAACCATTCTGGAGAGCAATCTGGGCTATAAAACTATGCATACCCAAAGAAATCATAAACAAGGAAAAATGTGCAAAAATGTTTACAATTCTTTTTGTGGTAGCAAAGAATTGGAAAATGAGTAGATGCTCATCAACTGAGGAATGGATGAACAAGTTGTGGTATATGAAGGTAATAGAATATTATTATTCTATTAAAAATATGAACAAGCTGATTTTAAAAAGGTCTGGAAAGATTTATATGAATTAACACTGAGCAAAACAAGCAGAACCAGGAATACATTGTACATAATAACAGGAAGAATGTGCAAAGATCAGCTATGAAAGTCTTGGTTCTTCTTAATGGTTTAGTGATCCAAGGCAATCCCAATAGACTTTGGAAAGAAAATACCATCTGCATCCAGAAAAAGAATTATGGAGATTAACTGTAAATGAACATATGCTCTTTTAACTTCTTTTTTTCCCCTTTCTCCCATGGTTTTTCCCTTGTGTTCTAATTTTTCTCTCCTAACATGATTCATAAAGCAATGTGTATTAAAATTAATTGACTAATTAATTAAAAAGAACTGAGAATTTTATCAGAACCTTTGGATGTAAAAAAAAAAAAAATTCCCAGTTTTCTATTTCCCTCTAATCTTGTTTGCATTGATTTTTGTTTACAAGAACTTTTTTTTTAAAAAAGGAGTTAACTTTCTGAGTGACCTCTATATTAGTAATTAATATGGTCAGATTAATGTGGACAACATCCCTGAGAAGGCAGACAATCCATGATCTAGGGCTGAGTTTGTCATAGTCAGCACAAGCCAGTAACTAAAAGATATTCCCAGAGCACTGCCCTGAGAAAGCCAAATACTCCCCCCCCCAACCTTTTCCATAAGTGTGCATTGCTTTACACATGAATATAGACAGATTTTCTTAACATCGAGTAACCAACAAGATGCCTGTCTCTAATGTAACTCAGGCAAAGCCCAGTTTTTAAGTACCTGTGTCTGATTCAATTCAAAATCAACTCTCAAGTGGAATTTGATCATTTGGTGAGTAAAAGAATCAAGACTAGAGCTCTTTAAAAGTGCAGCTTTGTATTGGAAATAATAAAGGCAACCATATTCTTGGGAACAGGATGATAGGAGAAAATAGGCTGCTATGAAGTTGTCAAGGAATACCCTAGTCATTCCTCTGGAACATTCTGAGGGGTAAGGAGGAAATTATACAAAGACATGCCCGGCATTGAGTAAAGCCTGCTTTGCCCAAGTAGAACCCTGGCCCAGCTAGGGCACTGAGTTGGGACCTGTGCAAAAAATGCCAATCTCTCCTCTCTCAGGGGCTCTACTGTCCGACCTCATCAGCATTTTTCTGGTACAGCAATAAAGAGAAGCATGGTATCAAGAATTAAGCACTCATCAGAGAAGCCACCATTTGAAAAATCTTGATTCCCCTTTGCTACCTCAAATAAATCACTTCAGGAAGGCAGTGCAGTAAAACAACTTAGGAAATAAAAAGGCTGGTTTAGAGATAAATATAGTTGGACTCAAATCTTAGATTTTCTAGTTCCAACCTGTGTGACTTAGTAAAAGTCACTTTTCCTTCTGAATTCCAATTTCCTCATCAGGAAAATGATGGATTAGACTACATGTGCTCTAGTCCCTTCCACCTTTAAATCTACAGTCATTGCTCATCTAGCTACTCTATAAAGAAGCTGAGAAAGCTTTTCTTGACTTAGCCCCATTTGAGGGTCATCTTTGTTGCTGCAATAAAGGGAATTTGGTGGGGAAGAAGCAATCGTTATTTACTGGGACAAGTTAAACAGATGAGCTAGCCTATCAACTGGATCATAGTGTCCAGATGATTTTGATATGCAAAAACAGAATAGCTAAGTTCATTGGCTTATAGTATGTAAACTCAGTTTTCTTCATTTTTTGAAAATTATAACATCTACCCTTTTCCAACAGTGTAGTATGTGTCTGTTACTCTATAGTCAGTCCAAATTTCTTGAGGTCAGGAAATTATTTTTGCCCCTTTTTTTTATATCCACAGGGCTTAGTAGTGCCCCAATTTGACTAATAGTGAGCCACTAATTTTGAATGTTTATAGGACCCACTGACTTGAACTCATAAAGGATACAGTTTTTTCTTACTATGTCCTAACTTATCTCTAGTAGCCCCTGCCAGTTATCCATCTTTTGTTCTGTCCTTTCCAATCCAAAGATCAGGCTCTTTCATAAAGAAAACAAAAGTTAAGCAGTTCTATTTTTCTATCATCAGTTAGACCCATGCTATGCACCCTAAGCTGTGGTCCTATGCATCTTTAATCCACCTCCTATATCCTTAGCTTTTCTGCCCAGCCTCAGCTCACTCTGAGATATTTAGTCCACCTGAGGTTTTTCTTATAGGACCATGCAGTGATTTTTCATAAGGTCCTGTGAATTCTGGGTACCCAAACACAGTTTGAATGATTAGATGAGTCAGGCAGTCAACAGGAGATGATGTAACACTTACTAAGTGATAGGTACTTACTTACTAAGAGCTGAAAATAACACAGCAACAAAAATCAGTCCGTATCAAAGGAATTCACATTCTACTATAAAAAACCACATGCAATAACTATATATATATATATATATATATATATATATTATATACATATATGTGTATATATGTGAGTACATATGTATGTATACACATAAATAATATATATAATAAATAGAACAGTGTCAAACTCAAATAGAAACAAATCCTGCATAATGACTTAGAAAACCACAAATTAATATTATCTGTGTTGTATTGTATTTTTAATTGTTTTGTCAAATATTTCCCAATTACATTTTAATCTTATTTAGGCTGCTCTAGGAAGCTACCAGTAGAAGAGGGACTGGTAAAGGACTCCTACAGAGGGTAGCATTTGAACTGAATCTTTCAGAACTATAGACTCTAGGAAGAAGAAGTGAGGAAAGAATATTTCAATGGGGGAAAGTCAGGGAAAAGACACAGGAGTGAGAGGTTGTATTCTGTGCAAAGAACAGCAAGTCCATTGTTGTACTACATCACAGAGTACATGAAGAGAAGCAAATGGATGACTAGAAAGGTAATTGTAAAAGACTTTAAATGTCAAAGTCAGCATTTGATATTTAATCCTAAAGGTAATAGAGAATCCCTGGAATTTACTGAGGAAGAGCGTGACATGATTAGATGTGCATTTTAGGAAGATCGCTGGAGCAACTTATTGAAAGATGATCTAAAATGAAGAGAGACTTTAAGCAGAGAGATCAATCAGAGGAGTCTTTCAATAATACAAGCCAGAAATTACACATCAGAGCTTGCAGCCACTAAAAAGACACGAGTGATGATGGAGAATGTCTCGATCAGATACTCATGAGCTGGTACTGAGCCATCATGTCAGGGATGGAGTATCATTACCCAGCAAGCCTTACCAGGAGGGACACGCCAATGTGAGAGAAGTACAGAAACCTAAGATGGACCTTCCATTGGCTGCTGGAATCATGAACACTTGGAGGACAGACAAATATGCCTGAGTACAGTCACATCGTGCCTATTGCCATAATAGCTCTGGCCGAGGTTCACTGGCTGCAAAGTTTATAGTCTGTAGAAAGTACTGTCAAGGTGATTGATCCCTTGGGTTTCCAAATTCAGCTTTTCACAGCATCACATCTGCCTGCGAATTGCTACATTCCAGAAGAGAAGTGATAACAAAGTTGAATTTACTGAGGAAAATGCCTACTATGTCTGACATTGAATGAGCTTCCAGAGAATCTGAAGGAGATCCAGGTTTTTGTAAGCAGTATGGGTGACAATGGGATTCCATATCCCTACAAGGTAGTGCCTCCATATTTCAAATGTGTGCAGGTTCTTCTGGATTGCTTATTTCTTTTATATATGGTCAGCTTTTGGGAGAAGGAAAGACAGAGCTAGAACAGAGAAATGTATGGGCTGTGAGAGGGTTACATCCCCAGGGATAATTCCATAACTTGAGCTCCCTTCCCATTATTTCTGTTTTTCTAGAGATATCAGAAGACAAAGTAACCAGTTTTTCAAGCTATCACATGCGCCCTCCCACTTTGGAGACCTCTGAAAAAATTTCTAAAACTTGAGCAGATCATTGAGGATATGTAGAAGAAAATTCTGCACTTTGCATTTTAGTCACAAGTCTGTCAGAAACAATTTTTATTATTTTATATTAAACTAATTTTAAGCATCTTCTTAGAAAACAGGTTCTTCCCCTTTTTTGTAGATTTTTACCCATAACTCCTTAATAACCCAGTTCCAACCTATTTTTCCATACTTACCCATCAATCATTTTGATGCACCCTATAATATGGCCAAATTGGGCACCTCAAATACCATCTTCTATATGAAACCTTTCTTACTCTCCCCAGCTACTAGTAGCAAAGATTACTCTATATTTATTTTGTATCTATTTTGTACAGATTTACATGTGTATGCGATATCTTCATATAGGTCTTTTTATCCTGGTTCCTGGAACATTTAATATATGCTTGCTGATGCACTGATCCAGGAAAGACACAATGCAGCATCCCATGTAATGGAAGAAGTAACTTTTGTGGAATAAAGGTTTCCTCAGATAGCTGGGTGGTGCAGTAGATAAAATGCCAGATCTAGAGTTAAGAAGACTTGAGTTCAAAGCCTCAGACACTTACTATCCTATGACCTTGAACAGGCCCTCTAACTCTGCTTGCTTCAGTTTTCTCATCTGAAGAAGGAAATGGCAAAACACTCAAGAATTTTTATCAAGGAACCCCAAATGGGATCACAAAGAGTTAGACATTACTGAAAATGACTAAACAAATACAGAAATGCCTTCACCTTTCATTGATTAGAGATACTAGGATGATTATATATTGTATGTTCCTAGGAACTCCATTTCTTCCTTCTTAGTTGTTAGTTCTCCAATTTGTTAGCTAGCACAAGCATAGTTACTAGGATATAACTTAAACCATCTCAGCATGGTGGGCAGGATCCTAGATGGAGAGAAGGATATTTTTCAAGACAAACAAGCATCTTTAGTCCAAGTCTTGAAACAGTGATCACATGAAATAAGGCAATGTTAAAAAAGAAGAGGCATAAGAGTAATAATATAGGATTAAAAACTCCAATAGACCTTAGCAATCATCTAGGCCAATCAGTCACTTTACAGATGGGAAAACTAGTTCCAGTTTAATGACTTGCAGGAAGTCATTCCTATAGTTAAGCAGCAAAGTCTCAAATTCCAAATTTACTGTTCTTTTTACTATACTTCATAGTATCTTAGCTAGCTAAGGCCTTAGGGGATAAATAATAAACATTATTGTAGAAACTGGGTGATTGTCCAAACCATCCCTGGTCAGAGGGCTAGCTACCCTAGAGAATCATTTGCCCAAAACAGATCAAGACTACAAAAGGGTATCGTGTGGGTATTTTGGGGTTTGTTTTACTGTGGTTGCTTTTGTGACTGTGGGATATTAGTAAAGAATGCACTATGATGAGGAGGAATAGGCCTGCTAAACCTAAGATGGCTTCGGCACCTTAAGCAAATCATTCAGTCTCTTGGACCCAATTTACAATATGAGGAAGCCACCTTTTGCCAATTCAAGTAAAAGATAAGCAAACTAAGTAACTAATCAACTCTTGAGACCTAGAAGAAAATTTAATTACATTTAAGCATGATCAAGAACAAAAATATGTTGACAATATAATATAGTGGAAAGAATGTTGGATTTTGCTTCATAAAACCTGCATTTGAATCCTGGTTATCATTTTGCTGTTATCATTCAATCATTTAAGTCATATCCAATTCTTCATGACATATCTGAGGTTTTCTTAGCAAAGATACTGGAATGGTTTGACATTTCCTTCTCCAGTTCATTTTATAGATGAGGAAACTAAGGCAAACAGGATTAAGTGGCTTGCCCAGAGTCACACAGGTCTGAAGTAAGATTTGAACTCAAGAAGATTGGTCTTCCTTAGTCCCAGCACTTTATTCACCACACTACTAACAATATGACCTTACCCAAATCACTTACAAGTCTCAGATCCTTGATTTTTTCAATTGTAAAAGGTGGCTAAAACATTTATATTAGCTCAGTCATAGAGATCAGCAATCAATCAGCATTTATTAATAGCTATTATGTGCCAGGTGCTATAACAGATGCAAAGAATGAGGCGATCCCTATTCTCAAGGAGCTTGTGAAGAAAGTGATTTGTAAACTTTAAAACACTCTATAAAATGGAGCTATCATTATTATTACCAAGTCAGCAGTCCCAAGCCTTAAGGCCTCTCAGAATTGAATCTGTTTAATTTTAAATAGACCAGAAAACACTGACTAAGGTAGACTTGAAGCTGATATTGGGGGGGGGGGGGAGGAGAAAACATGATTAAGTGCTCAGCAGAGAATAAATGATGTGAAGAAGACAGAAACAAATACCCACACAGCAAGAGAACAAAATGAAGGGACTACAAGAATACAGTAACAAAAAAACCTGCCTCTTGTCAGGGAATGATAATATTGGTAAAAGAAAAGAGCAGAAAAATGGAGAATAAATAACAAAAACAGAATCTTTTGATTTCATAAGTCCATATGCAATGTGCTTCTAGACTATTTAAGTGCCAGGCCTAAGCATGATTAATAATGCTTCTTATTAATCCTTCATTCTCTCTGGCTTATAACATCCCTGTGAGACAGAGTAGAAACAGAATAAATGAAGATGAAGTAGCTAGGAAATGGCATGAATGGGGAGAAAGTGGACATACCAAATTGCTTAAGAAGAAATAAAGCTTTGAGAAAGAAACCACATGATGGACAATTTGAACTGGTTTCCATTTTTGTTCATGCATTTTAAATGCTAGCAATTGGCAGCATGGAATTTCAGTGCCCATTACCAATATACCTTGAAACAGATGGAATTTTCTGAGTATTTTTAAGTATCAGAGTTCCTGAACCAGAAGTTAACATAAACCAGGCCAGTGGATTCACTTCAATGAATGATGGGGATACTACTAGTAAAATGAGATTTCTAGGCTTTGTATACATAGTGTGATAATGAAAAAGGTGAATTGCATCAAAGTCACCAATAATTTAAAAAATGAAACTGGTTGTCATTCACTTTTTTGCTATTCACGGAGTATTTTTCTTTGTTTTAACTAATTTATCTAGATATTTGCTGTCATTAAATAAATTAGGTTTGAGGTTAGGAGTCAAGGCCTATAAAGCCTAATTAATTGCTCCTAAACATCAGAATTGTATCATAAGTATTTGCTCCTAAGTCAAGCTTTCCTCAGGCATGAAAAACTAAGAAAAGCTTATTCTTAGCAAACATCATTAACTTAGTGCATTTTCCAAATATAACAATAATTTTTATTAAAAAGAACCAAATACTTTGATAAATTTCTATTTCTATATATAATGGTAAAATATCCAAAAAAAGCTCAAAGGGAGAGTTTATGATTCAAATCAAGGATGCTTATCATTAAATTTCACTGTCCTATATGGCAAGCATGACTTCCAGATATATCTGTCCAGCCCTTGTCATATTCCAAAGTTCCAGACCTATATTACTGTCTACTGGACATTTCCTACTGGATATCCTTTAGGCGTCTCAAACTCAACACATTCAAAAAATAATTCATTTTCTTGTTCCCCAAACCTATTCTGTTCCAAATTTCCCTATTTCTGGCAAGAGCATTACCATCTTTCTAGCTATCCAGGTTTGAAATCTCAGAGAAATTTTAACTCCTTATTCATTCTACTACATATTTTAATCATAGATCAATTCTTATTTATTGTCTCTCTGGTCAGTTAGTCCACAAGTATAACCTAAGCACTACAGCTATGTGTATGATAGCCCAGTGGATAAACTGCTTTCTCTGTGAGTCAGGAAGATCAAAGTTCAAAATATGGTGTCAGACACTTACTAGCTGCATGAACCTAAGCAAGACATTTAATCTTAATCCACTGGAGAAGAAAATGGCAAGTCATTCCAGTATCTTTGTTGAGAAAACCTCATGGATCATATAATCCATAGGGTCACATAGAGTTGGAAACAATCGATCACCTGAGCAACAATGTGATAGGGAAGAAAAAGAACAGAAAGGGAAGAGAAAAATCAATAAGCATTGACACAGTGTCTATTGTGTGTCCGATATTGTAATAAGTGATTTTATAAATATTATTTAATCCTCACCAAGACCCTGTGAAGTAGGTGCTATTATTATCCCATTTTACTAAGGAAACTGGGGTAGATAATGGTTAAATGACTTGCTTATAAGTATACAGCTAATAAGTATCTGAAATCAGATTTGATCCACTGAACCATCAACTGCCTTGGCACTATAAAATACAGCCCCAGTCCTCAGGAGATCACACTTTAATGAAGAAGGTAGCATACAAATAATTAAGATATACAAGATATACAGTGTAATGGAAGAGAATCTTAGGCAGAAGGCAGTTGGGGGGACCAGAAGCCTGGGATAGTCCTCCTGTAAAAAATGGAAAAAAAAATGGAATTTGACTTGAGTCTTGAAGGAAATCAGAAGGCAGAGAAAGATGGGAGTAGAGGATTCCATATATGAGGAGACTGCCCATATATTTCAGACTTTCAAACCCATATCATTTAGACTATTATGATAACCCGCCAATTCTTCCCTCCTCAAACCTCTCTCCTCTCCATTGTCCACAGAACTTGTCAAAGAGGATTTCCTAAAGTCCAGGCCTAGTCCGTTAAATGTTTGTTTCATTCCCTTCTCCTCTCTTCCTTATAGAACATAAGTTTTTTTGGAGATAGGAACAGTATCCAGCATGGTGACTGGCACACAATACGAGCTTAGCAAATCCTTCTTGATTGGCTTACTCTTAATAAGTCTTCATTTAATTTTTCTTCCCTGCCCCCAAGGGTTCTTTCTCAGTGGCTAGCTAATTTCTTCAATTTATTATCAAAATTTCAGTGTTAACTGCCTCCTTAAGCATCTTGCTGCTACCCAGCTGAGGAATGCCAACTTACATACAATCTTGAAGCAAAGGCCTTTGGTCTAAATTCCAAGTTTGTCATCTTTCCTGCATCAGGACTCACTCAAAGGATTTCCAAAATAAAGACCTGTCTTATCTCTGCATCTGCAGCAGGACTTTCCTTTTGATAGGCTTTTTCCCACCATGTGTTTCATCTCCATTTTCTACAATGGCCCTGACTAATCATCTGAAGCTTCTATCCAGAGACTCCCTAAATGCTCCTATCAAAGACAGTTGAGTAGCTGATGGCAGACTTTACACCTACAGTGAACTAATATTTTTAAACCCACCTAGGACGGCAGTTATTGAACAAAGATAACATAGTCATTACTTGTTTTTTTCCAATAGTTTGAAAATTCTTTATATCACAAGGTTACCTTGCTTAGAATTTTAGGTGGTAGAATATCTGGAACCATTTTCCCCACTTCAAGTAAAAACAAAGAAATTCTTTGAGCAAGAGAGAGAAAGCAAATAAATATTTTTCTTTTTCTGCTTTAACCTTGGAATTAAGATGAGCCACAGCCCAGCCAGCACACAGAAATTCATCGTGTTATCCCAACTGAGCTATCAACAAAAAAGACAGAATATTTAATGTCTTGTTCCAAGCAAGGATGAAGAATGACATCAATTTTGTAATGACCTGAAGAGCATGGATTATATTTGTGCTCCTGTATCTAGGAACAGTGAAGGATGCACAAAATGCAAGTTGGTCTCCCTATCAATGTATGTAAAAGGACTGAAGGATCACAAATTAACTGTCTTCAAGTTACTGGGGAGAATGAAATGATTCTTTTAAAAAGTGTTTTAAAAGAGAAATAAAAAAGGGAAAAAAGGATCCAAATAGATGGGGATTTTTTACTATGATCAGGAAGTTGGAAGATGGAAGAATATCACTCAGGGAAGGGAAGCCCATGAAGGTCTGGAGATATGCAATAGACAAAGTTCTTATTAAAGAAGGTAGATCTGGACCATCTGAAGATAATGGAATTGTAGATTTAACATTCCAAGAGATCTTAGGAACTCTATAGTCTAATGTTCTCATAGATGAAAAAGTACAAGATGACACAATTAGAGTGAAGTAAAGCCGAGATTCAAACATGAATTATTTTATTCCACATTCAAACATGAGTTATTTTATTCCACATTCAGCATGCTTTCCTCTGCATGATAGGAAGAGAAAATGAATAATCATATATATCAATCATCAGGGAAACAGTCAATAACAGTCATAGGAAAAAAAAGACAAAGGGAAGTAGTTAGTAACTACCTAATGAGGGGTACCAAAATAGCAATATGTCAACCTAATGGAACCATGGAAAAAGCAAACCATTTAGGACATGATTTCTCAAACCTAATAATAATAACTAACCTTTCCTAGTGATTCACATGGGGAAAATTACAGCACCAGAAAAAAAACCTAAAAAGCGTTTTAAGAAATTATGGTGGCCTGAGCAAGAAATTGAAGACCTTAGGGACATGTAGCATTTTCATCACTGTCAGTGACTGATATCAATCACTAATCAATGACTAATTAGTGAACTGAAAACAAGAGATTCAGATGAGTTTCAAAACCAAATGTGTTTAAAAAAGATGGTTTCTAAATAAAAAGGCATTTATTTCTATTTCTGGATAGCAAGTTAACATACTGAAATGGTTCGGTTAAGTTCATGTTGTATGCAAAAGATAATAATGATATAAATAAATGAAATAGTCACTGTTGTCAAAAGATAGAGAAGAGTACTAACAACAAGGAGAATCAAAGAAGACTTCACTAAAAAGATGGCATTCAACTAACCCCTGGGGCATGTTCAGGAGTCTGAAGGGTTTAGGAAAGGAATGAGTATACTTTGAATATGTTGTTATTGTTGTTTAGTCATTTCACTTGTGTCCAGCTCTTTGTGGCCCCATTTGGGATTTTCTTGGCAAAGATATTGGAGTCGTTTGTCATTTCAATTTCCAACTCATTGTATAGATGAAGAAGAAAATAGGGTTAAGTGACTTGCCCAGGGTCCCATAGCAAGTAAGTATCTAAAACAGAATTTTAACTCAGGAAGAGATGAGTCTTCCTGACTCCAGATCCACTACTCTCTCCATAGTCCCACCTTGCTGCTTTCCAAATGGAGGGGATAATTTATGCAAATGCATGAAACAGAGAAAGAACACTGATTTTAGCAAACAACCAACAGCCCAGGCTTTATAGAACAAAGAGAACATGAAAAGGAGTGATATGAGATAAGTTGGAAAAAAACAAGTGGTAACCAGAATTCCAAAACTCTAAAGGTCAAGTTAACAAGTTAACAACTGGGAGCCACTGATAACTTTTGAGCAGAGAAATAACAAGATCAGACCTAAATCTTAGGAAGATTATTCTGGCATCTATTTGGGGAATAGATTAGAATAGTAGGGATACTAGAAACAAAAAAATAATTAAAAAGCTATTTTAAAAGTCTAGGTGAGAAGGGCTTAGGATTTGAACTAGGGTAATACAGTACAGAAAAGACTATAAACGTGAGAAATGTTATGGAGGACCAACTAAATTTGGCAGTTGACTAGATACGGAAAAAATTATGAAAATGTCTAGAATAATTTAAATTTTCAGCATAAGTGAGAGGGCAGGAAATGGGATATTTACAAGAAGGATGGGATTGGATACAGAAATAATGAATTTCAGTTTGGAACATACTCCATGAGGAAGAACAGAAAAATGGTCTTTAAGCATTCAAAAGGATATTATAGTAGGATCATATGGAAGAGGAAATAAGCTATTTCTGTTTGGCTCAAAAAGTTAGACATAGGAGAAATATGTGAAAGTTGAAAAAAAAACAAAATTTTAGTTTGACATAAACAAAAACTTCCTATTAAGACTTGTCTAAAAATAAAATGAACAATTTTATCAGATGTTCATCTCTGAGTCTTCAAGCAAAAATTGAATGACCCATTATTGAATATTGATAAGTTAATAAGCATTTATTAAGTACTTACTAAGTGCCAGACATTGTAAAAATTGCTAGAAATGCAACAACAACAAAAAAAAGATAAAAACTGCCTACTTCAATGAGCACACAATATAATTGGAGAGACAACAAGCAAACAAATTAAACAAACAAATTACATAGAGGATAAATAGAAACAACAGAGGGAAGACACTAGAATTAACAGGGGTTAAGAAAGGCTTTTTGTAGAAGGTTAGTTTTGAGCTGAGAACTTAAGAAAGCCAGAAGGCAAAAATGAGAATCAGAGAGAAAATTCCAGGCATGGAAAATAGCAGAAGAAAATGAACAGAGCCAGAAGATTGAGAATCTTGTTCATGGAACAATAAAGAAGCCAGTATCATTAGATCAAAGAGTACACTGGGGTTAAATACACAGTCAAAAACATAGAAGGGTTGGAGTGAGGGAGAACTTTGACCATCATTTTGAATTTGATCCTAAAGGTAATATGGAGCCATTAGAGTTTATTGGGAATGGAAGATGACATGATAGAAATTGCACTTAAGGAAATTTTTGGTAGAGTGATAATTTATTTAATAATTGTTTAATTTAATAATTTATAATAATGTGAATGAAAATTATATAATTAATAACATAATTTATGATAAGAAATGATGCACTATTTAATTTAATAATTATTTAATTAACAGTGGGATAGTGGTAATTTATAGTAGACTATCTCAAAAATTTGAACTTCGTTTTGTGGTATTCAACATTTTAAGTAATGATCTAGATAAAATTATACCTAATTGGAAAGTGTATCAATTCATAGATGACATGAAACTAGAGGCATAGGCAACACATTGTATAACAGGATTCAAAATAATATTAACAGAATAAAACAATGATCCTCTTAAGCTATTAAGATCAAAATTAATAAATACTGAGGTGAAAAGGTGAATAAATAACTTTAAATAAATATAATTTTCCATAATAGGAGACAAAAATAAGCTGCATAAATACAGAATGGAGCAGTTATGAGTTGGCACTGCTGGAATCCAAGCTTAATGCATTAATAGTATTATATTACAATCCTCCTAAAAGCTAGCAGGATTGTCGACTAAATCAAGAAGGAGGGCAACTGAAATGAGAAAGATAATAGTCCCATTGTTCTCTTTCCTGGTCAGACCATAACTTGAATATCATATTCTCTTTTGTTGTCCCATTTTAAGATGAAGGTTGACAAACAGAAAAACAAACAAAGAGTGATGAGTATGGTAGAAGCATGAATGCAAAAGAGGATTAATTAAAAGTTATACCTTCCACAATGAGACTCAATGTGGTCTAAATATATTAGATCAGTGTGAGAAATTGAATGGAATTTTGGGAAAGTTTTGCAGAAACTGCAGCAACACACAAAGATCAGAAGACAACATAGAAAAAATTTGGAAATTCAGAAATGCATTAAATATACATAGAATATTGTATCATAAAACATATTTTATGTTTTAAGGTACTGTAAATAATCTATAAAAAGAAAAAAAATCAAACTTCTCTGGTATGAAGGGAGGGCCAAAAAATTTTGCATAGTTTTCCAGATCACAGGCACACAATGTATGTGGAAGGGATAATTGTAGTGGTATTTAAACTAGAGATGAGAAAATCAACTCCTGAAAGTCCTGGAAGCCTTGGAAGAAGCATCAGAAAGATTAAAACTATTTTGCTTGGTCATGAAGGATATAACTAGGATTCATGGCTGGAAACTACAGAGAAGCAGATTTCAAATGACATAAGGAAAAACTTCCTAACAGAACAGTCGTAAAGTAGCTCAGGCTAGTTCATCAGGTAATGGGTTCCCTATCACATAACTAAAGGATGGAAGATTATTTGTTGGAGAAGTTATGGAAATGAGATTGTATGAGTTTTCTGTGACTTGAAATGCTTTTCAATAACATGATAAATGGAGGATATTCTACATTTGCAAAATCTCAGTTGACACATCTCAAGTCAATCTCCACTGAAATTATGAATGTTATTTACCACCAATAAATGGCCACTTACCCTCTATTTTTACTCCTCTAGTAATGGAGAATTCACTCTCCACACACATATATAAACATACCTATGTCTCCAAAATATGCCTCTGGGCAGCTCTATTTAAAAAGTTTTTGGTTTCTTCTTATATTGTTTCATTTTTTATGAAACCAAATTCTATATCCCTGTAAATTCAGAGAATCATAGAATTTCATAGTTGGAGGGGGCTATTTAATCCAACCCATAAATCCCAAAGAACCCCCATTAGTTGCTCACATTTATATTAGTCTTCTATTGTATCTGGTTTAGCAGCTATACCTGAAAACTTTTCTCTCTCCTCCTCTTTCCTTAGTTTAAATTTGGTTTCCTTTCTTTCCTGGGAAGGTAACCATATGTTCACACTCCTTCCTTTTTTTTTAAGGAATGAAACAAACAGCTTTGTGTTGATTAGAAATGAATCAGAGATGTTAGCCATTGCCAAAAGAAGGACCAAAGTAAGCAGTTTTATGTTAATATGAATAAGAAGAAATGATTATGGGATATCAAAATAGAAGTTGATCAGCTAGTGAATTTTTGGAAATGATAAAAAGAAAAGCAATAAAGTTCCCTCAATTAGAGTATTCTCTATATATGCAATACCTAGTAATTCTCCTATCATTCCTATGTGCATCCAAATAAATATTCAGGATCTTGAGAAATGTTCTCAGTGCTTAAATTCCCTCATCAGTATTGGGTGCATTGAGTTCATTTACATGGATTGTACTATTTGTTAGAATCGGAGCAGCAGCTGAAATAGAATGTAATCTGTGAAGCAAACAAAATCTCCTAGGAGATGCAGCACTCCAGAAGATAACACTGAAGAGGTGGGAAAGAGCTCACATGTATTAGGTACTTGGATGGAAACTGGAACATTAGAGGTATCAAGTCCTGACTGGCCCCTGTCCTTGCACATCTCTAATCTTGGAAGCTGTTTAATTCCCACCTCTATCTATGGCCTCAAAACAGATATTGAACCAATTCTGTCCCTAAACCAATGGTACAGTAAAGTTCTTTAAAAAAATTTAGGGCAGTTGATCTTTGATTTTTAACCCCACCCCTCCAATAACTGAATTCTGGTCTTGTACCTCTGTGGCCAAGCACCTATTCCCTACCTCAAGGCTAAAAGCGTTGAGTTTATATCCTGTCACCCTGTAATTAATTCCTGTGGGGTCTGTTCCTGAAAATCTCTCCAACACTGAATCCCTAATTCCTTGACCATCCCAATATCAAACAGCCTGACTGCTTAGCTCTCTCCCACATGTGTGCAGGGCTTAAAAATTCAACAGATGTACAGCTCCTGACCATGGATCTTGGATTCAGTTTGAAAATCAGTGAATGATCTCCTACCTTCAGACTCATGTTCCTACATGACCACTCATAAAATAACTAGCCCCACTAGTTCCCATGTTGTGATGCCCCGTCTACAGAAAGAATCTGTCTGGACTTCTCATCCTGATCTTCTGTTGTCTGTCATATCATGGTACTACCTGAGCCTTACTAATGTAAGAAGAAAAAAAAACACTTAATAAGGATTTTCTCACCAATATGACTAGTTCATAATCAAGTTAATGTCTACAGTGAGCTTTCTCCCTTAGGCTAAAATGTGTTGTTGTTGTTTTTTTTTTAAAAAGCATTCTGAACATTAATCTGAATATATAGAAATCCTGAAGTATCATCAATTACTTCAAAGAATATACCATTTACTACTGCCGGATTTCAGAGAATTCCTTCAACATACACCGATTTATGTTGATTGCATCCAGTTGTTCTCAATGAAAGTAAGCAAAGTGAGTAAAATAATTTGAGTCTACCAACTGAACCTGTCTCCCCTTTAAGCATCTAGCCTGTCTCTCCTTTAAGCATAAATATAGAAAAGCTATCCCAAGTGAGAGGCACTCTGGCTCAATACTCACTTAAAACTATAGCTAATGAGGCTGCACAAATATGCTTAAATTTCACCAGCCAACTGAGAAGACACATTACTTCAAAGCAGAAGAGCATTTAATCAAACAGCATGTCAAGCTGTGACAAAACGATCCACCCTCCCTTCCCATCTCCATTCTCCCATGTACTCCTCTCTCTCACATATCACCAAACTTACCAGGGTATACATCCAAAGAGTAGATGCAACCATGGAACACACATGGACGGCACACACATAAGAAACAGACCAAGAAAAACCTGCAGAATTCCTGAGGCTTAGATTAAGTTCATCTTTTTTGACTCCATATGTCTCGTGCTAATTTGAATTCCATGGTCTCAAACATCTGTCCAATTTAGCATTAAGATATGTCTACTGTAACCCAATTATGAGCTTATGACCCCAAAACTTATTCTAGGGACTCTGCCCCCACAAAAAAACACACATTTAGAAAAAGTGTGTATATATATATATATATTAGCATATAGATACTGGGATAATGAAGTCCACCCAAGATCCTTGTAATCAACATGTAAATAAAGTTAGGACAACAAGAGGCCAGACAAAGCACCAAACCTCATTTCTTCCTTTTTTATATACATCTGCCAGCAATAAAAACCCAGACTTTTGTGTTGTAATCTGGCCAGTGCAAAATCCTGCTGTTTTCTTCCGTGACCAATTTCAAAAGACCCTATTTCTATTATAATGAACCATATTTTTCCCCATGGATACAGACAATGCAACTGTTGTTGGGCAATTAGGAGCTGTTCTCAAGATAGTTTTTATGCATTATCCCATGTATTTAAAGCTCTTTGAATAATGTATATTTTTATCTTGTCTTTATACCCAAAGCCAATAAGTCAGAGATTCCCTAAGTTAACAAAATTAACAGTATCATGAATAAAAATAAAATCTTAATCTTAGAAAGGATTGTAGAAGTCATCTATTCTAACCCTTAACTGAAACAAAAATTCAATTCAACATAATGCAACAGATAAGCATTTACAACATGCCAGGAACTGCACAAAATATTAGTAGTACAAAGATAAAAATCAATCAAAAAGTATTTGTTTATGTGCAAGGAATTGTGCTAAATTCTAAAGATATAAAAATAAAAGTGAAAGTTTCTATCTTCAAAAGAAGGGCATACAGTATACTGTAGACAGGACAGTAAGAATAATAATAATTCACATGTATATAGCATTTTTAGGTTTGCAAAAAAAAAATTAGTTTTCATGTTTTTTTCATTTTAAATTCCAAATTTTCTTCTTCTCTACCCTTACTCCTTCTTGAGACAATAAACAATTTGACATAAAATTATACATGTGCAATCACACAAAACACATTTCCATATTAGTCATGTTGTGAAAAACAGGCCCCTTCCCCCCTCAAAAAAATTGAAAAAAATAATAAAATGAAAAATAATGTACATTGATCTGCATTAAGACTCCCTACTACACCAATTCTTTCTCTGGAGGTAGATAGCATTTTTTATCATAAGTGCTTTGGAATTGTCCTGGATCATTGTACTGCTGAGAATAGCTAAGTCGTTCACAGATGTTATCATACAATGTTGCTATTACTGTGTATAATTTTCTATCTCTGCTCACTTCACTTTGGATCAGTTCATGATGTCCTGCTCATCATTTCTTATAGTAAAATACTATTCCATTTCAATCATGTAATACAACTTGTTCAACTATTCCCTCAATTTCTAATTTTTTGCCACCACAAAAAAAAATAGCTATAAATATTTTTGTACAAATAGGTTTCTTTCTCCTTTTTCAATCTCTTTGAGATACAGCACTGATGGTAATAAAATTGGATTAAAGGGTATGCATAATTTTATTGCCCTTTGGGCAAAGTTCCAAATTTTTCCCCAGAACATTTAGTTTGGTTTACAATTGCATCAATGCATTAATATCCCAACTTTCCCAACATTTATCATTTCCATTTTTCTGTTATATTAACCAAGCTAATAAGGATGAGGTGGTATTTCAGAAGTTTTTTTTTTAACAAAATACTTTCTAACAACAACCCATTATAGATAATTTTTTTATTTTACATATGCCAAATTAGATTGAGAAGCTATATCTTGCTTATGATTATAAATGTCTAAGACAGGATTTGAACTTTACCTACCATGACTAAGTGTTATAAGATCTTTTTGAATATTTCTTATGATTGGAAACTCACTCTTTTCCTAAATAATACATTCTATTTTGGAAGGCAACTCATTTTTAGGAATTTATTTCTTGTACTCAGCCAAAATCTGTTCCTTGCATACACTGGTCCTAGTTCCACCATTCAAAATGAAGAAAAAAACAGATTAATCCAGTCAATAATCTTGAAAAAGGGTCTTGGGGAAAGAAAAGAAAAATTGGTACATCATATTAATGTTGAAGATCATGCTACAACAACTGCCTAAACAATAGTTTCCAAAGAAGTAGATGAATTGCAGATTGGCAATTAGGGTCCAAATCAACCTTATGTGACTAAATACTCAAAAAGGGTAAATAAAATCAATAAGTACCACTGGGAAAAGAAAAGGAGATAATCATTTTCTCAGATTAAGAATTACTATGGGGAGCCAAGATAGCAGAGAGTAGACAAGACTTTATTTGACCTCCTCTGAGATTCCCCTCAAATTAACAGCAGATTAAGTTTCTGAACTGATTCTGGAGTGACAGAATCCACAAATATTTGGAGTACAACAAAATTCCAGAAGAAGATACTCTGGAAGAACTTTAGAAAAGGTCAGGGAGAGAAACTGCTGAGCTTAGACCACAGGATGAGGAGCCCAGGGCAAGAATCTAGAGCATTGCAGTGTCCATGCCCAAGAGAATCTACTCTTAGAGGCTCTTAGACTACTCTGTTCCGATTGCAAGCCAGTGAATCAGCAAATTTGCTGAAAGACACCAAAAGCAAATACAAAACGCAAATTGTGAGCCACTGAGTTCCAGAAGAACCTGGGATCTGGCTGTGCCTGCCCAGCACCAGAACTCAGACAGCAGCACTAGCCCCAGGGCAAACTAAAGCTGTCACCCTTTGCCTTAAGAAAAGACCTCAACCTTAAAAAAAATGAGCAAAAAAGCAAAAAGAACTCTGACTATAGATCGCTTTTATGGAGAAAGATAAGAACAGACCTCAAACTCTGAGGATCCTAAAGGCAAATTCAGATGAAGCCCCAAAGGGTAATGAATTGGTTCCCACTTCCCAAGGCTCTCTTGGAAGAATTCAAAAAGGATCTTAAAAAAGAGTTAGAAGAAAAATGGAGAAAGGAAATGAGATCTTTCCAAGAAGGTATGGAAAAGGAAAACCAGAGATTATCTGAAGAAAACTCCTGAAAAAATAGACTTGGTGAAATGGAAAAAAGCATAGAACTCCTTACAAAATAGGCATGAAAAAGAAACCAATTCATTGAAAAACAAAATCTGTGAAATGGAAAAAAATGCAACAAATAAAACACTTCATATATAAAATTTCAATTGGCCAAATGCAAATATATATATATTTATATATTTATATTTATATATATATATATATATAAAGATAACTGAAGAAAATAATTCACTAAAAATTAGAATTGAACAAATGGAAGTTAATGACTCAATGAGACTTCAAGAATCAGTCAAATAAAACTAAAATAATGAAAAAAATAGAAGAAAATGTAAAATATCTCATTGGAAAAACATTGGGAAAAAATCTGGAATATAGGTCTAGGAAAGACAATCTAAGAATTATTGGATTTTTTGAAAACCATGATGAACAAAAGAGCCTAGACATGATCATTTAGGAAATCATCAAGGAAAACTGTCCAGATGTCCTAGAACCAGAGAGTAAAATAACCATTGAACGTATTCACCCCAAAATAGAAAAGAGACCCCAAAATGAAAACTCTAAGGAACATCATAGATAAATTTCAGAATTATCAAATCAAGGAGAAAATATGGCAAGCAACCAGAAGAAAACAATTCAAATTGAGGAGCCACAATCAGTATTACCCAGAACCTAGTAGCTTCCATTTTAAAAATTGAAGGGCATTGAATGTGATATTCCAGAAAGCAAATGAACTTGGATGGCAGCCAAGAATCAACTATTCAGCAAAACTAAGCAACATCTTTCAGGGAAAAAGATGGATATTCAATGAAACAGGTGAATTTCATCTATTTCTGATGAAAAGACCAGAGCTGAATAGAAAATTTGATCTTCAATACAGAACTCAAGAGAAGCATAAAAAGGCAAAAAGGAAAGAAAAAATAACTTTCTTTTAAAAGTTAAAAAGCTTTTATCCCTAAATGGCAAGATGATATGCTTGATTCTTGAGATCTATATCTCTGTTATGTGTATACTTAGAGGGTGCAGATATAATTTGATTTTATTGTGATGATATAAAGAAGCTAGAGAAGGAAAGGTGATTCTACTTGAAGAAGAGGAAAATTGAGTTAAACTGGAGTAAATTACATCTCATGAAGAGGCAAAAAAAAGACCTATTGCAATTGAGAGAAAGAGAGGAGAGGGATGAGTACTGTGTGAATCTTATTCTCATCAGATCTGGCTCAACAAGAGAATATTAGATACATTTAGCTCCACAGAAAAGCTTGTCTCAGGCTATAGATAAGTAGGAAGGGAAGGGGGAAGGCTAATAGAAGGGAAAACTAAAGTAGAAGGGGAAAGGTATAAGAAAGGGAAAGGGGCTGCAAAAGGGGAGGGCTGTTTGAGGGAGGGGGTGGTCAGTAACAAAATGTTGGGGAGAAGGGAAAGGGAGAAAGGCAAAAAATTATAACTGAGGGTAAACAAGAAAGCAGGAGATACAGAGTTAGTAATTTTATCTATGAATGTGAATGGGATGAACTCTCCCATAAAATGGAAATGGATAGCAGATTGGATTAAACATCAGAATCCTACAGTTTGTTGTTTACAAGAAACTCATTTAAAGCAGAATGACACATTTAGAGTAAAGGCAAAAGGCTGGAGCAGAATCTATTATGGTACATCTGAGGTTAAAAAAAAGTAGGTTAAAAAAAAAGAGAGATTAGCAATCCTAATCTCAGATTAAGCAAAAGCAAAAATAGATCTAATTAAAAAATATAGGGAAGAAAACTATATCTTGCTAAAAGATACCATAGATAATGAAGCAATATCAATACTAAACATATATGCACCAAATGTATAGCATCCAAATTCCTAGAGAAGTTAAGAAAACTGCAAGAAGAATTAGACAGCAAAACTATACTAGAGGGGGATCTCAACCTTTCTGTCTCGGAACTAGATAAATCAAACCCCAAATAAATAAGAAAGAAGTTAAGGAGGTAAATAGAATCCTAGAAAAGTTAGGAATGATAGACATTTGGAGTAAATTGAATGGAGACAGAAAGGAATATACTTTTTTTGGACAGTACATGGAACCTATGTAAAAATTGACCATGCATTAGGGCATAAAAACCTCAAAATCAAATGCAGAAAAGCAGAAATAGTAAATGCATTTTTTTTCATATTAAGATATTATAAAAATTACATGCAATAAAAGGCCAGGGGAAAATAGACCAAAAAATAATTGAAAAGTAAATAATCTTATCCTAAAGAATGAGTGGGTGAAACAACAAATCATGGACACAATAATATTCATCCAAGAGAATGACAATAATGAGACAACATGCCAAAATTTGTGGGAGGTAGCCAAAGCGATTATTAGGGGAAATTTTATATCTCTAGATGCTTACTTGCATAAAAATAAAGAAAGAAAAGATCAATGAATTGAATTTGCAAGTAAAAAAAGCTAGAAAAAGAACAAATTAACCCCCCAATTAAATATCAAATTTGAAATTCTGAAAACAAAAGAGATTAATAAAAGTAAGAAAACTGCTGAATTAAATAAAACTGAGTTGGTTTTATGAAAACCAACAAAATAAACCTTTGGTTAATTTGATTAGAAAAAGGAAAGAAGAAAATCAAATTGTTAGTCTCAAAAATGGAAAGGGAGAACTTTCTACCAATGAAGAAGAAATTAGAGCAATAATTAGGAATTATTTTGTCCAACTA